>NC_058135.1:200483203-200579662 GCF_016433145.1 Gracilinanus agilis
GAGAGAGAGAGAGAGAGAGAGAGAGAGAGAGAGAGAGAGAGAAAGGAGAGGGAGACTGGGAGACAGAGAGACAGAGAATCTGAGAAAGGGAGGGAGAGAGGAGAATCAGAGATAGACACACAGAAAGAGACTGACAGAGAAAGAGATTAGGCTAGCTAATCTAGCATATGTTAGAATTATCTGTGTGTTATGGTTTCTTTTCAACACATCTTGGGTCTTCTTTGTGAATGTTCCCACTTAACTTATGTGTTGTAACCAAAATCTCATTTTCTCTCAAAATCAAATAAATGGTATTTGTTCCATAACCAAAGAATAGTTCTTGTATCCATATTTAAACAATTATTAACCTTAAAGTTCTATGATCCTTCCTATGCAAATCACTGAAGTATATTATGTTATCCATTCATTCCAAACTTCTTGAGCTTGCCATATGCAAATGAATAACTGCTGTCTTAGATCTCAGAGTTAGACAAAACACAAGAATTGCTTGTCTGAGAACCATGAGGCAGAATTATGCCTCAGTGAAGTGAACTGTCAAGGCAAATTTAATCCAACAACTGCTTTTTCTCAGAATATGAAGCAAATATACTCCATACAAGTGTCAAGGGTTACCACTTTACATATGTAAAAAGCTATTCAAATTTTAAAGTGCTAAAAAATAAAAAACTTAATGTGTTATATGAGAAGTTCTAAAAAATTTATGTGCTGTAGATACTCCTTGGTAGTATAGTGAAATCTATGAGATCTTTCTCATAAAAGAAAGTATCTTGTTTTTTATTTGTTTTTTTTAAATTCATAAACATGTAATGTTTTACTCATTCATGTTCATGAGCTTCAGTGGGTTCCATAGACTCCAAGTTAAGAATACCTATTCTATATAATTATTTCTTTTACTTACCTCCTTGTGACTCAGCTTCTTCATCTAAAAATTGAAAGCATTAGACTAGATGACCTCTGAGTTCTTTTCCAATTCTATTTTCATGGCCGTATAGCCTTTTAACTATACCTGTTACAACATTCACTTGCAATGCAAAATAGGAAAACTTTATTCATCACAAAACTCTTCAGATGCAAGAGTCTTTCTCCTTCTCACCATAGCATGTACAAGTGACTCTTCTATGAAGCTTTTCATATGAATTGTTGTTGTTTAGTCATTTTTCAGTCATGTATGACTTTTTATGACCCCATTTGGGGTATTCTTGGCAAAGAAACTAGAGTAGTTTGCCATTTTCTTCTCCAGCTTATTTTACAGATGAGGAAAATGAGGAAAATAGGGTTAAGTGACTTGCCCAGAGTTATACACAGAAATATCAAGGGCCAGATTTGAACTCAGAAAGATGGGTCTTCCTGCCTCAAGGCTCCTGCACTCTGCCTATTGAGACACCTAATTGCTTTCATATAAATTACCAAGCATCATTTTGATTTTTAGGCAGTACCAACTTTTCTCCTTTGGACTGATGATTTTTTTTTTATACTTAGCAATTTTGGAAGAAACCCTGGGGAGGGAGTTTTATAATTTTTACAAAATGTATATAATTTGCTCAAGAAAAATCTCTTATTAACATATTCTGCTTGAACACTTTCAAATTGTTTGAGGGGTTTTTATTAATTTTTGTTTGTTTCTTTCATGCTACTTTCAGATAATGAGTTCATGTAGTCCAAATATAGAACTTTTCCTTCTCTTTCAATGACATTATTGTGAATCCCAATGATAAATATATTAAATTGTATTATCTTGATTTGGACATTTTTTTATTTACTATTCCTAAATTTTCACCAAACTATCTGATTTTTCTTTTTTTGTACTAGTTCCAGCTACCCAATGAGATTTTTCACTCATACAGTTATTTATCTAACCAATATCAAGTGGTATTATTTCATTCTGAAAATAAAATTGTTAATAAAAAATTAAGATATTTAAATTTTAATATAATTGTTGGAAATTTCAAGTGAATATAAACCTATAGCCATCTCAAGCTAATACAATTTAAAATGTTATGGTTTGGAGAAAAAATAGCTCCTTAAACTGTACTTGTCAAAATATATGGCACTGATAAATAACACATAGTATGGTACTTTTAACTTCCCTACAAAGGTTACCTAATGTTGTGCTATACCTTTGATGTTCAAATGAAGCAAATAACAAAATGACACAACTCATCTTCCATTAGCCTACAATATTCACTAAAAGTGACAGGGGGGTGTCCTGTCTAGATTTCATAGTCACAGACTCAAATTTGATCTTGTTTTCAAATAACCAGATAAATAATTCCTATCCTAATTCATTTTGATTTAGACTTTTTATTGAAAATAGTGGGTGTATATATACTGTAATTGTACTTGAAAATATGTAATAATTTTAGATTTTAGGTTTGTGTCCTTTCAGTGTGCTTCAATTTAGAAAATTGCTACATAGATCTGATCTCTGATTCTTTCTACCAAGAGAGGTGTTGTCCTAAAAGGAGGTCAGAGATGATAATCCTTCTTATTTATTGCTTATAACTTAGTCCTCATTAAGATTAGCTCTTCATGAACCCCCAAATCCATTATAATATTAGCATCCCCTCTAATAGTAGCACTTAATACTAATAACAACCATGTGGGAAAAGCAAGGAAGTGGGTGCTATAACTATTTTACATTTTATGAAGAAACTAAAGATTAAAAAAGTAGCATGATTTGATGAGATTGAAAAATAAGTGCTCTAATTCTTTTTTTTAAATAATTTTTACTTTTTAGAAAAGTTATCATGGTTACATGATTCATGTTCTTACTTTCTCCTTCACCACCACCCCTGATCTCCTCCCCACCCCATAGCTGATGAGCATTTCCCCTGGATTTAACATGTGTCATCAATTAAGACTTATTTCCAAATTGTGGATAGTTGCATCGGTGTGGTAGTTTTGGGTTTACATCCCCAACCATATCATCCTCAGCCCATGTGCTCAAGCAGTTGTTTTTCTTCTGTGTTTCCTCTCCTGTAGTTCTTCCTGTGAATGTGGGTAGGGTTCCTTTCCACAAGTCCCTCAGAATTGTTATGGATCATTGCATTGCTGCTAGTACAGACATCCATTACATTTGATTTTACCACAGTGTATCAGTCTCTGTGTACAGTGTTCTTCTGGTTCTGCTCCTTTCTCTCTGCATCAATTCCTGGAGGTCTTTCCAGTTCACATGGAATTCCTCCAGTTCATTATTCCTTTGAGCACAATAATATTACATCACCAGCACATACCACACAGTTTGTTCAGCCATTCCCCAATTGAAAGGCATACCCACATTTTCCAGTGTTTTGCCACAACAAAAAACGTGGCTATAAATATTTTCATACAAGTCTGTTTATCTATGGTCTCTTTGGGGTACAAACCTAGCAATGCTATGGCTAGATCAAAGGGCAGGCATTCTTTTATAGCCCTTTGAGCATAGTTCCAAATTGCCATCCAGAATGGTTGGATCAGTTCACAACTCTACCAGGAATGCATTAGTGTCCCAATTTGGCCACATCCCCTCCAACATTCATTATTCTCCCCTACTATCATTTAGCCAATCTGCTAGGTGTGAGGTGATACCTCAGCATTGTTTTAATTTGCATTTCTCTAATTATTAGAGATTTAGAGCACTTTCTCATGTGCTTATTGATAGTTTTGATTTCTTTATCTGAAAATTGCCTATTCATGTTCCTTGCCCATTTATCGATTGGGGAATGGCTTGATTTTTTATACAATTGATTTAACTCCTTCTTTATTTGAGTAATTAGAGCCCTGTCAGAGTTTTTTGTTATAAATATTTTTACCAATTTGTTGTTTCCCTTCAGATTTTGGTTGCTTTGTTTTTGTTTATACAAAAGCTTTTAATTTAGTATAATCAATCATCCCATTCACATTCAGAGTTATCAGTTGGGTATTACCCAATATTTTGGTATCCTCTATTAGTTCTACTCTACTATTCTTACACTATTTCCTTTTAAACCAGTGATTTGTTTTAAACCAATAACCCTTGACCCCTCCCTTGATTTATTATCCTTTCTATCCCCTTCTTTGTTATTCCATTCTTTTTATTTTTAAGGCCTAATGAATTCCCTCCCCCTTCTCCTCCCCTCCCTTTTTTGACCTCCCCACTCCTCTGCTCCCCTTGGTTTATCCCTTCTGACTTTCTCAGTAGGGTTAGATAGAGCTCTATATCTCAATGGATATAGCTACTCTTCCCTCTCAGGGTTCATTCCACTGAGAGTAAGGTTTAAATATTAACTCTTAATGCTCTCTTCCTCTCCTTCTTATAATAGTATTCATCCCCTCCCCTTCCCATGCCCTCTTTGTGTATAAGAGAATATCCTATTTTTCTTATTCATTCAAGTTTCTCTTGGTGTCCTCTACTATTCACCCCCCTCTTTCCCACCCACCCCCTTATCATCTCAGACCATTTAGTACTCCAACCTCTCCCTGTGAATAATTTTTGTAATTACTATAATAGTGGATACTATAATAGTGAATAGAGTTCACTACAGAGAATTACACATAACATTTCTCCAGAAAGGAATACAAATAATTAGATCTTATTGAAGCCTTTAAAGAGGCAAATTTTAAAATAAGAGTTTTCTTTCCCCTCTGTTTCTTATTTACCTTTTCATGTTTCTCTTAGTTTTCATGGTTGGATATCAAACTTTCCATTTAGTCCTGGTCTTTTCTGTGCAAATACTTGGAAATCTTCTCTCTTGTTGAATGCCCATACTTTCCCCTGGAAGTATGTAGTCAGTTTTGATGGGTAGGTGATCCTTGGTTGTAGACCCAGTTCTCTTGCCTTTCTGAATATCATATTCTAAGCCTTGCGGTCTTGTAGTGTGGAGGCTACCAGATCCTCTGTGATCCTGATTGGTGCTCTTTGATATCTGAATTGTCTCTTTCTGGCTTCTTGTAAATTTTTTCTTTTAATTGGAAGCTCTTGAATTTGGCTATTATATTCCTGGGGGTTGTCTTTTCTGGGTCTTTTGTAGAGGGTGATCTGTGGATGCTTTCAATGTCTATATTGCCCTCTTGTAGAACTTCAGGGAAATTTTGCTGAATAATTTCCTTTAGTATAGAGTCCAAATTTCTATTAATTTCTGCTTTTTCAGGAAGACCAATGATTCTCAAGTTATCTCTTCTAGACCTGTTTTCTTGATCTGTCAATTTCTCAGTGAGATATTTCATGTTTCCTTCTATTTTATCAGTCTTTTGACTTTGCTTTATTTGTTCTTGTTGTCTTGAGAGATCATTGGCTTCTACTTGCCCAATTCTTATCTTTAGAGACTGGTTTTCTGCTATATTATTTTGATTTTCCTTTTCAATTTGGTCTATCCTATTTTTCAGCTGTTTGATTTTGGTCTCCAATTTTCTTATCAATTCTTTTGATTTGGGGGCATCTTTTTCTAATTGCCCAATTCTATCCTTTAGAGAATGGTTTTCGGCTATAATCTTTTAGTTTTCCTTTTGAATCTGGTCTGTTTGGTTCTTCAAGGCTTCCAGCTCATCATTTCTGGGCTTCAATTTGCCTATCAATTCATTTGATTTCTGAGCCTCACTTTCTAAATGGAAAATTCTGTCTTTTAAACTGTTATTTTCTTGCCAGATCTCTACCATCTTTCTCATCATCTCAGATATGAACTCTTCAATAGCTTGTGACCAGTTTTCATTTTTTGGGAAGGTTTGGATGTGATTACTTGTTTGCTCTCCTCTGCTGTTTGCTCTGTTGTCTGGATTTTTTCTGTGTAAAAGTTGTCGAGTGTTACAGATTTCTTCTTGATCTTTCTCTTCTGGGGTTCTTGTCTCTGGCTTACCATTGTGAGCCTAGCTCCCTCTCAGCTTTATCCTCATGTCCAGGGTCTGTCTGTGCTCTTTGGACTCTTAAGGTCTCAGGTCTAGTTGTTCTTGGGGTCAAGCCTCCTGGTGGTCCCCTTGCTTGTTCCTCTGCCTGAGGCTCCTTTAATAGTCTCAGGGAGCTGCTTCCACAGTTGTGCACCCCTCTGCACTGGGCCCCCACTCAAGGTCTGTGTCTGAGCTCAGGATCCGAGTCTGCAGCTGCAACTGAGCCTGCTCTCAGGATCTGTGTTCAAAGTCCGAGCATTCTTTAGCCTCTTGGGGTCTTAAGTCTTGCTGCTCTCAGGAACAGGCCCTGGTGACCCCAGGTAGCTGCCAAAGACTTAATGGATGCCCCAAACTTGCTCTAAGTCTTTTGGGCTGGCTTTGGCACTGTCAGTGATGTGAGGAGGAGGGGGTTTCTCAGCTCACATTTTAGTAGAGCTATTTCACCCCCTTATAATATGGAAATGCCCAATCCCATGTACTTTCAATGCTGTGCCCTGTTGTGGGGTCCCTTCATTTGTCTGGATTTGTTTTTATTTCCCCTTGAGGAGTCCTATATGTGTGGATTAGGAGAGGTCAACAGCTGCTTTTTACTCTGCCACCATCTTAACCCAGAAAGAAGCCCCATAAGTGCTCTAATTCTAAACCAAAGTCTTTCATTATACTGATATTCCTATCTTTAGAGAAGATCTAAGGATCTAAATGAATAGCAACACAGAGGTCCATCCTTCCATTATAGATGTAACAAGCGCTATCCCAGGGAGAATGATCAATGATTCTTGAATCTGGTCAAGCAAGTGGGGCGTTTTGCAGCCTGGTTCCAACCATTTGATGATTCAGGGCTTAAAGGACATTTTCATTTTAGCATGACACAATATCCTTTCTGGCACTGTCACAGGGAATAGGAAGGAACAAGGAACCACTCATCTCTTACCAATCATACCAAAATACAAGTCCTTTGAGCACTAAGCCAAAATATAATGAGAAGCAGGACTCCCATATGCTTACCTGAAACCAGCAAGTTTCATGTCCACTGGTATAGATATTTATTAAAAAATATCACCTTCTTTTTAAATTTTTTAAAACTTTGCTTTTATTATCATGTAAAATGCAATTCCTTATCATTGTTGTAAAAACATACCCATACATAACCAAAATCCCCAAATAAAACCATAAATACAATGATGTGAAAGATGATTCCAACAGTTCTTTCTTTGGAGGTGGATAGCGTTCTCCATCATAAAGACTATAAACTTCTTAGTTTAAGTTAGATATTGGGGCAAAAGTGCCAAAATGAGACACTCACAAGTCATCAAACATTTACCAAAAAAGGATTGTTTTGCCCTAAAACATTTAGAATATGTAACAAGGACAGAGAGGTAGTTAGTTTCTTTGGATATGGTACCCTCATCACCATGTAGAAATGCCTCCAAGTGAACTTTGTTAGATTTATAAGAATATGAGTCTTCCCCCAACTGACAAATAGACAAAAGATGTAAACAGACCATTTTCAGATTAAAAAAATCAAAGCATTGTATAAGTGAATAAACATGCTTTAAATGATTACTGATCAAAAAAATGCAAGCCAAAATAATTCTGTGATATTATCTCATATCCATCAGATTGGTTAAAATCAAAATGAGGACTTTGGTGGAGCACTGAACTGATCCAAATATTTTAGAAAGTAATTTGGAATTATATCCAGAGTCATAAAACTGTGTATATACCCTTAGACCTAACAATACCATTCATTGCTAGGTCTGTTTTCCAAGGAGATCAGGAAAAAGGAAAAGAACCTATATGTTCCAAAATATTTATAGCAGTTCTCTTTGTGGTGGCAAAGAACTGGAAAGTAAGGGAATTCCCATCAGCTGGGAAATAGATAAACAAATTATGGTATATGATTGTGATGAAATATTATTGTGACATAACAAAGAATGTGAAGGCTAATTTTAATAAAATTTGGAAAAACTACATGGAATAATGAACAGTGAAATGAATAGAACCAAGAGAACCTCACACCCAACTACAGATTTAATTCTTGAAGAATAAATTGTGACTGTTACCTTTAAAGAGTGAAATGAGAGGTCAAAAAATGAAAGATATAATTTGTATAAGCATGTCTGTCTCCCAGATGATTACTTTTGTGATGTGGAAGAGGGAGGGATTTGCTGGGACACTTGTGGATAAATCCTATTAATATAACAATTATGAAAAATAAAATTTTTAAAAGAGCATTGATTTTAGTGAAAAAAAAGAAACGCCTCTGGCCAGGAAGTTATCAAGATGTAGAGATTCTTGGGGGCAGCTGGGTAGCTCAGTGGAGTAAGAGTCAGGCCTAGAGACAGAAGGTCCTAGGTTCAAACCCGGCCTCAGCCACTTCCCAGCTTGTGTGACCCTGGGCAAGTCACTTGACCCCCATTGCCCACCCTTACCAATCTTCCACCTATGAGACAATACACCAAAGTACAAGGGTTAAAAAAAAAAGATGTAGAGATTCTTATGGTCTCAGATACTCACTAAGTCTGAGAGGTCTAGACTATACCCAACTGGGACATTTTATGCCTCTTGACCAGGGAGTTATATTGGGGAAACTTGAGGCCCATAAGGTGGTAAAAGGAAAGGAAATTGTTGCCTAGTGAAAGGAATGTGTCAGAAGATCCCCAGTCCCATCACACTGTTGCAGATATAGGCAGAAAGTAGATGACCAACAAATATAAATACAAGATTTATGATTTCTTTGTGCTACATAAGAAGCCTAAAACTCACTTCCTAACTAAAAGGCCACCATCTAGTCAGAAATACAGATAAAAAAACAAACAAACAAAAAACCACTGGCCAATAACTTGTAACGACTTTATTTAGACATCTACATTCATTGAGACTTCAAAATTTTGTATATAATGTATAGATTTCCCCTGTTTTCATCACGTTTGCTCACAAGTTGTGGGTGAGAGAGCGTCTGCATCATAGTTAGAGATATCCTAAAATGGTAGCCAGCTGGAGGTCCAGTTTCAAGTCCAAGTTCCAAACTTAGGCCTTCACATTCCAGTGCAGATTGGAAAGACAGATGCTGAGGGGGAAGCTTTCAAATTCCTTCTTTTAAAGTCCTAATTTCTTTCCCTTTGGCACGTTTTAAAGAATTCCTCTCCCACACCCTCACCCCTTCTAAGAAGGAGAGGGAGACCAGGTTGATTCATTAAGACAGTTGCTTTATAAGCCATGAGAAATTCTGCCAACAGCACTTTCTGATTATTCAATTCATTTCTGACTATTCTGTTCATTTTTCATTCCTTATAGATCATTCATTTAAGACAGACATAGAACAACCTTCCCTATCTACTTTTTACCTGGAAAATTAAAGTCTTATGTCATTGTTTTCTTTTCCTATTGACTAGGAAGAGAGCCATGACCTCAGAAAACAAGGCATCTAGCATGTTGAAATGAAGAAAACCAGGCCTTCAAGTCTGGATGTGACCCTATTGTATCTGGGAGAAAAGAAGGCTTTGCTATTTTCTTAGAGAGCTGAAGACTTAGTCTTTTTCAGATTTAACCTCTTCTATTTTCAATGGTCAAAAGCTTTCAAAGGGCTTGGTACCACTAAGACGTGTTCCCATTCTACTTTGTATTACTACAGTTTAGGTAAAGGTATGTGGGACACTTCTGGGGGGACTATACCTCTGGTAGGAAAGTTTGCCAAAAAGGAGCCCTTTTTCAGGGCTCCTAATCCACTTTGGTGTCCACCTGTCCTTCATCTCCATTTGTGGCTCCAAGAAGTTGTAGTATGTGCAGTTTCTCAGCAGAAAGACTAATGAAAAATGACTTTTCACTATCCTTTCCCTTACTGATTGGTTCAGGTCCTTCTGCTATTATTAGTTATCCTATCTGATCAATGAGTCAGGGGGACATCTATGCCAAGCATGTGATGATTTCTTCCAAAGAATGGGTGAGAATGAGAACAATTTGCTCCAGTGGTCATAAGGTAACTGAAGCAGGTGCTGTGGAGTGCCTAGAGCTTGGTCAGATGTTGAAGCTGCCAAAGCCATCTACTGCATCCTGTTGTTCCCACTGGATTTCACTGACTTTGAAAGATGTTGTGAGGCTGAAGAAAAGTTGTCTTCTCACGGCTTATCATGGCATGAAGTCGTGTGTTCTCAATGACCAGGACACTAGAATACAAGCCAAAGGAAGTCTTACCAAGGGGAAAAGATTGTGTAATGTTCAGGGATCACAAGAGCATACATTTAACTGCAAAGCTGGAAGGGAGGTTAGATATCATCTAGTACTAGGCTTAATAAATCACAAGATCATTAAACCTGATCTGGAAGGGGCCTCAGAGACCATCTAATCCATTTTTACAAATGAAGAATCTGAAATCTGTAGAGATTAAGGAACTGGCTCAAAGTCACTGAGTGTCATAGATAGGGCAAAATATAGATCTATTGTCTAAGAACCTTCTTAACTTTTTTTTTAAACCCTTGTACTTCAGTGTATTGTCTCATAGGTGAAAGACTGGTAAGGGTGGGCAATGGGGGTCAAGTGACTTGCCCAGGGTCACACAGCTGGGAAGTGGCTGAGGCCAGGTTTGAACCTAAGACCTCCTGTCTCTAGGCCTGACTCTCACTCCACTGAGCTACCCAGCTGCCCCCCCTTCTTAACTTTTAAGAGGTTTGCTTATCATCAGTTAAATAAGCAATGAATTTTCCAGCTATACCAAAATAGAGAAAAGTTCTATTCACTTATAAAGGGGTTGTGATTTGGAGGGAATTCCCTTACTGCTGAAATCTCATATCTTTCAAGTATTTTTATAAGTATATTTTGTATTTCAACCTCAGGGAAATGTTTTATTGACTTTTGTATGTTCCTTAACACAAAATCCAAAGTCTTGAGTATAGTATATACTCAATAACTTAAATGAATTATTAAAAGCAACGACAAAAAGCATTTCCCCATTGCTTCTTCCTTTTCCTTCTCAACCCAAATTATGTCTGAGAATGGGTGTTTTCTACCTCATTATCATTAGTCATTAGGATGACTAACAATGGCAGAAAGACACTAAACCAACCCGTATGAGAAAAGATAGTGAAAAGGTAAGTTACATTCCAGAAAACATAAAATAATCATTGTTCATTTTAATTCATCAAGTAAAGCCATCAAGAATTTACTGAATACCTACTATGTACCAGGAACTATGCAAAGTGCAGAATTTTTTTTAAAAAGGCTTAAAATAGCTTTTTGTTTCTTGAAACAGGAGTCAACATGCAGAATCAGACCTATGGAGATGAAACGACAGATGAACTAGTCCAATCACTTCTTTTTACAGGTGAGAAAGCTTGTCTCCTCCATTAGACTCTGAGTTACTTTATTATAAAAAAGGAATAGATTTTTGCTTTTGTATCCTCCAGCACTTAGCAGGGTGCCAGGCATAATAGTTAGTGTTTAATAGATACTTTGGTTGACTGACTGACACAGATCTGAGAAGAAACAAGCAAAGAAGGAAAAGAGAGCTGTGATATTCTGCAGGAAGGTAGAATGGAATCTCCTTCAGGGCAGAGACTACCTTTGCTTTTTTTGCCCTCCTATCTTCTCCAACAAATTACAACTCCCATCATCCCCCTCTTCTTTATCTTTTTTTTTAAACCCTTGTACTTCGGTGTATTGTCTCATAGGTGGAAGATTGGTAAGGGTGGGCAATGGGGGTCAAGTGACTTGCCCAGGGTCACACAGCTGGGAAGTGGCTGAGGCCGGGTTTGAACCTAGGACCTCCTGTCTCTAGGCCTGACTCTCACTCCACTGATCTTCTTTATCTTTTAACTTTTCCCTATCTACTAGGCTTAAATAGCTTCTTCTATGTATAGACTACTATATACCACTTATACCCTCCTTGAATATCCTCATCTGTTATTTGGTGACAAGTGACATTAGATAGACCAAACCTGTAAGTTATTTAAACCTATAGATAAATGAGCTTCTTCATAACAGTTGTTCTAGGAGGAGAGCAGAGTGCAAGAGTAAAGACTCAGTAGTCTTGGATTCAAATCCTAGAACCAAAATTTAATAAATGTGTGATTAAAGACAAGTGACTTAAATGCTCTAAATCTCAGAATGCTCATCTGTAAAAGTAAGATAATAATAATAATAATATGCCATCCTCACAGGGCTTTTGGGAGGGAGAAAAATGGTAAAGGACTTTATTAGCCTTCAAGTGTTATATAAAATCAGTTATTGTTCATATCTGCCTAAGTTTCTCATCACCATTAATAGAAAACAACTTAAAATGAGCTCCAGGGACAACATAATTTTATATAAAGATATTTCTTGAATTAATAGTTAATATTCCTCGCCACCTTAACCCTCTGAAATCTAGCTTCAGCTATGATGAGTAGTGAAATGTGTGGGAGAGTAACTGTTAGGCAAATCAAATAGTCATTCCAAAAGATTACTAATCACTGATTCTAAGCCACCATTAGTGGCATGCCATGCAACTCTGTTAACAATTCTGACCTGTTCAACATGTTTATAATAGTCCTGGTGATCTGAATTCAATGAAAGCAGCTAGAAGCTTCCTGTTACTTCATTTATGTTGAGTTCCTACTGGCTGCTAATACTGTTTTCTCCTCCCTTTACCTTTTCCAAGGTGAATGAACATATAGATACAAATATAGATATAGATACAAATAGAGAGGTGGAAATAAAGAGAGATAATTTTTGTATGCCCTTTTTCCATCTACATTTACCGTTAAAAAGTCATCCCCCTGATGGAGTAGATTCTTAACTATATGTTTGTGCATATGAAAGAAAGTTTAGGAGCTTTATATGACTAAAAATTTAGCTTTTAATAATTAATGTCCCCAGTCAAATTAACAGTCCTCGAGGCCAGAGATTTTTTCCCACAGTTTCCACTGCATTGCATAATAAAATATATGAGGTGCTTAATTAATGCTTTTTGATATATCAACTTAATATAAATTCATCTGGTGATATAACTACCAAAAATGTTAAAGAAGTATTGAGATGCATTAATATGACATGCTTTAGTAGAAAGGTGGTCAGTCCACCCATTCTGTTCTGAACAGAACTCATGTGGAATCTTTGTTCAGTTCTGGCTGGGCACCATAGTTTAAGAGGAACATTGATAAGAAATCTAAAGAAGAATTAGGATCAGAATAGTGAAACCATGCAATTTTAGGAATAGCTGGGAGAACTAGAAATGTGTTATGGGAAGAAAAAAATTACCAGAAACATGACAGCTATGTCTAAATGTCTAAAGAGTTGTCATGTGGAAAGAATGATTTGATTTGAGAGAACTCATGATTTAAAGTTATAGGGAGGCAGATCCTGGCTGAATGTAATGAATAATTAGAGCTGTCCAACACTGGAATGGGCTGCCTTGTATGATTATATATTCCTCACTAGAAATTATCGAGCAGAACCCAAATGACCTCCTGTCAGAGATGTTAGAGGATATTTTCTCAACATTCTTGCCAAGTGATCTCCAGAGTCCCTTCCAACTCTAAAGTTCTAGGATTATGATTCCATTGCTAGGATGAGAACACATAAAGAATGAATTTCCAACTTCCAGATGATACTGGATGTTAGATATTGATTGATGATGTTATGATACTGTATAATACTATAAGCTTCAAGAGTTAAATAATAGAAAGGACAAAAGAATAAATTATTTGAATCTCTGACACAATCTTCCTTTTTGACATTCTTTTGGTTTGGGGTTTCCAAGAAAATCTGGTTTCTGACCTAGTTTGGCTTAGATAGAAAACCAGAGCATTTACACTGTAATGCACTAGACCAGGGGTCAGCAATATATGACTCTTGAGCCATATCTGGCTCTTTTGAGGTCCAGATATGGCTCTTTCTGCAGGAGCCATAAAGTCAATTTTTTTTCAGGCACTGTTACAGGAGCACACACTGTGAACACTGTACGGCTCTCACGAAATTACATTTTAAGAAATGTGGCGTTTATGGCTCTCACGTGCAAAATGGTTGCCGACCCCTGCACTAGACCCTGGCTAGCACTGTGTAGCTACTAACTCTGCTCAATGGCATAAGTCATCTCCCTGCTGGGGATTCAAAAGCTTTCCTCAAATATTTGAACAGTGGCCATGGAGAAGAGGAAGCAGATATTACCAGTGACTTCAGAGGGGAGATCTAGGACCAATATGTAGACAAAACAGAGAAGCAAGCTTGGATTCCATTTAAGAAAAAAGCAGTTGTTAAACAGCTAGTTCAAGAGGTGCCTGGTTATAGAGTGATATCATCATTACTATATGTATCCAAGCAAAGAATCATATTTTCATGAGACCATTGGATTAAAAGTCTAGAACTAGAAGATGACTTAAAGATTGTTCAGTATAGCCATCTCATTTTACATGTGAGTAAACTGAGGCTCAGGGAAGTTAAGTAACCTGCACAAGACAACACAAGTAGTATCAGAGTTGGGATTTGACATCCTAAAAATACTACCTACCAAAGATGCTATAGAATGGATACTTGCATTTAGTATTGAGTGTGGGATGGAACCAAGATATCCAACATGATACAGTGGAAATATATGACTGGCCTAAAATTTAGGAGATCTGGATGCTTTGTTCCTAATAAGTCATTCACAATGTGACCTTGGACAAGTAGCCTAACATTTCTAGGCAAATTGTTCTCCAGTATAAAAAGAAGATAGATCTAGATCAGGAGCTCTTAACTTATTTTGGAGTGTCATGGAACTTTGGGTGAACTCTTCTATTCAATGGGAATAATGCCTATATTATCCAACTCATGAGATGATTCAAGGTTCTTTGAAAACCTCAAGGCACTGCATAAATAAGTTATATTACAACTTGGACATTCTATATTTATTGTAAAATTATGTGGTCTTTTCTTCATGTTAATTCAACTTGACCTAACATATGACTACTTCCTCTATATAAAAATCATCTTCTCCCTTGAGTTCATAAAGTTACATTATCATGGTCTATCTAAATGCTCTCTTCTATTTCTTCTTCTATGTCAAACACCTTAGATATTCCCCAAACCCCAATCTTTAGCTCTATTCTCTCTTTTGCTTGTACTTTTTCCCCCCAAGAAACATTTATTCTCTGGGCTTCAACCTCCATTTGTGCTCATTTATAAGCCATTGTCTCCAATCCTGTCCTTTTACCTGAATCCAGTACCCCTGTTTCTTGTACATTTTCCACTGGGATGTTGCATTATCCATGTAAACCCATTTTAATTAAAATATAATTCTTTCTCTTCTCTGTAAACCATCTCTTCTTTCCAATTTCCTCATTTAAATCAATAATAGCTTCACCTTCTGAGCTACCAAAGTTTGAAAGCTCTGATTCAACCTTCTCTTTCAATTTTCAAATTCAAATGTTTTTTTTCTTCAAAATGTCTCTCATAACTTTTCCTCTCTCACTGTCTTCACTGCCCTTTTTCATATTGATTATATTTAGATTTTTGCAACATTCTGCTAATTGATATCCATAACTCCATGGTCCCCCTTCTATAATTCATCAATCAGTCAATAAGCATTTATCATGTGTCTCATATAAAACTAGTAACATTCTAGTAGATGGGGATGCAAATAATAAAATTAGAAAAGTAATACTAATTTTCTAATTCACAATGAAACATACATCCTTATGGGGAGAAAACAAATACATATAATAAATAAATATAAAGATAATAAATGTAAATTAATAAAAATAGTTAAATACAAAGTAGTTGAGGGGAGGAGAGTTCTAGCAGTTAGGAGAATGAGGAAAAACGGTATATTATCAGAACATGATGGAGAAGTACAAAAGAGTGGACCCAGATGAGAAATGAGGGTTTCTTCCTTTAATGAAAGTTTTGGGAAAAGAGGTATCCACCTTCCAATAAAAGGGAGGGAATTGAGAAACTCTAGTGTTAAATTCAGCTACAACATATTACTTCTTATGACATAAATATATTTTTATTATATTCATATGCTACATTTTTTCAGCCTTTCCCCAATTAATGAGGACTCATTTTGTTTATTCATTGCTAAGCCAAAAGATAGAATGAACATTTTGGTTTCATTGGAAATATGATTCTGTTTTTAACCTCACTGGGACATATAGTCACTAATGTAATGATTGGCTATATGAACAGGTAAATCACACTTCTATAATTCCAAATTGTTGTTCAGAATAGTTGAATGAAGTAATCACTTTATCAAAAGAATTTTAGAGTACCTATCTTCTTAAAATCGCTAAACATTTATGGCTATACTGTCAATTTTCAAGGTGTGAGATGAAACTTCAGTTGTTTACATTTACATTTATCTAATTATTATTTGTAATCGTTTTCCAAACTATTCATATCTTTTGACTACTTATCTATTGAGAAATGGTTATAATGTGATTTAAAATTTTTTAGGTACATATAGAAACAATTGTTGACAATTTTTTGACATTTAAAAAATCTGATTTTCTCCCTCCTTGAAGTGATAGTCTGATATAGGTTACAGTCATACTTTCATGTAATACATATTTCTATATTTCTCATGTTATGATAGTAGATATATATCACACATACAATAGTAATCCGATGGAGGAAATATAGTGGAATATGGCCTTCTTGGATCTGCAATCAAATTCCAACATTTCCTTCTTTGGCTATGGATAGCATTTTCTTCATGAATACATGAATACCTTATTGTTATCTTGGAGCCTTGCTTTACTGATAACAATTTAGTCTTTCACAGGTGAACGTCATATAATATCTCTGGTACTGTATATATTGTTCTGCTGGTTCTGCTCACTTCACTTTGCATCAGTTCATATGTCTTTCTAGGTTTTTTTTTTTAATTCATCTTCTTTGTCATACCTTATGACACAATAGTATTCCATTACAATTATACGCCACAATTTGTCCATTCATTCACAAATGATGGACAACCCCTCAGTTTCCAATTTTTTGCCACTACAAAAAAAAAGCTGCTAAAAATACTTTTAGTACTCATAGGTCTTTTCCCTTATCTCTGGTCTCTTTGGGACATAGACTCAGTAGTGGTATTGTTGGGCCAAAGAATATACCTAGATTTATGGCCCTTTGAGCCTGGTTCCATATTGCTCTCCAGAATCGTTGTAACACTTCATAGTTCAACAAATAGTGTATTAGTATCCTGCTTTTCCCATATCCTCTCAAATATTTATTATGTTCCTTTTTTTGGCCAATTTATTAGGTCATATTCTCAGAATTGCTTTAATTTGTTAAACAATAGTGATTTGGAGCACTTTTATATGACTACGGAGAGTTTTAATTTCTTTCTCTAAGAATAGCCTGTTCATATCCTTTAACTATTTTTCTATTGGGGAATGCTTTGTATTCCTTTAAATTTGACTCAGTTCTCTATATATGTGAAAAAAGAGGCTTTTGTTAGAGATACTTGTTATAATCATTTTTTGCAAATTTGTTGTTTCTCTTCTTATCTTGGTTGCATTTGTTTTATTTGTACAAAAACCTTTTAATGTAATGTAATCAAAATTATCCATTTCATTTTTTGTTATGTCTCTATGTCTTGTTTGGTCATAAATTCTTCCCTTAACCATAAGTCTGACAAGTAAACTTTTCCATATTCCCCTAATTTTTTTCATGGTGTTACCCTTTATTTCTAGATCAGGTATACATTTTGACTCTATACTAGTATGTGATGCAAGATGTTGGACCATGCTTGGTATCTACCATGTTGCTTTCCAGTTTTCCCTGTAATTTTGGTCAAATAGTGAGTTCTTTCTCCCAAAGCTTGGACCTATGGGTTTATTGAACACTAAATTGTTGTAGACATTAACTGCTATTGTTGATTACCTAATCTATTCCATTGATGAACTACTCTATTTCTTAGTAACAGGTTGTTTTAATGATTATTACTTTATATAATAGTCCGATATCTGGTATAGCTAGGTCTCCTTCCTTCATATTTTTTCATTGTCTCCCTTAATATTCTTGGCCTTTTGTTCTTCAAGATGAACTTCAATATTTTTTCTAGTTCTATGAAATAATTTTTGGGTAGTTTGATTAGAATGGTATTGAATGGGGCAGCTGGATAGCTCAGTGGAGTGAGAGTCAGGCCTAGAGACAGAAGGTCCTAGGTTCAAACCCGGCCTCAGCCACTTCCCAGCTGTGTGACCCTGGGCAAGTCACTTGACCCCCATTGCCCACCCTTACCAATCTTCCACCTATGAGACAATACACTGAAGTACAAGGGTTTAAAAAAAAAAGAATGGTATTGAATAAGTATATTAGGTATGGTTCTAATTTTCACTATATTGGCTCAGTCTTTCCAAGAACAGTTGATGTTTTTCTAATCATTAAGATCTGACTTTATTTGTGCATAGAGTTTTAGAATTGAGTTCAATGAATCATGGAACCATGGGAAAATATTCTAAATTATTGAATTTAAAAATAGAATTGAGTTCATATTGTTGCTGAGTTTGTTTTGTACTGTCCAGAGTTATTTTGAATGGAATTTCCTTTTCTATCTCTTGCTGTTAGGTTTTATTTGTGATAAGTAGAACTGCTTATAATTTGTGTATTTTTTGTAATCTGCCACTTTTTCTAGGATTCTATAGATATGCCATCATATCAGCTACAAAGAGTAATAACTGTTTTTTCACTGATTATTTAATTCCTTCTATTTCTTTTTCTGCTCATTGTTATAGGAAGCATTGCTATTACAATGTTAAAAAATAGTGAACATCTCTGTTTTAGCCCTGATTTCATTGGGAGAAGTTTAATTTATCCCCATTATAGATAACACTTGCTGATGGTTTCAGAGAGATGCTATTTATTTTGAATAAATACATTTTTGAAGAAGATTTTTTAAGAAGATTCCAGTGTTCCAATTTTTTCTAATGCTTTTATAAAAAATGGATGTATTTTGTCAATGCTTTTTCTGTATCTATTAGAATAATCATGTGATTTCTGTTGGTTTTGTTATTGATATGGCCAATTATGCTGATTTTCCTAATATTGTACCATCCTTACATTTCTGATAAAAAGAACTCCATCTGTAGTGTTTATTCTCAAGATATAATGTTGTAATCTCCTTGCTAGTATAGTATTTAAACATTTTGCAACAATGTTCCAATAGAGAGATTAGTCTATAGTTCTCTTTCTCTATTCCAGCTCTTCCTGGATTAAGTATCAATATTATATTTGTGGCATAAAAAGTTTGGAAACTTATCAGGTTTTTCTAAATAGTTTAGGTAGCCTTAAATTTAGTTATTTGAATGAATGGTAGAGTTCAGTTGTGAATCCATCTGGTCCTGTAGCCTTTTTCTTAGGGAGTTCTTTGATGGTTTGTTCAATAAAAATTTTTTGTGACAAGGTTAGGTATTCTTTTGTTAATCTGGGTAGTTCATATTTTTGTAAGTATTCACCCATTTCACTTAGGTTATAGTTGGGGAAAATAATTTCTAATAATTGTTTTAATTTCATCTTAATTGGTTGTGATTTTATTTTTTTCCTTTTTGATACTGATAATTAGGTTTTCTTCATTCTTTTTTTAAACTTTTAGCCAATGGCTTATCTATTTTATTTATGTTTTCCTAATACCAACTCCTTATCCTATTTATTAGTTCAATGATTTTTTACTTTCAATTTTATTAATCTCTTCTTTAATTTTTGTGATTTCCATTTTTGCATAAAATTTGATTTTTTAACTTGTTATTTTTCTGAGTTTTTAGTTGCATTTTCAATTAATTGATATGCTCTTTCTCTATTTTATTTATGTAAGTATTTGTGGATGCAAATATCCCTCTATGTACTACATAGACTGCATCCTATAAACCTGGATGTGCAATTTCCTCATTGTCATTTTCTTTAATGAAATTGTTGATTGTTACTATGATTTCTTTGATTCATTTGTTCTTTTTTTATATCAACCCATCTTATTTAGTTTCCATCCTTCTCAATATAGTCCTTTTCATTGTTTTGATAGTGATAAAGTTCTTAAGCATCTTAAGTAACTTTAGGTATCTTGAATACTTTGAGTACCTTACCTTTCTCAAGTACTATAGATGCCTTCATTATTTCAATTATCATCTTCCAGATAAGAATATATTCAATTCAACCTTATTAAAACCATTAAGTTTTCACTTTACCTTTTTATGCTTCTCTTGAGTGTCAGATTTGCTCATCACATTTTTTTTTCATCTCTGTTTTTTTGGTCAGGAAAGTGAAATTCCTCTATTTCATTAAAAATCAATTTCCCCCCTGGAGGATTATGTTCAGTTTTGTGGGGTTTATAATTCTAGGTCATAGTCTTAGATTCTTTGCCTTTCATATTACCATATCTCATATTTTCCCGATCTTTAATGTAGAACTGCTAGATACTGTGTTATCCTGACTGTGGCTCCTTGATATTTCAATTGTTTCCTTCTGGCAGCTTGTAGCACTTTTTTCTTGGCTCAAGAGTCCTCAAATTTGACTACAATGATCCTAGAGTATTTTATTTTGGGGCTCTTTCAGGAAGTAATCAGTAGATTCTTGTTTGGGGATATGCGGTTGGTTTCCTTGATGATTTCTTGTAATATTGTGCCCGGGCTCTTTTTTTGATCATTGCTTTCAGGTATTCTGAGGATTCTTCATTTATTTCACTTGGACCTATTTTCCAGGTCAGTCATTTTTTCAGTGAGGAATCTTAGAGTTCCTTCTATTTTTTCCAATTTTTAAATTTTGCCTTATTAATTCTTAATGTCCTATGGTTTGTCTAATTCTAATTTCTAGGGAATTATTTTCTTCCATGAGTTTATTTGTTTTCTTTTTCATTTGGCCAATCCTACACCTTAATACATTGTTTTATTCAGTTGTTATTGTTTGGATCCATTTCCAGTTATTCCATTCTATTCTTTATGGAATTATTTTGTTCAAGGCATTTTTGCCTCATTTTCCTTTTGACCTATTCTAGTTTTTAAGAAGATGATTTCTTCAGTGAATTTTTTCCACCAATGTTGAGTTTTTCTATCAATTCTTTTATTATTTGTTTTTTGTTTTTTTTAGTTCTTCCAGGGCTTCTTTTGAAGCCTAATATCCTTTCACACTTTCCTTTAAGGTTTCACATATTTTTCTTTTTAGCATTGTTGTCCTCTTCTGAATTAGTATTTTGGTCTTTCCTGACAGTAAACTATCTTTGAAAGTCAAGAGATTTTGGGGGTCTTTTGCTCATTTTTCTACTTATTTTTTTCTGCAGTTTACAGCTATATTGCTTATATATACATATACTGGATGCTACCAGTTTCCCTTGTTGTCTTGGTGGCCTGGTCTGGTCTCCACTTTGCTTCTTCCCTGCCTTTGACAAAGGGTCTGTTACTGTTACTGTAGTTCCAGTTCCCACACTCTGGTCCCTTGTGGCCTCAAGGATTCATTGTCACATGGGAGTTTATAGGCTTCCTGTCTTCTCTGCCTTCTATACCTATGTGGAGTAGTTCAGGCTGTGTTCATTCCCATTCTGCAGTTCCATTGCCTCTGGCAGAGTTGCAGCATTTTGGACTGCTCCAAGTCCCTCTAGTTCTTGCAGATGCTATACTGCTGGAACACTGTCTCTTCTTCTTCCCAGTGAGATGAGTTCCTTCAGCTTTCCATTGTTCTGAGGTAATTTTCATGTGTGTGTGTGTGTGTTTGAGTAGGGATCATGAGAGTGGAGCATCCCTTACTGTGCCATCTTAGCTCCCAGCAGGCAACTCTCTTCTTATGTGTTTAGACCTCCCTGATACAAGATTTTTTTCTCACTTAGCAGTTTTTCTTCTTATACCTGCTTCATTAATTTTATTTATGCAAAAACTTACTAATTTTGTCATTAAAATTACATACTTTTGTCTTTTACAAAGCAACTATCTTTAGTTAGTCAAGAATTCTCCTTCTAGACACAGTAATGAAAGGCACTTCCTTTTGTCCTCTTTTTTCAATGCTGTAACCTTTTATATTTGTATTATATATGTATTTATAGCTTATTGAGATATATGGTATAAGTTATTGATCTAATTGCTTTCCCGTTTGTTTTTTCAACAATTCACCTAAAATAGAGATTTTGATCCTCAGTAAATTTCATAGGTATATCCTTGGTTATATTAGACACTGGCCAAGTGCGTTGGATTGCTTCTGTTTTTTGATTATCTAATATGTTCCACTAAATTAGTTTTCTATTTTAAAATCAGTACCAAGTAGTTTTGATGATTACTCCATGGGGATATAATTTTCAATACTTGCCTAAGGCACACATGTGTCTTCTTCCAGCCCTGATGGAAACACAGTTTTGACTTTCATGTCATGTCCATTTTTTAACTTTTAAGCATGTTGGTAAAATTGGAAATGACTAATTTAAATGCAGCAAAATAAGTACTTTTTCATATAACTGAGATAGTGGGAAGAGCACTGTATGTAGTATCAAAAGTATACTATTTACTAATTACATGATCACAGGGAAATCACTTAAATCTGAGTCAATTTCCTCATCAATAATGTAGCAATACGGGGGCAGCTGGGTAGCTCAGTGGATTGAGAGCCAGGCCTAGAGATGGGAGGTCCTGGGTTCAAATCTGTCCTCAGACACGTCCTAGCTGTGTGACCCTGGGCAAGTCACTTGACCCCCATTGCCTACCCTTACCACTCTTCTGCCTTGGAGCCAATACACAGTATTGACTCCAGGATGGAAGGTAAGGGTTTTAAAAAAATAATGTAGCAATAGTTGCTTCCAAGAATTTAGAGCTACATTTTATAGTTCAATGCCTTCATTTGGCCAATGAGAAAGCTGAAACAAAGAAGGGAAATAATTTGCCCAAGGCTGTACAGGTAGTAAAAAGCCAAACCAGGATCTGGATATAACTAAATCCAAAGTCATCAACTAACTCCAAAGACAGTCCTCACACCATGGGGTAGACAAGGTCATAGTTCTAGAGCTAGAAATCACTTTAAAGATCATCTAGCCTAACTCCCTTATTTTATAGTTGCAGAAAAGTTAAATAACTTGCTGAGGGCACAGAGTTAGCAGGGGGCAAGGCCAGAATTAAAACTTCAAGTTCAGGATTCATTCCATATATTATGTTGGTGTGAAGAAAGCACATTGTAAACCTTAAAGTCCTAGACAAATGTTATTATTAAAATTATACAAGTGTGAATTATTATTAAGAATCATACATTATATAAGAATTTATTGCTATTTTAATAATTTAAATATTAATATGTTTTCAGGCTTCTATTTAAAGAGTTGAAGGTTATGCTGGCATTCTTAGAATGCCAGGTGGGAGAAGTTAGGAAATATCTTCACCAAATGCTAAGGAGACCTAATATACATTTCACCTAGTGTTACTTGCTTGAGCTCTTGTTTTCCCATTTCCAAACCACTTTTGTCTCTTTGAATGTGTTAGTGTCTGGGTTGGGAAATCACATGGCATGTTCATTATATTTCCTTTGGATTAGGATTTTATCTGGAATGTGTTTGCAAACCCTTGTATTTGACAGATGCATGAGTTTTGCTTTGTCTCCAAATGGTCAAACACCCCCTTATGTGCTGTAAAGGAACTTTTTCAAATGTTTTCTCTGATCCAGTTGGAAACTTTTGT
Organism: Gracilinanus agilis; assembly: GCF_016433145.1. Classification (NCBI taxonomy): domain Eukaryota; kingdom Metazoa; phylum Chordata; class Mammalia; order Didelphimorphia; family Didelphidae; genus Gracilinanus; species Gracilinanus agilis. The sequence continues at coordinate 200,506,633 of NC_058135.1, forward strand.
ACTAGCTTGGATGAATCCTTTGGAACTGGGACCAGTTCACATTCCTAACCAAATAGTGGTAGAAGTATGTAGGAACCAAAGAACTCTTTTTTCTTCTTTTTTTGGTCTACCTTTATTTATTAGCAAGGACTGTGAATCTTGTTGCACTGTACCATTGAAGCTGGACTTTAGGGATGAGAGCTAGTTTATCTGCTTATCTCTCTAAAACATACTACTTTGATCCATTTAGAAGACAAAGCCAACATAAACACAAGCCAATTACTGGTGCTATTGAGATAATCATCCTGATGCTTCTTATTGGGGGATAGTATTTGGACTGTCCAGATGTTTTTGTTGTAAAAATATTGTCAAAAGACAAAATCCAGGCATTGGAGCCAGGAAGAAGAGTTGTTCTTAATAGCAACTCATTTCAAGGGTGGAAAAAAGATAAGTAAATGACTGGATCATAAGTAGGACTTTTTTCATACAGTCCCCAAGCCAGAATTCAAGGAAGAACTGATTCCAGATATGCAATTTATTTTAAATATATTAGGAAATCTGAAAATTAACACAAGAGCAAGGAAAGCCAGCCAACTGGATACACACAATACTTTCATTCTAGAACTTTGTGATTGCAAGCAGAGTTCTGGAATTCTCTTAAAATGGTATTTCTGGGATTACATGCTTACTTACAACAAGTGCTATCACATATCCTTCCCTTAATTTTATTTATTCTTGGCAAGATGAATGTGCAATAGTTTATTCATGAAATCTGAAAACACTCAGATATATAACTTTTTTTTAAACAATTCTATCTTATATTTCTGGTTGCCTTTCAAAAAAAATCTACTGCGGTCAGAGATCATATCTTTTCATTACTTTTTTTTTTGAATGGGAAAAAATACACCTTTATTTTCACCTTTGGTTTGTTTTGTAATCCTATGTATTTATTTTATACATTTAAAAACATTCCATGACACAGCAAAAGGTTAAGAACCTCTGCAGTTATCAAGTGAATTAGGATGGGTCTCTTAAGAAGATTTGGGTTTTCTTCAGTTTGAAAACAATAAAAGGTCTTGGCCGTTGGAGGGGGTTGGGGGGAGTTTGAGAGGAGGCTCCATTTTGGGGCTTGAAGTCTTCTGGGAATGCCTATGCCTATTTGCTGTTGATTTTTTTAAAACATTTATTAATATTCATTTTTAACATGGTTACATAATTCATGCCCCTGCTTTCCCCTTCACCCCCCGCTCTCCCCCCACCCATAGCCGATGCACATTTCCACTGGTTTTGACATGTGTCCTTGTTCAAGACCTATTGTTGTTAGTTGCATTGGTGTGGTAGTTTCGAGTCCACATACCCAATCATATCCTCCTCAGCCCATGCGTTCAAGCATTTGTTTTTCTTATGTTTCCTCTCCTTCAGTCCTTCCTCTGAATGTGGGTAGCATCTTCACCATACATCCCTCAGAGCTGTCTTGTGTCATCGCTTTCTGCTGGTGCAGAAGTCCATTACATTCGATTTTACCACAGTATATCAGTCTCTGTGTACAATGTTTTTCTGGCTCTGCTCCTTTCGCTCTGCATCAGTTCCTGGAGGTCTTTCCAGTTCACCTGGAATTCCTCCAGTTTATTATTCCTTTGAGCACAATAGTATTCCATCACCCGCATATACCACAATTTGTTCAGCCATTCCCCAATTGAAGGACATTCCCTCCTTTTCCAATTTGTTGCCACCACAAAAAGCGCAGCTATAAATATTTTCGTGCAGGTCTGTTTATCTATGATCTCTTTGGGGTACAAACCCAACAATGGTATGGCTAGATCAAAGGGCAGGCATTCTTTTATAGCCCTTTAAGCATAGTTCCAAATTGCCAGCCAGAATGGTTGGATCAGTTCACAACTCCACCAGTAATGCATTAATGTCTCAATTTTGCCACATCCCCTCCAGCATTCATTACTCTCCCCTTCTTTCATTTTAGCCAATCTGTTAGGTATGAGGTGCTACCTCAGAGTTGTTTTGTTTTGCATTTCTCTAATTATTAGAGATTTAGAACACTTTCTCATGTGCTTATTGATACTTTTGATTTCTTTACCTGAAAATTGCCTATTCATGTCTCTTGCCCATTTTTCAATCTTTTCATTATTTTTTTAAACCCTTAACTTCTGTGTATTGGCTCCTTGGTGGAAGAGTGGTAAGGGTGGGCCATGGAGGTCCAATGACTTGCCCAGGGTCACACAGCTGGGAAGTGTCTGAGGCCAGATTTGAACTCAGGACCTCCTGTCTCTAGGCCTGACTCTTAATCCACTGAGCTTCCCAGCTGCCCCCATGTCCTTTAATTCGTTTGCATCCTCCAGAGTACCTAGAATAGTGCTAAGTTCATTTTCTTTTTCATCCAACAATATTTCAATAATATTGTGGATTCATGATCTCATTAAAGTACTTCAACTTTATGGTTCAGATCACAATCAATGAATATTTTCTCATTCTGTGCAACGCTTATTTATGACATCTAGAAAACTCTCTATAGTCAGTCTACCTAAGATTCAAGGAGATTTCTTCCAGGTCTCTTAAGACAATAACAAAAAGAAATCCATCTGTTATCCTTTACTATTTCTATATCTTACTCATCTTCCTCTAATGAATTGTTCTTTTATAATAATTTAAACTGCTTTTTGTCATTTGTAATATACTGATATCCACAATATATCTCTCCATTGACCTTTTGATTAACTGTAAGCTTGATTCCTAAAAAAAATTTTAATACAAGATTCACAATGAATTTGAACTAAAGACGCCAAAAAATTGAGCCCAGAATTGAATTGGAGAAGTATAGCAAGTTACGTTGCCTTTGGAAAGCTGCAAGACTTTTTTAATGGCACCAGTCTTCTCCCTGACATCAACACAGGCCAAGGTATTAATTCCAGTATTGGTGCATTGTAATTGTATGACTGCAAGTCATGGGATATGGAGACTGACTTGCCCAGAGTCATACAGCTAGTAAAGATATCTAAACTCAGGTCCTCCTGATTCCAGGGCCAGAGTTCACTCCACTGAACCGTTCAACTGCAGCATTATAGTCTCCCCAAAATTGAAATTGAAATTCATCCAACAGTCCTAAGAAGGCTGTACCACATTACAAATGAGGAAAATAAAGAAATGGTTTAAAAAGTTAGATTGATCATGAAAACTGGAATAAAACTGGGGGAAGAGGGAGGACCCTTAATCAATGGAAGAAAATATGAGAAAGGCTCCAAACCAATCTCAGAATGGGAATGGCCCTGGATCACACTACAGAAGAAAAGACTCCAGGGGCAAGATAGCTAAAGCTAAAGCCAGAAGAGAAAAAAAAACCCAGGCAAAATCCAGAAAGCAACAACCCAATCCAATAACAAGGAAGCTTCAGACTTCAGAACAGCAGGATATGAGGTCAAACACTTCCTGCAGAAGAAGGAACTAGTTTTAGACATCATATTCAGGACCAAGTAGGACTATCCTTTCCTTTTCAGAGTTTATGAGCAGAGTATGACATTAAATATAAGCCTCAATCTCTACACTATGACATAAGCAAACTCAAAAAAAAATGCCAAACACAATGAAGGAATACCTTAGACTGAGGCATCTCAAAAGGGTACACCTTGAAGAAACTACTAAATCCTCAAGAAATACAAATAGAACCTCAGTGTGGAGGGGGAAAGTCTTTCCACAATGGCTATAGGAATCTTAGAAAAATGAAGCAAGAGATTCCAGATGGATTAACTAGGAAGGAAACAATGACAAAGAGAAATGATGCCTTAGAAAGACCATTAGAAACCCAAAAATTGAATTTTCTGAAAACTAGAATTCACTAAATAGAAAATAACTCAATGATAAAAATAAATATTAAAACAAAATCAAAAGATTGAAAAAGTTGAAGAAAATATAAGGTATCAGCTAGGAAAAAACTGAACTAAAAAACAGGACAAGGATAGATCATTTAAGAATCACTGGACTGCCTGAAAGCCATGACCAAAAAATAGAGCATAAATATCATATTTCAAGAATGTATGGAAGAAAACTGTTCAGATCTCTTAGAATCAGAGAGCAAAATGATCATTTATGATCATTTATACCCAATTTATCTGGGGTAATTGAAAATCCTCTTTCATCAAAGCTTTAATTTTTCCATCTTTAGAATTATATTTAGTTTGGCCAACTAGATTTTTCTTAGTAGGAAAGCTTTATCTTTTGTCTTTTGGAATACTGTATACCAAGCCCTTTTCTTTGGAATTGTACCTGATTTTCATGATCCTGAAGGTGTCTCCTTGGTACTTCAAGTCCTTTCTTTTTGATGCTTGTACTGTTTTTTCTTTGTCTTAGAATTTCTGGATTTTATCTATGACATTAGTAGGAATTTGGGGGAGAGTAGTACTATTAATCAAGAGGATCTATCCACAGTCCATCGTCCATACTTCATGATAGATTAAAAATCTTTTCACATAAGGGTTCTCATTGACCAATCTTCTCAAATGAGAAATATGGGCCATCAAATTAATGAAACATATTTGAGACATTTTAATGGTATTTAAAAACCTATTTTAACTTCTTCAAGAATAGAGATTGTGTACTCTACTTCCTTTGTATATTCTAGAGCACCAAACAGTGCCAGATACTGAGGGGCTAATTAATAAATGTTTTGTAAGTGGAAGAAGAATAACAAAATTCAATTGTTAAGGACAGACAATTAGTAATAATGGGAACTTATCTCGCCTCAAGTGATTATTTCCATAATTGCTAATTTATCTAAATTTTAGAATTTTAATCTTATAAAGCACAAGGGTCCCTCTCAAGCACAAATAATTCAATAACAATGTTCTGTTCTATTTTTTGCCCAAATACAAGCAGAAGACTAAGAGAAAATGCATAAGAAAATTGAAATTGCAAATAAAATGCTATTCTTTGTATATATAATCTCTTTAGGGGTGATAGGGATACAATATTTCTCAGAAGAGAAAAGAAAATTCAATAAGATAATAGGCATCCTCTCCAAAATAAGGAATTTAATTTTCCAGGCAGAAATTCATGGCATATGTTTTATTTTCAACACACCCACTTCTATTTGCCTTTTCTTTTCTCTGCAGATGAACTTTAATTGTTTTTTTGTTGTTGTTGTTTTGTCTTTTTGTTACTCAAGACAATGAGAACCCCCTTGATTCCGTGTCAATTTTTGTTGTTTTGCCTTTGCTGCCAGGAAACCCAGAGCTAAATTCAGAGCTCAAATGTAGTAAATCACTCAGCTCAGGTACCCAGTAAAATCTCTTTCTCTTCTCTATTCAAGTGAATTTTTTCCATTATTATGATGATCTAATTAAAGTCTTCCACCAATGCTTCATCATGGAATGGATTTGATTATGGCCACTTAAAAGTTAAACCATTGGAGTTCATGGCCAAGCAGATCTTAGCAAATTGGAAAGCCCTAATAACACAGTGATTCTTTCATCCATGGAACTATCTATCTAGGTTCAGGGAGGGTTAGGATAAAATTTTTCTATTGGGAAACCAACTTTTTTGCTCATGCCAACCCATGGAAGGATCTAGTGAGATAGAGTGGGGTTGTCGTCTGTACTAGTGGAGGGAGAACCCAAATCAACAAAAGTATGGCTCCTTTTAGCTTTGAGCTAAGCATGATAATCATGATTCACATTCCCATACCACTTCATAATGTACCAAATGTTTTCCCCACCAACAGTACTATGAAGTAGGTATTTGTTAAGTATTACCCTCATTTTAAAATCACATTTTTGGTTTCAATATTACAAGGAATTCCTGGTAAGGAAGACTCCCTCTACCACTGCAAATCTATACCTGTTCTATAATTAGAATTTAATGTCATTTCCAGAAGGTCGGGAGAGAAATTAATTGACCTATTTGTGATTGCATGACCACTATGAGTCTTAAACCTAGCTTTTGATTCAGACCACTTTTCTAACTATTATACTGCTTCTAACGTACAAAAATAAATTGGAATGCTCATTTTATGGATGAAAAAATTGAGGGTGAAGGAGACTAAACTAACTTGCCTGTGTCCTTTAATTTTTATGCTTTATGTCCTTTTAAATCTTTAAGAATTAGGGAGATAATTCATACATTAAAATAAGTACATTTTAATTCTTAGAAGTTAACTTTATTTTTATAGATAAACTATGATAAGAGATTAATACTCAGCAGTAAGAGGAAAATGATACATCGGGTAGATTTGGCATCAGCATTAGGCAGAGAGGGAAAAAGAAATGTAATTGATACTTGGGAGCTACAGCAATATGGGACAGAAATCCAAGTAAAAAAGCTAGGTTTCAGACATTGTATTCTAGTCCTAAAGAGGGCTTGAACAAATAAAGCTATTTCCTAGTCCCTGAGTAACCAGAAAGCTGACAAAATACAGGCATGGGGGGGGGCACAAACAAAGGAATGAACCAGACTGACTTACTGCTGAGCCATCTGGATGCATGAGATCCTTGGATTTTTCTTGTCCAGGTCTAGTGCCATGTCAAGGTCTAAGGTGTGAAAGAGAGAAAAAAGAGAGAAAGGAAGAAGGAGATGAGTCTGCAAATAGATAGGTTTGCAAACTCAAACTTGTCTCATGCACAGAACTTTTTAGACCCCATTCTGGAATGGGAGGACTGCTTCAAAGGAGATGCAGGTGGAATCTGTTCTTCCTGCTCTTCAGGAGAGGTAGAGAGAGAACTTCATGTGGGATGAATGGTCTTTGCCTAAAGGGAGCCAACTTACCTGTCCCTGAGAGTTGGTGGATCCTGTGTTCCAGATATCCAAAGATCCAGGAAATCCTGTCCACCCCAGTCTCCAATGACCATCTTCCTGTATTCCTGTAAGCTCCTGGTTCCTGAGAGTATCCTGACCACGTGTGTGAGAGAGCCAATACACAGTGAAACCTGTCTATGAAGAAGAGTCCCTCAGCTATATGCCAACAAGTCTTTCCATCTATATTATTGACATATTTCGGGTGGGACTGAGCTTGCAAGTGGCAGTTTACTGGCCTTAGTTTGCCAGACTGGAAGGACATTAATAGAAGCCTCCTTACTAGTTATTACCTTGAGAGTCAGATAACTCATTTTCTGTTTCTGATTGCCCATTGAATTTAAGAACAATGTCTATCTATATTACATGAAAATTTATCCACAGTTAGAATTTTTAAGCAATGTATTAAACACTATTTCGGGGATGGGAAGATTTTTTTAAAAAATTTAAGTCTTTTCTCAAGCCACTTATATTATATCAGAGGTTACAATATGCACCAACATAAATATATATAAAATAATACAAATGAAGGTTGGCAGAGGTTGGGATACTAATAGCTAAGGGACTCAATAAAGACTTGAATTTAATGCTTAGGCATGCTCTCTACTGAAAGGAATAAATATCCTTTGCTATAGCTTCTTGATTCAAAAAGTCTAGGCAATGGGGCTACACCAAAAGATTTAGTGGTAAAAGTCTAGAATGTAATGATTTGCAGAAGTTGAATAGAAGAAAATAGAATAGAAGAAAATATTTTATTGGCCTAGACACTTTTGAGAATTTATTCCTGCTTGGCCATAGAAAATACAGGAATGCATGGCTTAGGTACAGTAATCTAAAAGCTCTCTTTCTGTGGGTGGTTTAAGAATAGGATATGACTCTCCTCCTAGGATGTGCAAAGGTGATCTCAGGGTCTTCTCAAATTTAGTGTTTGCTATTCTGATTTTTTGCCATGACATAAATCGCCCCCGAGGACATTATCTCCTTTTTGTGACTATTGATAACTTTAATTTCTTCTTCTAAAATAAAATTGCTGTTCAAATCATTTGACCATTCATTAATTGGGAAGTTGATTCAGTTGCCTATATACTTGAGAAATGAGGCTTATATCAGAGAAATTTTATGTAAAAAACATTTCTCCCAGTTCCTATTTTCCTTCTAATTTTTCTGTATTTCTTTTGAGTAAAAAATGTTTTAATTTCATTAATCTAAATTATCTATTTTTTGTTTTATAACCTTCTCTATCTCTGATTATAAACTCTGCCCTTATTCATAAAACTGATGGTATACTATCACCCTTTAAGTCTTATTCACTTATCCATTTTGACCATATTTTGATAAACTGTATGAAGACATGATCTTTGCCAGTTTCTGACAAATTGCTTTCTGGTTTTATTTTTCAATAAATGGTGAGTTCTTACCCTCAATGTGTAGATCCTTGGTTTTAACAAACAGTATATTACCATGTTCGTTTACTACTATGCATTATATACCTAATCTATTCCACTGACCCACCATTCTATTTCTTAACCAGTATCACATTATTTTCATGATTACCAATTTATAATATAGTTTGAAAACTGATATTGCTGAACCACCTTTCTTCAATTTTTTTCACTGAGTCCCTTGATATTTTTGACCTTTTGTTCTTCCAGATTAATTTGAGAATTTTTCTAGTTCTATAAAATCATTCTTTGGTATGATTGGTATGACATTTAGTAAGTAAATTAACTTAAGCAAATTTTCATTTTCATGATATTGACTTATTAGCAATAATAATACTTATTAGTATTAGCAATTATCATTCCTCCAATTATTTAGATCTTCCTTTATTTGTGTGAAAAGAGTTTTGTATAATTGTGTTCATATAGTTCCTAAGTTAGCCTTGGCAAGCAAATTCCCAAATATTTTGTATTGTCTGTAGTTATTTTAAGTAGAATTTCTCCATCTCTTCCTACTGTGTTTTGTTTGTAGTTGGTGATTTATGAGGCTTTATTTTATATCCTGGAAGTTATTATTTTAATTAGTTTTTAGTTGATTCTCCAGGATTCTCTAAGTATACTCTCATGTCACCTGTCAGAAGTAATTTTGTCTCCTCACTGACTATTTTTTATTCATTCATTTTTTCTTGTTTCATTGCTAATGCAAGGATGTCCTTTTAAAAATTTTTTTTAATTTTACTATTTATTTTGACTCTCTTTTCTTTTTAAAATTTGAGGTCAAAATTCTCTTCTCTCTCTCCCCTATCTTCTCTTACCCATTAGAGAATGCAAGCAATGTGATATCAATTATATATATGAAAATACTATTCCCATATTAGCCATGTTTTTTAATTGCACTCAAAGATCATCCATTTTCTCTTTGGAGGTAGATAGCATTTTTTCCTCATGAATCCTTTGAACTGTCTCCAATCATTGTATTGATCCATGTTTGGTTCTAACTGTTGATTCTTGTGAAAGGAGTACAACAAGTCTATATATTATCACTCCTTTATTTAACTTATAAGCAAAGTACATCATGCAACATGCCAGGGTAGACGAATCAAAAGCCAGAATTAAGGTTGCTGGTGAAAATATCAATAATCTCAAACATGTAAATAGTACCACTCTGGTATCAGAAAATGAAGAAGAATTAAGAAACTTCTTGATAAAAGTCAAATGATTTCATCAATTCCTGGCAAATAGAGGGAAAGATCCAAACTGTCTCCTTCCCTTCTTTACCTCCCCCTCTGAGAAATGTTAAGCAATTTGATCTGGGCCATACTTAAATTATCATGCAAAACACACTTTCATATCGGTCATTGTTGTAAAAGTACACTCATACAAAACCAAGATCTCAAAATAAAACCATAAATACACTGATATGAAAGATAGTATGCACTTATCCTCCCCCATTTGACTCCAACAGTTCTTTCTTTGAAAGAGGATAACAATCCCCATATTAATAAGTCTTTTAGAATTGTCACAAATCATTGGCATTACTGAGAATAGCCAAGTTTTCACAGTTGATCATCTAACAATATTGCTGCTGGTGTGTGTATAGTGTTCTTCTGGTTCTGCTTATTTAGTTATGCATCAGTTCATGCAGATCTTTCCAGATTTTTAAAAATCACCTTGCTTATAATTTCTAATAAAATAATAGTATTTCATCATCAACATATACTATAATTTGTTCAGCCATTTCCCAACTGATACACATCCCCTAAATTTCCAATTCTTTGCTACCACAAAAAAAAAACTGTTATATGTATTTTTTAACAAGGAGGTCCTTTCCCCCTTTTTATTATTCTCTTTGGGATATAAGCCTAGTAGTGATATTATAGGATCAAAGGATATGCCATTTTATAGCCTTTGGGGCATAGTTCCAAATTACTCCAGAATGGTTGTATCAGTTCAAAACTCCATCAACCATGAATTAATATCGCAATTTTGCCACATCACCTCTAACATTTATCACTTTCCTTTACTGTCATGTTGGTGATTTTAATAGGTGTGAGGTGGTATCTCAGCATTGTTTTAATTTGCATATCTCTAATCAAGAATGAATTAGAACATTTTTCATATAATTATTTGTCACTTTGATTTCTCCATCTGAAAATTGCTTATTCAATATCCTTTGGCCTTTTGTAAATTGGGGATTGGCTTGTATTCTTAAAAATTTTACTTAGTTCTCTATAGATTTCAGAAATTAGACCTTTATCAGAGAATCTTGTTCTAAAATTTTTTTTCCAAATTTGTTGTTTCCCTCCTAATCGTGGTTACGTTTGTTTTATTTATATAAAAGCTTTTTAATTTAATAAAATAAAAATTATTCATTTTACCTCTTACAATGCTCTGTATCTGACATTTGGTCATACATTCTTCCCTCCTCCATAGATTTGCCAGGCAAACTGTTTTATGCTCCCCTAATTTAGTTGTGATTTCATTTTTATATCTAAATCATTTTGACTCTCATGGTTAATTTAATGGTGTGGGATATTGGTCTATAACTAGTTTTTGCCATACCATTTTCTAATTTTCCCAGCAACTTTTATTAAATAATTAGTTCTTATTCCAAAAGCTGAAGTCTTTGGGTTTATCAAACACTAGGTGTCTATGGACATTTCCCCCTATATATTATGTATTTAATCTATTCCATTCATCTGCCATTCTATTTATTAGCCAGTATCAGACTATTTTGATGATTACTGCTATATAGTACAGTTTGAGATCTGGTTCTTCTAGGTCACCTTTCTTCACATTTTTTTCCAATTAGTTCCCTTGATATTTTTGACCTTTTTTTCTAGTTCTATAAAATTTGATAGTTTGATTGGTATGCACTGAACAAGTAAATTAAGTTAGGGAGGATTGTCATTTTATTATATCAGCTCAGTCAACCCCTGAGCAACTAATGTTTTCCCAGTTGCTTAGATATGACATAATTTGTGTGAAAAGTGTTTTATAATTGTGTTCATATAAATCCTGGGTTTGTCTTGGCAAGTAGAGTCCTGGCTATTTTATATTGTCTAGAGTTATTCTAAATGGAATTTCTCTTTCTATCTCTTCCTGATGAATTTTGTTGGTGATATACAGAAAAGCTAATGATTTTTGTGGATTTATTTTGTATCTTGAAACTTTACTAAAGCTATTACTTTAACTAGTTTTTTATTTGATTCTCTAGGATTCTCTAAGTATATCATTGAATTATATGCAGAAAGTAATAGTTTAGTTTCTGCATTACCTAATTTAATTCTCTTATTTCTTTCTTTAACTCTTCCAGTAATTCTTGTTAGCCTTGGGTCCTATTATCATTTTTATTGGAGGCTTTGGTTGTAGGTCTTTTCACATTGTTTTTTTCTTCTAAATTTATGTCTTAGACTTCTGCCACCATAGTAGATTTTGTTGTAGTTGTTGCTAATTTTGCTAATTTTCTAGCCTATTTATTGACTTTGAACTTTATGTTAAAGTTGGGCTATGCTCACCTGAAGGGTGAGTGAGAAAGCACTGTCCTGAGCTTCATGCTTTTTAAAATGCTATTTTTAGAGCTTGTTCAAGGGGTTTGGAAATTTTGGTGATTCCAAAGCGATATGATCTGTGGAGAGCTGTGCATTTTATTCTCCTCCTCTGCATTATGGTTTTTACCTTGGATAGGTTCCTGATCCATTTGGATTACCATCAGTACTGCTTCTTAGGACCCCTACTTCCTTAAGACCATAAGTGATATTGCATGCCAGGGTTTCTACTTCCTCTACTTCATTTGGTCCTGTGTCCAATGATATCACAGGGGTCTCCTGTAATTGCTTTCTGACCAGTTGTCAGATCCCCTTTCCATCTCTCACTCTGGAACTCCTGAAGTTGCTCCTGCTTCTGTTGTCTCTACATGGTCCCCACCTCTGGCATTTCATACCTGTGGCCTTTGGCCCAGCTTTCACCTCCACATCACAGAGCTTTCTTTCCTACACCCTAAGTTGTTTTAGGCTGAAAGAGCATCTCAGTCTAACCTTTTGTTGGCTCTACCACTCCAGAATTTAATTTGAGGCATCATTTTAAAGTTTTTTGGCAGGGAGTAATGGGAGAAGTCAACTGAGAGCTTCCTCTACCTCATCATGTTGGCTCTGCCCCCAGAAATTCCTGTTAAATACATTAAAAACAGCTAAAACTGCTTATAGAGTTACATGGTTTCTCATACAATCCTCTTCCTCACTCTATAAGAAATGATCATATTTGTGACTATTTTTCAAATTCATAATAATACAATCTTTTTAAGAATGTATAAATAGGAAGGGAAGAAAGGATTGATTTCTAAAATAAAATTCTCCAAATGTGTAAAAAATCAGAATTCGAGGCTCTAAAACTCATGACTAGTTTAAAAAGATATCACATTCTTTCCTGTCCTGAGAAATTTAGTGGGGAAAGCTGCTTCAGCAGATATGGAGAGCATAGCTCCCATTCTCAACAACTTCAGGATGGGATGGAGACATTGACTATCCTATGGATGCACACTAGTCTAACAGTTCTCTATTGCTCTTAGTCTTTTATGTTCTCCCCAACCCATAACTGCAGCAGCCATCTGAGTCACCTCCTTCCCTCACGCCATCTTCTTTTCATCCATTTGCTACGTGCTATTAATTCAACCACTATTTTGGTATTTGTTATTTGGAAACATTTGTGTCAAAAGGGAATAACTTTGAGGGGTGGGTATATGTGGGAACATTCCATAATTTCCTCTACTAAAATGAGTAAAACTTGTTTTTATTCATATAAATTTATTCATTATGGATAATTTTCAAGGAAATGGTTTTGAATATCTAGCAATGGATAGGTGCCATTTTTGATAGTTCCTATTTCAATAATAACTAGAAGCCCAAAAGGAAGGTTTTTCAAATGTGCAACTAGTTACATGGTAAAAAGGAATGACCAGTGCACTGGGTGTGGAGTCAGGGGGTCTGGGTTGGAGCTTTCACTACTGGCTATGTGATCTTAGGCAAGGAATGTAGAATGTGCTGCTCAGTTTCTTCATCTTTCATGTAAGATCCAAACTACTTACCTTGGGTTACCAGTAAGAAATTATCTGAAACCAGAAAATTTTAGACTACTTAGGTAGGCAGTGTGAGGTAGAGGACAAAAGCTGGGGACCAGGGACTAAGAAAGACTGGAAAATGCTCTGCAAACATTAAAATTATAGAAATGTGAGATATTGTCATTATTAATAATCCTGACTCTACCACCAAAGTGACTTGAAGCAAATTGCTTTATTTTGGGGGTCTCCATTTCCACTTAAAGTGTTACATGAAATTAAGAAGAGTGAAATGAAACCAAGAGAAAATTACATTCAGTAACAGAAATATTGTTTGAATAATGGCTTGTGTATGTCCACCTCCAAAGAAAGAACTGATAAATAGAAATAGTTTTATATATATACATGTATATTTTTCTCAAATGATACCCTCTCTAGTGAGAGGAGGGAAAGGAGGGATAGAGAGAGGTAACATTATTTTAAGGAAACAGATTCATTTTTTAAAAAAGAAAGAAAAGAAAATAGGATATACATATGATACTGCATATGCAAACATATTTAGTTTCACTTAGAAAGGGGGTAAAAAGCTTATTTTCTTTACTCTTCTGATAAATTGTTTTTGCTTATAGCAAGCTTAAATGAAAAGCATTTGTAATTGCATATTGTTGCTTTTTTGTGAAATGCAAATAAATATTTAAATTCAAAAATAAAATCAAAGGAGGACACTAGAAATGTTATGAACCTATGACTCTATGATTATTATGTTCAATGTCAGAGATATGAGATGCCTAGAGACAGAATTCTGGGTAATTCTTTAAAATGAAGCAAAATTTGGCTTGAATAGCAGCTACAGCTTGGGATCTGCCATTGAGCTTGCAGGGTGCAGTTCTAACTTTATTATTATTAAGTATTCATTCAAAGTTTATATCAGAATTAGCCTGTCTCTGAAATTAGTAATGATTTCTATTGTTCAGTTGGTTCAATTAATGGTTCAAATAATGGTTCAATTAAGAGAGAAGGGAACAAGATGGAAATTTCGTTGGCTCTGTGTTTAATTGGAGTCAAAAGAAAAACCTGAATTTCAGTTCTGACTAACACTTACCATGAAATTAGGTGGCTCTCTGGAGAGAGCACTAGGTCTGGAGTCAGGAAGACATGAATTCAAATGCAGCCTCAGGCACTTACTAGCCTGGGAAAATCACTTAACCTCTGTTTCCTCAATTATAAAATAGAGATGATAATAGCACCTATCTCACAAGGTTTTTGTGAGGATTAAATGAGGAAATAGTTTTAAAGTGTTTAGCACATTCTACATACTAAGAAATGTTTATTGCCTTTTCTGCAATCCTGGGCAAATTATTCATCTTCTCTGTGCCTCAGTTTTATAGGTAAGATGGGGATCAAAGTACTTGCTCTATCTAAACCCTCTAAGTTGTAAGGAAAATATTTTCTAATCTTTAGAGTGATAGAGAAATATAAGCTATTATCCTTATTTTTATAGCAATGGGAATTAAGGTTTCAAGAAACTCCCATGAAGGGTTAAGCTATTCTGTTAGATGTTGCTTCTGCTTCAAAAATCTAATTTTTTTCCATCTGTAGGAGTCTGCTTTATGTTCATCATTTCCTTTAGAGATTTGCAGCCAGCCACCTCCAATTAAAGCTAAATAAATTCTAGAGTCCAATGGGGATATCACTTCTGATTAAGGATTAACATACTTTGGCATGAGGCTGTCAATTTCAATCCATTTAAATCAAACTGAAATGTCAAACCACTTACCATATGGTTTATCCATATCTAATTCTGAAATTGGGGACAAAACAGCTGAAGTGCTCCTAAAGTGGAATCAATCCACATATACTAAGTGTAATCAAGAGTTCTTAAAGGCACAAACCCTGACCACACATTCAGCCCCCACCTTAGTCGGGATGATCTTCCTTACCTCACTATTCTGATACACACAATACCAAAAAGAAGAGAAATACAATTTTTGCTGTCAGAATGAAGTCAAATGAATTTTAATGAAACCAAATAAACAAGAATTTACATGAATTAATTCAATGGGCATTTATTAAGTGCAGGGTGCTGTGCTAAGTCCTGGGGAAAAAGACAAAAATGAAAAAATTCCTCACTTCCAGGTGCTTCGACTCCCATGATTACCTGGGTAGATTAGGATGGGCATAGGTTGTATATATCTGAGGAAAGATGAGTTGTATACCAGAAACCAGAAAAATGACTTGCCCATACAATGAGAGCTTTGCAGCCCTGCCTAGTTAATAAGATATCAAACCACGTGAGACTGTGAGAGTCAGATGTAATTGCTGTGGAATCCAGCTTCTGCTTTCATCAGAGAAGAGCAATAGTTGTACAGTTTATAAAGCACTTTACATATTGTGTGTGACACTCACAACAATCCTAGGAGCTAGATTTTATAGCTATTATTCCCACTTTACAAATAAATAAGTAGAGGCTCAGAGAATTTAAATGATTTCAATGGTCACAAGGCTAGTAAGTTTCAGAGGTGGAATTTGAGCTTAAATTTCTCTTGATTAAAAAGTCCTAGAACACTTCAATATTTGATAGATACATACATTCATATATACATATATAAATACATAAAAATAATACATAGATGGATAGATAAATAGAGATAGGTAGGTATAGAGATAGAAAGACAGATAAAATATTTATTGAAATACTTATCATATACTAAGCACATTGCTAAGTTGCTGGAAATACAAATATAAGCAAAAATAAAGACTTCATGCTCTCAAAGAGCTTACCCTCTATTTAGTACTTACTACTCTAATGCATTGTGGAAAACAATATGTTAAAAAGGAACTGAAAGAGGAAAAGGAGAGAGTCCAGTAGGAATAAGGTCTAAAAGAAGTCATTCATCATATGTGAAAATGATGTAGGCAATCAGTAATTAAGAATTTATTAAACATTAGTGTACATGGTGTGGACACTTAAATAGCAAAGCTCTCTCTTTACAGGAATGTTTTCTCACAAGTAAGACTGAAAATTCCTTGATGAGAGCAACCTGTGTTCATATATTGCACATGGTAGCTCCTCAATGGTGATGATACAAAATGAGAAGTAAAATATGGTCCCTGTCCAGAGATAGTATTAACATAATATAGTCAGGAGGGTGTGACCCAAATACATCCAAAGCTAAAAAGAAAAGCAAAAGTTAAATAACAATGTAAGATGGAAGTATAAAGCCTATCCTCAGACATTATGTGAAATGAATCCTACAAACAAGAAATGCTGTTAGTTTAGAATCAGGAGAGAAATGTGTGTGCTTGATTGGTCTGGTAAAGGTTCCTGGAAAAGAAAAACTTTTAAGGGTGGGTAAAGTTTGGATAAATACAGTAGAGATGAAAAGCCGAGGTGTCCTGGAGCAGCTGGAACCTCCTGCTAGAGCCAAGAAAGTGAACTGTTAAATTCTCAGTGTCAGCATTTACACCTTGGAAGATCTCTTGACTTTCTGGACTTTTTCATCCATATCACAGAATCATCTTCACTTTAGAGCTTCATCCTGAACTTCTCAACAGGAAGTACCCTCCACTCCTTTTTTTTCTCGCTCTGACTGGCTGGCTGGCTGTTCCCAGATGCCCATTTTAAGGAGGATGCCTAGGCCAACCACATTTCATTCATCTCCAGGCTCCACTCCCGGATGTCTAAACATCTCTACCACTCTACAGGAAAGATATTCCCTTTCTTCTCACTTCCCCTTTTCAGTTTTCTATTATATATTGTTCTTTCCCAAATCAAATGTAAGCTCCTGAAGGGCAGGGACTGCCTTTCTTTCTTCTTGTGTTTGTCTTCTCACTTGGCATATAGCAAATGCTTGTTGACTTAATCACATATGTTTGTGTCGTATCCCAATAGATTTGGGATAGAAGACTTTTATTCAGAATAGCTTTAATTATATCACAATTGGGATGTGATTGGAATTAAAATTCACTGAAGAAAGCAACAGGAGCAAGGAACCAAAACTCCCAGGTGCCATGGTCCAGAGAATGGTTTTTCATGTAGAAATTCATGGATCTGGGAGCAGTTATAAATACACACATGGTTCTTCAATGCTCTGTCTCCAAATGGCTCTCTTATTTGGCCCTCCATAGACTTCCAAAATACTTAAAGCTTGGTATAGGCTAGACTTGGGAAAATCTGAGCTTGGGAACTTTCATAACTAAGATTTTTGGAATACCACATGAGTATGTATGCATATAAATATATCTACATGCATATGTGTGTTTAAAGTCAAATGATATAGTCTCAAGTCATGATTTGGATAGTCATTTGAATTCTCTGGTCCTTACTTTCTTCATGAGTAAAATGTGAGAGGGAATTTGACTTGATTATCTTCAAGTTCTATCTTAGCCTCATTTTACTATGATTTTGTGAGAAAAAAAGTTTGACAAAGGCATAGGAAAGATGAAAAAAGTCACGTGAGTTGTCTAAGAAAAATGCTTAGGAATGAGCTCTCAAAATGGGAGAACTAAGGTATTTTTTAAAACCCTTACCTTCCATCTTAGAATCAATACTAAGTACTGGCTCCAAGGCAGAAGAGTGTAAAGGGCAAGGCAGTTGGGGTTGAGTTACTTGCCCAGGGTCACACAGCTAAGAAATGACTGAGACTAGATTTGTACCTGGGGTATCCTGCCTCCTTTATCTCTGTCTCCTGACCTTTATCTCTATCCACTGAGCCATTTACTTGCCCTTATCTAAAAGTCTTTAAAGAAAGAATACAATATGATAGCTCTTTGATCATTTCCACAGATGATGCTTTTTAACTGTGAATCATGGAACACCTAACTTTAAAGTCTAAAATTGTAGATGACCTGAAGGACAATGGAAAGATCATTCTGGGAACAAGACGTAGTTTATCAGCTATCGTAAATTGCATGAGAAATGTGATATAAAAGGTATCATTAGGGAAAATGAGATGGGTCCATCATGTGGAGAGAATAAACGATAAGAGATGGATGATCTGCATGTTGTTCTAGTATTAAATGAATCAGAGAAATGTCTACATGGGTATATCCTTTTTGACAAATTCACAGCAAGAGATGGAGCAGAATCACATATTGTAAGAAGGAAGGGACGTTTTGCTTTCTGGATCAATGGAGGGAGTATCCATACCAATGAAATCACATATACACCCAAGTTTCAAGGTAATAATAGTTCACATACCATTTGCTTTACTCATCATCATGCTATGAATATAGAAAAAACAACCTCTGCCATTTTTATCAGATCCTTTATTAAAAAATTTTAATTGATTTTTTAATAGTGCCCCAGGTCTCAAATCAGTGAACTTCTCCAAGTGAAGCTATCTGGTTGGTGAATTTGAAGTATAGATAAATTTAAGGTCTGAGTTATGGTATCATTCAAAGTAAATGGGCCATGAATTCATAGGAATTATTTCTTTACTTTGAAATGAGTCTCTGATCTGTGAATGACCCTGATTACTTGTTAAGAAGAAAAGAGAATTACTTGTTTGGGCAAGAACAGAGAGACTAAAATCTGATTGGGCATTTTATATTTGTGTGATTTTTATCCATTTTCAAAGACATTTTACATACAATAATAATAGCTTATTTATAGTCTGTAGTTAACAAAGGGCTTCACATATATCTTTTCTGATTCTTGCAAAGACCATATCTTTCATGTTCTATCCCCTTTTCCATTCTTATTGCTAGCAACCTCTCTCTGAGACTTTCCTTATCTCTTGTAACATTTCTGACTGATTTCTCTGCCTTCAAGGACTCCCTTCTCCAATTTATGCTTACTTGGGCTGCCAAAATCATTTTTCTTGCACATAGGTCTGTTTATGTCACTCTTCCACTCCACTACCACACTTCTCAAAATCTTCAAAGGTACCCTATTGTCTACTGGATAAAATCTAGATTCCTTAGGTTGATATTCAAGGTCTTTTTCATTCTGGCTCCAGGCTACCTTTCCAGTCCTATTTCACAGATTCTGCACCTCCATCTACTTTTCCCAACTCTCAGTCTATCTTTTTCTACATAAGCTATTTCCAAAACTTGGACTTAACCTCCCAGACTCCCATCTCTCTGCCTCTCCATCTCCAATTATTGGAATCCTTCCCTTCCTTCAAATACAACCTTAGAGTACTAATTCTCCCATGAAGTTCACCCTAATATGAAAAAAGAACTGGATTTTTAATCAGAAAAGCTGGACTCAGTCCTGACTTTATAACTTACCAATGGAGAGCCTGAAAGCAAGACACTAAACCTTGTTGTACTTCAGTTTCCTCACCTATAAAATGGAAAAATCCTTTATATGACCTTCCTATGTAGCAAGATTATTAATAAATAATGAAATGAAACCTAGTTATATTACTTTTAACAATTTAAAATTATTTATCATGTTCAACTTTTACATTCCCTAATCTCTTCCCACTCCACCATAAGGGCTCTCTCTCTTCTCAAATATGTCAAACAATTTTGGACGCCTCTTATACACATGACACATTTCAGTTGTTGGCCTTAGATCTCTGACATACTTGATTATAAACTCCTTGAGGATAGGGACTTGTCTTATTCCAGTCCTTGGTACTTTCCGCCTGATACTGTAAACTGTATCTAGTAAACTCTTAATACATATTTTGTTAAATTGAAACTGTGTTGCATGTACAAAATCACATAGCAAGTGAGTGCCTGAGCTAGGTCTGGTAGTGAGATCATCCTTCAACATACTCGTATTAAGATACTACTATGTGCTAGAAAACCCAGTGGAATTGTACGTTGGCTATGGGAGGGGGGTGAGAGGAGAGGAGGGAAAGAATATGAATCATGGAATCACAGAAAATTTTTCATTATTAATCAATAGAATAAAAATTAAATGAAAAAGATACTACTGTGTGAAAGGCAATGTGTTGATCAAGTGTTGAGGAGATTTCAAAGTAAGACCACTCTAGTCTTTGCTCTCTAGAAAACTTACAGCCTACAACGTGAAGACATGCCTAATACACAGAGCAAATGAATTTCAGAAATGAGTTCTTGACCCAAGTCTTTCTAAGTGGCGAGAAGAAGTAGAAGAGAGTGAGAGGGGGAGGGAATAGAGAGGGAGACAGAGATAGAGGGCAGAAGGAGGAGTGAGAGAAGAGAATAAGGAGAGATGGAGAAAGAGAAAGAAGGAGAGGCTCATGGAAAGCTCATGGAAAGAGTAGCAGCTGGTAGACTTCAAAATCCAGGTAAGATTTGAACAGGTGGTTATAATGGGGAGTATATTCTAGGTGAGGGGTTTTTCACTTAAGATTCAGAGACCCTCCAAAGGATGGATAGACTTCAGGGGGTTCATGAACTCGTATAAGGAATCTTTTGACTTTCTAGCTGAAATTTATCACTCCCTTCCATTATTAACACGGGCAAAAAATATAATACTGAAAAGGAGTCCATAGGCTTCACCAGACTACGAAGGGGTTCCATTACACACACACACACACACACACACACACACACACACACACACACACACACACGTTAACTCCTCTTCTAGGTCATTAGACTGATAGTCAGTTCTATTACCTCTGAAAAACATCTTTGAAAAAATATAATATATAGCTACTATCTCTTGAAGAATCCAGAGTTTTATTAGGCATAGTGTGTCATTTCAGTCTCATTTACCACTGCTCAGAATGGGCCAAGGTAGGCTTCTTTCTTATCCTTTTCGGGAAATGATAATTTGGGCTCTCCATGAACAGTTCAATGTAAAAGCTGGCACAAAATCCCTATCTCTTATCCTCTGAGCACAGGACTCTGACTTCAGGCAGATGCCCATTGTTCCCTTTATTGCAGCCAAGGTAATTTTTTCCTATGAAGCAAACACCACTGTGGGCTTGTTTGAAAGCCACCTGCTGCATCCCACACTGCAATCTTTGGCACAAAGATGGGAGGTTCAAGCTGTCCGGCTGGCACGTTTCCAGTTAGTTGCTCTGAATTTGGCCACACGGGGGCAGTGTTAGCCATGGGATGAAAAGTCTTCCAAAGAAAGTGACCAGGCACTGGCAATTAACTTCAGAAAACAGTCTTTTGTGTCTGCCTCTTTGACATACAGATGTGCACACAGATAGCAAGCTGGGTTGTCTTTGGATACAGATCTCTCTGTTTCCTCCACACAGTTTATTGGGAAAGAAAACAACAACCCTACTACTGCTTATGGAGCCAATTAGTTTGAGTGGCACTCCTATACCAAAGGGGGAGGAGGGTGCATTAGAAACAAGATTGAATCAAAACAAGCCTATGATTTATAGTAAACCTATTTTAAAATATATTTATAAACTTAAAACTCTTTCTAGTTTCTCCTTCTTTAGTTTTCTAACAAGGAGCAGAAATTATAAATCATAGCAAGGAACTTGAGAGATAACCTAGTTCATTCTCTTCATTTACAGATGAAGAAACAGCCCCATGGAAGAAAATTATTTGCCCCAAATCAAACAAGCAGTAAATATCAGGGTCAAATTTAAATTCAAGACCTTTTTTTCAAAATACAATTCTCTTTCAATATTAACTTTCTACTCTGTGCAGCTAATTGAGATGCTCTAGGAGTTAAAAACCAATGTGGATCATTTCTGCAGAAAGGAGAGGTAAGGCATATCTACACAAATCTAAGACTGAAGATTGGAATTCTGGTCCTGGTTCCACCATTAACTAATGGTGTGGCCTTGCAAAAATTACTTTCCCTGTCTCGAGACCATAGGGATCTTTAGGAGGTTTCCTTGACTATATATAATATGAGGGTTTGGATTTTTAAGGTCCCTTCTGGTTCTGACACACTATAATTCCATTAATTATATATTCCATGAAATATAATGATAAATATAGTCTTTGTGTTTTATGTCACCTTCATATCATAATTACTGGCTTTTATTGGCATTTTATGGGCAGAGAGGGCTTTCCCATATATCATCTGATTCTCTGAACAATCTTGTGAGCTAAGTGCAAATATTATTATCCCATGTTACAAATATGGAAACCAAATGACTATTTTCCTCCTGGTAAGTTTCATAAATAGGTCTCAAACCCAAGTCTGACCCCTTCATTCAGACCTCATCTACCACCCTCATGTCATAATATTTTTGTATTTGGTTTCAAAAGAGAAAAAGCTGCTTCATTCAGAGATCATCTGTTTCAATCCCTTCATTTTATAGATAAGGAAACAGAGTCTCAGAGAGATGACCAGTCCAAGTGAACATAGCACATAGTGGCAGAGGTGGAATTTGAACCAGGGTCCCTAATGCCAAAACCAGTGTTTTGTTTTTCTGTTTCACCATTCTGCCTACCCACAGTTAAGAAGCATGTTATTTAGAGGCCAAAAGAGTGGTTGCCATTATTTCCAACACTGTCCCATGTAGCAGGCATCAAATAGATGAGCCAGAGATGAGCAATGTGTTATTTCAGATCAAAAGCTGTATGAGGTTTTTAAAGGCTAGTTTCATCTTTCAGTGACAGTCACTGAATGGTTAATGCTGTTAAAAAATTCCTTTGTACTGAATAACTTGTAGGAATATAAAATAGTCTCTTTTTCTTTTAGTTAAATTATTTTTTTTCAATGAGCAAAAATCCGTTTTCTCTCCCTCCTCTCTCCCCTCTCCCATTAAATAATCCTGTAACAAATTGTCTTTTAGCATTTAGGGGATTTTCAATTTATATATATATGAAATATAGCATAAAGAAATTGCTTCCATTATCATTTTTTGAGGTTCCAATGATACCTCTAATAAATGTAGTGGCATGTTACAATGACCTTTTCTTGTTTTCTTATGTAGGCAATGGCTTTCATTCCTTGAAGATTATGAAGCAAATGCCATCTGCAGCTTCCTTTCTTAATGTTGGATTAGAGTCATAGAAATTTAAAGCTGGAAAGGACCTAACAGGTTATTAATCTGGAAGTGTCAATCCCTGAACCAGATCAAAATGGAGTTAGGCTAGAAGGGACTATCAATCAGAAGTGATTGATTTCAATTCCTCTCTTTTTAAAAATGAGAAAATGGAAGGCTTCATAGATGAAGTGACTTACCCAAGGTCATCTGAAGTTAGTTGTGTTGCCAGGAACAGAGGCAGTGTGATGGAGTAGAAAGGATATTCAATTTGGAGTCAGAAGAATTTTACTCTGCTGGTTACTATAATTACTTAATTAATCCTGGGCAAATCATGGAGGGGAAGCAACTTTGTTTTCTCATATGTAAAATGAAAAGATTTCATCAAGTGACTTTTCGGGTTCCTTCTAGCCCTAAATGTGTCATCCTAAATCATTTGTACCTGGTCACCAATCCTAAACAACTGCCTTAATAAGAAAGGAGAAATTCTACTTTTATGATCAGCAATTCCCTCCCCAGAGGAAATAATAGCATTTTAAGCCTCGGAGTCAATAATTTAACTGTGGGGAAAACAATCAGAGATTAAACACTACAAATGTCTTAGTTCAAGGTTTCATTTCTTCTTGCCTCGATCACTGAAACAGCCTCCTAGTTAATTTTCCTTCTTCCAGGAGATTTCCTCTTCAAAGCCATCACTCATAATTGCTTGCTAGGCAATAATCCTCCTGCTCTTATCAGATCATTTCTTGAATCCAGAACCCAGAACCGTTAGTGGTATTCTATTGTCTAATGAAGTATAAACTTCTGACTGAGGAGCTTAATAACTCTATAGATAGCTCAGTGATACAACAGATAAAGTTCTAGATCTAAAATAAGAAGACCTGAGTTTTGTCACTTCCTAGCTATGGATCAAGTCACTTAATGTCTGCCTCAGTTTCCTCAATTGTAAAATGTAAACTGTTAATAACAAAAACAAAAAACCTCCCAGGGAAGTTTTAAAGTGTAAATGAAATATTTGTAAAGTTCATACAATAGTGACTGGTATTTTTTTTAAAGCTAGTTTCCTTTCTTTCCTATGTACCAAGTTTTCTCATATCTATTTTCAAGCCAAATTGGACTCCTCTCCGTTCTCTCCTTTCAATCTGCCCAAGAACCTCTGACGCTAGCTATGTGACTTCTGTAAGACACTTAACTTCTCTTAGCCTCAGTGTAATGCTGTTGAGCCATTTCAGTTGTGTCTGACTCTTTGTGACCCCATTTGAGGTTTTCTTTGTAAAGATACTGGAGTGGTTTGCCATTTCCTTCTCCAGTTCATTTTGCAGATAAGGAACTGAGGCAATCAAGGTGAAGTGACTTGCCCAGGATCACAGCTAGTGTCTGAAGTTGGATTTGAACCTAGGCATTTCTGATTCATGTCTTATACATAATAAGTGTTTAACAAATGCCTCATTGAAGTCTAAATTACTCAGGATTAGAGCTTATGTCATATTCTTTATTATATTCCTTACACTAGCGTAGTACCTTGCATATAGTAAATGCTTAATAAATGTTGAGTTGACCTGAATTCAAAATATCGTTAGATTTTTAATTAGAAGAATCCTAAGGATATGAATGAAATGTGTATTTTTGTTACTGGTACAAATCTCCATTCTCCTTTTTTTCAAAGTCTGAGCCTGCAATTTCATTGGTGTTAGGAATTTCAAGTGAGGAAACTTTTTCTATTAATGCATCAGCTTCTATAACTTAAAGTCTAAGAAAGTTAATCGCTTGCGATACTGATAATTTGTCTGGCTCAAGGCCATACAGTCAGATCGTGTCAAAGGTAGGACTTTATTCCAGATTCTCCTGATTCCAAAGTTAGCTCTCTCCAACTCTTGTTCTTATTCAAAATACTATGAAAACTATATTTGTATGTGGAGTGGAAAAACGTTATTTGAGTAATAACATGCAGATGTTCAGATTCATTAATTTTAGAACTTACATCACAGTTTACAGTGGATGAATCTCAAGTGGTTATGAAATCTGTTTGCTACAGATAAACAAGCAAATAAAAAACTAAATATGTGTATAAAATTCAAAACCTGTTCTAAAGGAGAATTCTGGGATTTTCTCCCTTGGGGCCAGGTGAAAAGGGAAAGACACCAATCTCCATTTGGTGGCTTGGGAAGTCTTCACAGTACAATAGCCTCTAAAAAGGAGAATTCTTAAAGGTCATCAAACACAATCCCTATGTGAAATAGGCATTCCCTCTCCATTTTCCAAGCAGAATTCTCTAAGCTTTAGGAATTCCCTAAGATGTATCTTATATATCATAAAAGGGCTACGATTTGCTTCTGTAAAAAGACATCACACACCTGTCAAAATAACAGATTTACTGATAAATTATTGATGAATGAAAACTAAAAACACAGCCATGTTCAAACAAAGTCACTTTGCTTTATCGTCAGGGCTCCTGGGGGTAAAAATCCTGTCCCAACATGAAAACAATTAAAAATAAAAAGATGACGGCATTAATTGGAGGAAAGACCCACAGTAGGTTCCAAGACACTAGGATCTATAGATCATCCCATAAATACCCCCTTGTCCATTCCAGGAAAGTTCTTCTGCTAGAATTGACTAGTAATGAGGTTGTATGGTCAGAGAACATTGAGCATCCTCTAAGTTAAAAAGGATTGGCTAGGCAGAGCAAGGCTTAACTAGTTAGTCTGGTCAGCTATTAGAGTGATGATTGCCACAAACCTGGAATCATACGCGTACATAATGTGACAGCAAAGAAAGGTTCTTTGAAGTCCTCTAATCCAACCTTAGAAAATGGAAACCCAGAAATATGAAGTAATTTACACAATATCATATAGCTAGATAGTAGTGTACCTCAGAATGGATTCTCTGGATTTCCAGTTCTATATTCTTTCCAGTTTTCCATATTCTTTCTCCTGGCTCTTCAGGCTTTAGAGAATTCTGGGGTACTAATTTCCAACGTCAGTCTTTACTAATGCCCTGTAGAAGAATCACCTTTGTCTTTGAATTCTTTGCCCCTACACTTCACTACTAGTGATCTCCAAACCAGCCTTCCTGGGCCATCCTTTGGCCCATAGTCCTTATCTCCTTTTAGCCCAGATTGGTAAACCTGAAACCACATAAGCTCCAGGCTTTACCACTCCGGCTCGCCGGCTCACACATTTGAGTTTCTATCCTCATGTAATATTTAGCTTAAAAAAGATTAAAATTCCAAGAATGTTAGAGTTGGAAGAGTCCTTATTTATTGCCTAGTCTGACTCCTTCACTTTATAGATAACAAAAAGGAACCAGAGGAAGATGAACTGATTTGATTGACTTCCTTATGATCGTATGTCTAGTAAAACTAGTAAAAAAAATTGTAATTTTTTAAGTAATTAATAAAAAGCAAAATTGGCATTAGGTCTCAGTTGTAAATCAATATTCTTTCCCCTTAAAAGTCAATGCACTATAGCAAAAGATATGGTACTTTGTCAGGTTAACAATAACTAACTTTAAAGTTTGCAGAGAATCAGATCTTTTGAATCAAGAATACTGACTAGATGTGTGGTCTTTGACAAGTCTCTGTCACTCTAAAGTTCAGCTTTCTCCTCTGTAAAACATAGAGAAAAATTCTGGCACCATGTCCCTTAGAGTGAGGCTTAGACCATGATGCAAATGTAAGCTATATAAATAGAGCAACAGATCAGAGTGAGAAAGGGCACAGGTTGTTTTTTTTTTTTAATTTTGTTGTTCTAGAAGCCATATATACACAAACCCAAATATAGTCAGCTGGTGGGGGGTGGGGGAGTGTCCATACCAGCATAACCTAGCCACCTAGAAAAAGAGTTTCACATAAAATCTCCATTAAAATGTCTTATTAATTTTCAGGAGCTCTACAGGCAATATCATTGTTTTCCTTCCTGGAAAGGAAATATAACCCAAGGTTTCAAACACTGCTATAAAGATCAACAGACAGCTACGTCTGATTTAATTAACACACAGCCTGCATCTGCATGGCTTGACTCTGAAAATTCAAATGCAATCCTCAACCACTGTACTGCTTCATTAAATCAATTAAATCTACCTGTGCCTGTTATCTGTGGCCCATCTTCGTGTCTACTGCTGAAGCAGAAGCCCCATCCCCACCCCCACCTGTGCAAAGGAAGAGATGCACCTCTTATAATACCAAACATATTTAGCATGAAACCAGAGGCTTCTCTTGAATCCTAATGCACCAAGTAATTACTCTGTACCCAGACATCCTTTTTACACAGGCTCCTCTACCCTTGGTCTCTGCTGTTTATGAGAAAAGGAAAGGAAAGGAAGGAAGAAAGGAAGGAAGGAAAGAAGGATGCAAGGAACGAAGGAACGAAGGAACGAAGGAAGGATGCAAGGAACGAAGGAACGAAGGAAGGAAAAAGCAGGAGCCCTTACCATGACAACCCTACACAGTCAGTCTGTTACCCATAACTTGTCCATCACTGCTGAGGAAGAGCTTATTTTCTTAACAATGTACATTTAGGAAAATTCTGTGTTTCTTGGATATTCATCAGGGTAAATATAGACACCAGCTAAAAGACCACTTGGCTTATCCCTTCAAACATCCAAAGGAACATTTGAGGATTCCTTCTAACCAATTTCCCATCCCTTCTGAAGCTTATTCTGCAAATGAATATAAATTGCCTTTAGTCTCTTTTTGTGATTGCCTCTTCCTGCCCTTTTGCTAGGTAGAAAGATTCTGAATCTCTTCTTTATACTTTATATAGGTTTCTCCCTTCCCAAACCAGCAGAAAAGACTTTTTCCCTCTCACTCTGTATATTTTTTGTCTTGGCATTTCCCCTTGTTAAATGCAGCTTGGTTTCTGAGCCATTTTGTTACCACCAATTTCCCCTTAATAATCTGCTTTTCCTTACTCTCTTCCAGATGGATTTTTCAATGTTGATTTCTTTATTTATCTGATTCCTCCTTCCTCCTTTCATCTTCTTCCTTTCCTTTCTTTTTGTTTCTTTTCTTGCTTCCTTCTTTCCTTATTTGCTTCCCTTCTTTTTTCTTTCTAACCTATAGACTTGAAAATTTTCCCAAACAAAGGCAGCTAGATGACTAGAGTACCAGGCCTGGAGACAAGACTTTCTGAGTTCAAATCTGGACTCAGACATTTCCTACCTGTGTGACTCGGGGCAAGCTACTTAATCCCTATTGCCTAGTCCTTACTATTCTTCTGCTGTGGAACTGATAATTAGTATTAATTCTAAGACAGAAGATAAGGATTTTCAAGAAAAAAGAAAGACAAGTGTCCCAACAGTAAAATTACATTTCCAACACCTACTTTCTTTTTCATTATTTGCACTGCCTTCCCGAGTCCCAATTTCTCCATTTATAAGCCACCTAACCAAATTAGGTTAGAAAAGGAAATGTTGACAAGTTGCAGGTAACGATACAGAAATAATTGATTGTGCTGAGAGGGTCACATTACATAAATATCACACAGCAAGAGATTAGAAAAACACTGGTTGGATTTGCAACATAAAGATTTCTTTTCATAATGTTCTAGCATCATGGAAGATATTCTGTCATTTTGTATTAGATAGATTTTAAAAAGAATGACTGGCCAGTAACTTTCTGAGATGTGAAAAATAAAATCCTTTATAATCATGAGAAGTATTCTTTTGTATTTTCTGACCAACATTCCTCACACTTAATTTTGCTCACACAAAATTTACTCTGATTAGAGACACTTCCTGGGACCAGTATTCTATGATTTATCTATTTATATCTATCACACTAACTTCATCTTTTCTCTCAAATTCATAAATTTGGGATTATCTTAGAAGTTTCCCTTTCCCTCATCTAATGATAATCAAGAGCAATTCAATCAATTTCCAAAACATCATTTGCATCTACTTCCACCTTCTATCTTCCCATTACAACCATCCTAGCATAAGCCTTTATTATCAACAGTTGGACTATTTCAATAGCCTCCTAAGAGGTCTTCCTATTTTCACCCTCTCTTCTTCAAGTTATCCTTCATCTAGCTAATAGAGTGGTCTTTCCTATATCTGCTAAGGTAGCATCCTGGCTCAAAAATATTCTGTTACTTCCTATTACCCAAAGCTATCAAATTCAAATAGACATGGCAGACACTAAACTATACATTAGGATCCTGTGGATCCTATATTGACTTAATCTTAAAATATAATATCTATATTTTTTGCTTAACTGGCTAAATATTTCTCAATTATGTTGTAATCAGGTTAGGTGATAGTTGGGAGAGTCATGGGCTGCACATGTGCTATGGGCTGCATGTTTGGACACCTCTGCTATTGCCTACTGATTAAAGTTTAAATTCCTCCATTTGTTTTTTGAGGCCTTCCACAAATGTGTCACCCTACCTTTCTAGTCTTAACTCAAGTTATTCCCCCAGTGAATTCTATGTTCCAAGTAAATTAGACAAGAGCTAAACAAGTTCTTAATTCTCCTACCTCCATAACTTTACTCACTCTGGTCCCTATACCTGGAATTTCTTTCCCTTTCCTTTTTACTTGATAAATCTTTGCTCATCCTTTAAAATCTGCTCAACTATCGACTCCTTTGAAAAACGTTCAATGAGATCCCAGGCTAATAAAAAGCTTTCCCCCTCAGACTTCAGATAAAAGTTTTTTATACATAATGCACTTATCATCATATTTATATTAAGGCTTTCTGTGTTAGCATCATATCTAACATTTATTAATATATGATGAATCAATGTCAGCTGAATCCTTCTATTAGACTCCAATAGGGCAAGGACCACATCTGTCTAATCTTTATCTCCCCCCAGTACTCCTATATGCTAAACCCTCAACAAATGTTTGCTAGATTGGATTAGATTAGATTGAACTGGACAAAATCAGATTGGCTTATGCATCTTACAAACTAAATTGGGTAAAATTATCACCACTTCAACTGGCAGGATTATAATTTGAAATACTCAGGTACCCCAAATATTTGGCTACCACTCTCAGTAAGAAAGAAATATGATGATCACAAATCCCGTATGAGTTAGATAAGAGTGATCTCTTAAGAATTCAGACTTTTCTAAGGCATTTGTCATATTCTAATTTTCCTACCATAGTGATCTGTATATGTCTTATCTCTCCTTTATAAACTCTTTGAGATCAAGGACCATGTCTTACTATATTTATCTCTCCATCTTCCCTGAATTGTACAAGTTCTCAATACACAGTGGAAGTTCAGTAAATGTTTATTGTATAAGTGAGTGAATGTCAAGTTCCCCAAAAAAAAGGCAACCGAATTTATTTTTTTAAGTGTTAAACATGTACTTTGCAGAGAACAATGTTCTAGGTGCCCAAAAAGATACAAAATTTTAGTAGAACATGGTTCTTGCCTTCATAAGGTCTGTGGTCTTGTAGACTCTATGTAGAGTCTACTCTATATCAACTACATACTCTAGTTGACTCTAGTAGAGAGGTCTGTAAATTATGGCCCAAAGGCCAAATAAGTCCATTTGTTTTGATATAGTCCATAAGAAACCATGCTTAGCTCATGACTCATACAAAAATAGGTAACTGGCCAGATTTGGCCCATACTATCAACTAAACCAAGTGAAATGGTGATGTTGTCAATGGACATCCAAAACAGTATGTGGAGCTGTGAAATATGGAGCTGTGATTAGGGAAGAATAACCAGGGCCTTTGGCCCCTGGGTGCCAATATCAATGCAGATCAAAACCTACCATTCTTTATTTTATTTCCTCATTGAATTTTTCTCTAGTGTAATCAGTAGTCTTTTTTACAACACAATAAACAAGAAAATCTGTATTTTATGATAATATATATACAATTTATATCATATTACATGGCTTCTTGGGAAGGGGTGGGAAGTTGAGAGAGAAGATGGACTGCAAAAAGTCAGAAAACAAATATTTTATTTTATAAGGCCTAATGAATTCCCTCCCCCATCTCTTCCCTTCCCTTTATGAACTCCCCACCACACTAGCCCCCTTAGTTTATCACTTCTGACTTTATCCATAGGGTTAGATAGAATTTGATATCCCAATGGATCTAGCTACTCTTCTTTCTCAGGATTAATTCTGCTGAGAGTAAGGTTTAAGTATTTCTTATCAATGCTCTCTTCCTCTCCTTCTTATAATAGTATTCATCCCCTCACCTTCCCATGCCCTCTTTGTGTGGTATAGTTTATCCTAGTTTTCTTATTCCTTCAAGTTTCTCTTAGTACCATCTTCTATCCCCCCCCAGTTTCACCCTCCCCATATCATCTTAGATCATTTAGATCTCTCCCTATGAATAATTCTTCTAATTACTATAATAGTGAACACAATTTTTAAGAATTACACATAACATTTCTCCATATAGGAATACAAATAATTTGATATTATTGAAGCCCTTGAAGAAGGAATTTTAAAGATAAGAGTTTTCTTCCTTTCCCATCTCTTTCTTATTTACTTTTTCATGTTTCTCTTGGTTTTTGCGGTTGGATATCAAACTTTCCATTTAGTCCTGGTCTTTTCTGTGCAAATACATGGAAATCTTCTACCTTGTTGAATGCCCATACTTTCCCCTGGAATTATATAGTTAGTTTTGATGGGTAGGTTATCCTTGGTTATAGACCTAATTCTCTTGCATTTTTGAATAGCATGTTCCAAGCCTTGTGGTCTTGTAGTGTAGAGGCTGCCATATCTTGTGTAATCTGGATTAGTGTTCCTTGATATATGAATTGTCTCTTTCTGACTTCTTGTAATATTTTCTCCTTTACTTAGAAGCTTTTGAATTTGGCTATTAAATTTCTGGAGGTTGTCTTCTGAGGATTTAGTGTAGAGGGTAATCAATGGGCTCTTCAATGTCTATTTTGCCCTCTTGTTCAAGGACACTGGGGCCGTTTTCTTCGATAATTTCTTGTATTATGATATCTAGATTTCTATTTCTCTCTGATTTTTCAGGAAGACCAATAATTCTCAAGTTGTCTCTTCTAGACCTGTTTTCTTGATCTGTCATTTTCTCATTGAGATATTTCATGTTTTCTTCTATTTTGTCAGTCTTTTGACTTTGATTTATTAATTCTTGCTGTCTTGTGAGATCATTGGCTTCTACTTACCCTATTCTAGCCTTTGAAGACAGGTTCTCAGTCTGGTCTATCTGGCTCTTCGTGGTTCTAGCTAGTAATTTCTGGTCTTCAATATGCTTATCATTTCATTTGATTTCTGAACCTCAATTTCCAATTGCCAAATTTTGTCTTTTAAACTATTATTTTCTTTTTGAACTATTTCCCACTATTGTTGCCAGATCCCTTCCATCTTTCTTATGATCTCAGATTTGAACTCTTCAAGAGCTTGTGACCAGTTTTCATTTTTTTGGGAGGGTTTGGATGTCTTTAATTGTTTGTCCTCCTCTGCTTTCTGTTTTTTTTTTTTTTCTGTGCAAAAGTTATCAAGTGTTAGAGCTTTTTTCTTGGTCTTTTTGGCGGTTATTTCTCGGGCCTTGCTTGTCATCATTATTATTTCTTAACCAGAAGTCTGAGTGAGGCAGGCAGACTCTCTGTGTATGGAGCTAAGGAGCAGTTTTTGCCTGTAGCTACTTTGAGAGTCTCCTGACTTCCACTGTCTGCTAGGCCTCTGCTTTTCCTCAGCTTCACTCCTGCGCCCAAGGTCTGAGCTCCCCAGCCTCTTGGGGTCTCTAGTTTAGTTGTTCTCAGGGTCAAGCCCCTATGGTCCTAGTCAGCTGCCCAGAGCCCGGAAATTGGCCCACACTTGCTCCTCTGCCTAAGGTTCTCCCCTGAGTCTCAGCGTGCTGAGCTGCTTCCAATGTCCACCACCTATCTCAGCCCCACTCCCGCACCCAAGCTCTGAGTTCTTCAGCCTCCTGAGATCTCAAGTCTTGCTGCTCTCAGGGGCAAATTCCTGGGGGTCCAAGTTAGCTGCCAAGAAACTAGATTTTGCCCTCCCATGCCATTCGCTCTAACTCTGGTGCACAACCTCCGACTCTGGTACTGTAGGTGGGGTGGGGAAGGGTTGATCAGCTCACATTTTTATGGGAGCTATTGCACCCCCTTTTAGTTTGGAAATGCCAAAATCCCATGTACCTTCAATACTGTACCCTATTGGGGGGTCCCTACTTTCATCTGGATTTGTTTTTTTTTTTTTGTCCTTTGGAGGTATGCTGGTGGTTGGTTGTGAGGAGAGTTAAACTCCTTGTTCTACTCTGCAGCCATCTTAATCCAGAAGTCAAACAAATATTTTAAACAGTAATGTAGTTAATTAATTGACATGCAATTTGGAAAAAAACATAAATAAAAACATCAAAAATCGATATGTGGTATTAAGAGAGATGAATCTTTGTCACATGGAAATGCATCAGGGATCTGGACATTTTCCAGAGATTGTGCCATCACTTTCTGTGGAATTTTTGTTTGGATCTAGTCTTCCTTGCTACTCTATCCTTAATATAAACAATATCCTTATAAAAAGAAACCATTTACCCAATATTACAACACATACCCACCCAACCAGCCATGAGAAACCTTCATTCATTTTTACCATGTTGTAGGAGCAGTATTTTGTTGGTATATGGCTTTTCTTTAACTGAAGTAGACTTTGAAAGGAAACTGCTTCAGTTGCTTTTGGCAATCACAAAGTCTAGATTGACATCTTTGTATTCACAATGGGATAAAATACGAGAGTGCTAGCCAGTTGATGAAAAGCCATCCATCTTATTACAGCTAGTTGAAAGGCTATGTCACTTGACTGTCCACAAAACAGGCCCAGTCAGGACTCTCCAAAGACAATATATCCCAATAACCTATTTCATAGTGGGGAATTAGTCAGATTCCCTCATAAGTGGTAGTAAAAGAGCAATGGACAATCAGTCAACTAGTCTCTAAGAAAAAGAACCTAGTCATCATACAGAAAAGACTGACTAAAATTGATAGTAACTTAAACAACTCTGACTCAAATATAAGTGTTGACATTTGCCAGAGTTAGAGTAATCAACCAAGCCTCTACTGGTCTTAGGATACAATCCCAAAATATTACATGTCAAATTATTTTGGAATTAAGAACTAACTTATTTTTGGCCTTCAATCTACTACCCAAACACTTAGCAGCATATGAGGGTGATCTTGTGTTACTGAGGGATTTGTCAACAAAGCACAAGCTCTATTAGGTCATATCAAGATGAATTTAAATTTCATTTGAATTAAAGCCTATGGATGGACCATTGGTAGGTCATCCAAGAACCAACCTTTTGTTTCAGCCACAAAAACCTTGAAGACCATCTTCTGAATTATAAAGGAGATGTCACAGAAGCAAGGAGAAGATAGCTGCTAACAAAATCACAGATCCTTAAAATGCTGAATTAAAATCTTCTGATGTTTTAGCTTTTACAAAGAATATTTCCTCAATAATACTGTGAAGTAGGTAGTAATATCTACATCTATAATGTATAGTTGGAAAATCTTGAACCCCTAAAACTACATTACCCAAACTTTCTCTTTGTCCACATTTGCATCCTTATTTGTATATAGTTTGCTATAACTCCTCCCTCTTTCTCTTTTGCTCTCGTGAGCAGGCTGAATAGCTAGGTCTCTTTAATTATTACTAATAAACTTTTTTAAATATAATACTTGGAATATTAGATACTAAATTTAAAATCCACAACATGTATACCTGAATCTAAACTTAGAGAATGGAATTCAGGTATTTTGTATTATCTATAATTCCACAGTTTCTCCCCACAAAAAATAAATAACATAATCTATCTACATTTCTATCTATATCTACTTTAAACCAAAACTATAATTTCATTGATAGAGCGAGGTGGTGTCAAACTTAAACAGAAATAGGGGTCACTAAACTATACATAAGGATTCCTGCAGCAGCAGCACATTCATTTAGAAAACCACATATTAACTTGCATTTTTATTTCTCTTGTTAAATATTTCCCAATTACACATCAGTGTGGTTCAGACCTGGCCACATGTTTGATACCTCTCATACAGAGGACTCTTAGCAAGGAATTTCCTCCTACCAAAGTAGGTAAGTACCAGTTCTATCAATTATAGTTACAGAGAGTTGCCTGGAAACACTGAGAGGTTAAATGAACCTGGGGTCACAAAGGTAGAGATCAAACTTGAATCCACATCTCTCCGATGCCTTGGCCAGCTCTCTCCCTACCATGCCATATTATGTTAATAGGCTACCCTTTTTCTGATCTCTCATGTTCAGAATATCGGGGTTATCTTGTTCCCTCATCCAATATGGATCCCTCAATGAGGAAATTTCCCATTTTGTAGATGAGGAAGTTAAGGCTCAGAGAAATTAAGTGACTTGCCTAGGAACACTTTACGAATGGGCTTTCTAGAAGACATTAAATAGCCACATTCACCAAGGAATAGAGAAATCCGTCTATTTTACTCTGCCTCAATCTCTAAAGCTCCATTTGAGATATTACACTATCTCTGTCTCAAATAGCAGCTTCAAGTATTCTAATACATGAACTCTAGAACAAGACTAATTATTGACTTAGGTGAGATTCATTCGTCTCTCTCTAGCTATCATCTCAGTCTAATATAAGCCTGGTTTACCAGACTCTCAAAGGTAGTCTTGTTCTGTTTCAAAGGATAAGCTTTCATGCAGTTCTCTCTCTGGAATTCAGTATATATTGCCTGTCTTATCTGGTAGGAAAATTGGCCCCTTTCTGGCACCTCTCATCAGGTTCCCTCTATGGAGAAGGGAAAAGGGTAACTCAGATGGCTCTTCCTTTTGAAATTCAAGTAAGACTAATGCACCCTACAAGTACAATTAACACTTCCTACACATCCAGGTCCCTACAGTAACTTCATTGCCTTGAGTTCAGATTTCCAGATGGGTCATTTCCAGGTTGACACCCACATTTTCTCAAAAAAGAGAAATTCCTTACTAGAACCCTGTCTTAGAGATTGGAATTCAGGTATTTGTATCATCTATAATGCCACAGTTTCTCCCCACAAAAAAATAAATAACATTATCATATAAAGGGAGAAAAAATGAAAATAAATAATGAAAATTTGAATTAAAATAAAAAATGAAAAAATGAAAAAAAATAAAAGGGAGAAAAAAATTTCTATTTATGGCTTTCTATGGGCACATGAGGAAGACCACAGACAAGGAGAGTCCAAATGAAGTGAGGGAAATGTGGGAAGAACCTTTAATCAGATTCAAGGAACTTGAAGAGAACTAACATATGTAGTCCACCCCCTTCATTTAAGACACAAGAAAACTGAGGCACACTGTGGGGAAATGACTAGTTCAAAGTAAGCTGGTCAGTAAGCAAAGTCTGGATTTGAACCCAGGTTTCCCAACCCCAGAGCTGTTGTTTCTTTTATGATTTTCCCAGAGTCAACAATAGTCACTAAGAAAAATGTTTCAAAAGGTAAATTAAAGATGCATACCACTCTTCACAGCATCAGGGAGAAGATACCATATTGTAAGAGCCAATTGAAACTACATTTATGCATGATAATGAACATCCATATCCTGATGTTCTGAGCACATTATTAAAATCTCTGCAATTACAGCAGCTAGTGTTGGACCTGGAAGAGATGCAGCTAGACCATTTCCAACTTTGGCATCAAAGGGAAAAAAATCAAGCTTCATCCATTTTCTCTCTCTGCTAATGAATGCTTCTATTGTTCCAAACTGTTCAGAATGACTCCCTTGACAATACAGGTAATTAATGTACCACACTTCTGGCTTTAGATACGGCTGAAAAATGTGGTGGCAGTTGATAATTGAATCAGCTTCTCAAAACTTTCCCTTTATCTTAATGAATAACATTGATGCCTTGAATTTGTAGCACTCATTTCTTCCTAGAAACTTTCTCATATAATTCAGATGATTCCAGACATTCCACTCATTTTGTAAAGTGGGAAACTGAAGGATGGATGGTTAAGAAACATAGGATCATAGAGCTAGAGGTAGAAAGTATTCAGAAACCATTTAGTTTGGCATCCTCATTTTAGAGATGAGGAAACTGAGGCTCAGGGAAGTTTATAGATGAGTAATTAGTGTTAGATTGGGAATTTGAACCCTGGTCCTCAGACCTCAAAGCCAATACTATTTCTACCATATCATACTCTTTACCTAAGCTTTCCTGCACCTAAGGATTGAAATAGTCAATCTCATTGCTTCAAGCCTAATTGAAAATTTAGTTTGTATCACGACCTCTTCTTGTGTTTTGATTTAAGTTGAGGTGTCATTTGTATGATTAAAAAGTGGTACAAAGTAGTACAGGGGAATCTGGCCATCCTCAAGCAAACTTTTATTCCTTGAGTGAAAAGGTCACTTTGGGACTTGTGGACAAAGAATAAGTTCAATGGGATCTTAAGAATCAGCTGAAAAGTCAGAGTAATTTTATTTTTAAATGTTTACTATTTTAGATTGAATTCCATCTTAAACATTTTAATGATATTTTATTTTCCAATTACATGTAATAACAATTTTCTTTTTTTTAAAACCCTTACCTTCTGTCTTGGAGCCAAGGCAGAAGAGCGGTAAGGGTAGGCAATGGGAGTAAAATGACCTGCCCAGGGTCACACAGCTGGGAAGTGTCTGAGGCCAGATTTGAACCTAGGACCTCCCATCTCTAGACCTGGCTCTCAATCCACTGAGCTACCCAGCTGCCTCCGTAATAATAATTTTCAATGCAAGTTTTCTAAAATTATGAGATCCAAATTTTCCCCTTCCCCCCCTCCTCACAGATATAGTAAGCAATTTGATCTGGGTTATACATGTATTATTATGCAAAACATATTTCCATATTATTCATTGTTGTAAGAATATACTCATATAAAACCAAACCCCCCAATAAAAACACAAATAAACTAATGTGAAAAATAGTATGATTTTGAGAAATCAAAAGACATTCAGTAAGGTTAAACTGTATATATCCCTACATGAAGAGATGATTCTCGTAATGACAAAGAACTCTGTCATTATTAGGGCAGTTAAGAGTATATATAGATAGAGAAAACATGGACACATATTGAATATGATGAGATTATATAAAAAATAAAATTAAATTAAGATATAAATGAGAAAAGAATGATTGGGAGGAGGAGGAAGGAAAAAATAAAAAAGGATAAATTATTATTTTTCTGAAATCCTGTTTCCTCATTTCTTACAGCATGATAATATTCCATCACTATCATATGCCACCATTTGGTCAGTCATTCCCCAATTGATGGACATTTCTCAATTGATGAAATTCCATTCTAGGAATCATGTGTCTGATATAGCTCCATGAAAGTTAAGGGGCAGAATCTAAAGCAACTTGATTCTGAGTTTTAAAACAAAAAGTGCAACATGGTCCATTCTAAAAAACTGCAGTCAAAATTAAAAAAAAAAACTTGGAATTTATCACTATGTAATTTATTGCTATAGAAATTCTAATATGGACTCAAATATGTAAATTCAATACAGACTTGTTAAGACCTCTTACAATGTGCAGGACTCTGGGCTTTGCCTTGGAGATCTGGAGAAGAGACATGAACCCAATTCTCAGGAATCTTTTAGTAGACTGAATGATACAGCAACCATGAGTGTGATTCAAAGGAGAATGGGATCAAGGCAAAGGAAAAGGCAACTAAAGTACTCTAGGAAAAGCTGAGGAGAGAAAAATTTATTAGCTTAGGACAGTGGAATAAAAGACCTCATAGAAAATGAATTGACTCAGAGCTGTATAAATACAAATTTTCTGAACCAAATGATTCCAATAGTATTTGTCTCCATTCAAGATGGCAGGTACCCCGGGGAAATGGAATACCATGGATTCATCAGTCTGGCATTGACTCCATACTACATTTTCAAAAAGGAGCAAGCTCAACTTGTAAAAGCAATGCCCTCGGTAGTGATGGAAAACATCAGGCTAATCCATTGCAAACTCAAATGGCATATCTTCTAGAGGGTTCTGTCATTAACCTAGAAAATATGCATCTCTTCCAAATAGCGTGTGAGGAGAAATATAAAAAAATGGATTTTATTTCCTATTGCAATTGGATTTCATGACTAATCCACAGCCTGAAATAAGTTATCTAGCTTCCCTGTAGTTACATTTATCTGTTGACAAGATGTGGAAAACCATCTATTGGAGAATAAAACCTCCTTGTAATAAAGTGTAAATAGAGGCTTGCTTTTGGAGTTAAAGGATCTTAGTTTCAACTAGTGTTCTGCTGACCCTTCTCGACCTAAGTTAGACTACATTACCAGCCTCCAACTCTAATTCTTAGGATCGGGAACCAGCTCTTTGGCATCACTCAGACGCCCTTCAGAAATGGGTATTTAACAAAATCCAAGCTTTAAAAACATAAATAGCCTGTTTTTAGTGAAGGTAGTCATTAAGAAGACATTTTCCCTAACTCTAAGTTGCAAACGCAACACAGACAATTCAACTGGACAAACCTGAGCGAACCAAAACTTCAGATTAATCTATTTAGATACATTCTGCTCTGTGGTGGAAGGGTAGAGTCAGGATTCTGAAACACTGATTTTACTTCATGCAAGATTTCGCTGCTCCAGGTAATCCAGGCAGACGACTGTACAGAGTTATAATCTCACAATCTGTCCCAGTCACATAGATACACACTAGTAAAGTGGAGGGAGCTCGAGGGGGTATTACCTGCATCCTGGAGAGAGAAAGGTTGGGGTGGGGGGAGCGGTTCACATGGCAATAACTTGTGCTGAGAATACAGCATTGAAAAGGTAAAGGCCAAAGCTGGAGAAAATGTCACATCACTGTAAGAAATACTGAGAGCTGATTATGTAAACATTTTTTGTTTGAATGGTAAAGAATGTAATCCACAACTCGAGTTCAAATTTCCTGTATAAATATTGTTAGTTTGAATGTTAATCTACCTTCCTTGTTAAATTGCTGTGATCAGGGCTGCAAATATCAATCATCATGAATTGACAACATAAACTCAGGGAGGGGATTGGAGAAAAAGTGGAGATGCACATTTGCACAAAATGGAGCAATAAATAATATAAATGTCACGGGACTCGGGAACCATTTCCAAACCCAAATGTACCGATTGTCATTTTTTCAGCCCGATTTCCTCAACCTCCTTTCATTTGACTGAACACTCATCACATATCTGGGCACATGGACAAGAGCTCAAACAAACAATGTAAATGGCCAAACACCATGGAAACGAAACCAAACTTTATACCACTAACCCACAACAATAACTCTCTATAGACTTTGGAGCAACCATCAGAGCCCCAATTCCATGCACTGGCCACAAAGTCCCATTTCCTAATGATCCAAATGGAGCCAATACATCTTGCAATGTATTCTGGTGACTGCCAACAGAGGCTTTGATAGACAGCAGGGGATAAGATGGAGAGGAGAGTCCACAGCAGAGAATAACCTGCTGCCCAAGGCAGAGTTCAGTTCTGAGAACACACAGCAAGAGGATGTTACTCTGAGAGAAACAATCTTGGTGATAGTTCATGAACTAAACCTGCAGCATCCAACATGCCTATACCAACAACTATTTTTCCAGTATAATTATAAAAATATCCAGTGAACCAATTGACTGAAATATTCAATCTGAATTATACATGTACTGGTCATGGCTGCCAAAAGATCAGCTGCAAGAAAGAGATGTAATGGGGTAGGAGATGGTGTCTAGATGTGCAAAAAAAAAGTGGAAAAGTGTATCCCAGGAAATATTCTCTCGCATATGCACAAAAATATGGAAAATGCAAGCAAACAACTTATTCTTGGGTTCCTTTTTGGAAGTATCTAGGTTATTGAAGAGGGAGCAAGAATTTGGGATTGGGAAAATTTTCAGATCTGTGAATTTCAAATGGTTTTACCTTAGTGTTCAGATTTTCAAAGGGTCTCCAATCTCAACACATCAACTAGAAATGGTAAGGTGTTTGATGAGTCTTTTGGCATGAGGGCTATCCAGAGAACTCATTAGAAGGGACCTTAGAAGTCATCTATATCACCTTTTATTTTTATGAATGAGTAAACTGAGGCCCAATGAGGTTGAATTAAGTACAATCAGACAGGTAGCAAGTTACAGAATGATAATAAAGGTCTTTAGTCTCCAAATTCACTATTCTTCCCACTCTAATAGGCGGAGGAGGGAAGGGTGGGAGAGGGAAGAATATTCTGCTGCCTCCCCAACCTGATCGTTGCCTATAAGATAACTTGTACTACAACCAAGTTCACAGAAATATTGGGCAGAAAATGTCTTGTAAATGATAAAATCCTATGTGGCTTGTTGCAATCTGGTTTGACAGAAAGGCTCTGGGGTTCAGATCTCAGTTCTGATACTTTTAAGCTGTTGTAACATTGGTTACAAAGCTTTACCCTTCTGGGCCTCAGTTTCTTAATTTGTAAAGTGGGGAAGCGGGGGACAAGCAGTCCAGGCAATCTTTAAGGCCCCTGTTAGGCATAATGTAAATTACCATTGCTGTAGTTTTCAGATTAGCTCTATTGATCCTATTGGCTTTTTCAATATCATTTCAACATGATAGGCATAGACTTTCCTCCCATTTTAAAATCCCAGTGGCAGAAGTATAGGGAGAATAATATTCTGTTCCTATTTTTTTATTTTGTCCCCACTGAAGTTCTTCCTCTGATTTCTTTGAGTTTTGAAGTTAAAATGAACTAAATAGAAAAAAATTGTAGTAGGAAATAATTGGGAAATAAGGGTGCAATGTCTCACTTTCTTTCCCTGTCCTCCTGATGGTCATTTCATTGCACATGAGTGTTTCTACTACAAGTTGCCACAAGCAAAAAAAAAATTATGTTATGTTTTATTCATTATAGAAAGGACTTTTTATAGGAAAGAGATTCACTAAAATTAAATTCAGGGCTTATCAGAAGACTATGGTCTCTGTTTTCACAGATCACCTTTATTTGTCTTATGCAAGTAATTAATTACATCTTTGTTCAGATCTCAAAAAAATTAGTACAAGTCATTCATTCAATAAATACTTTTTGAGTGTCAAGTATAAGCAAGGATTCTACTGGACTCCATAAGATCCTAATTTTGTATCTTTTCCCAATATATAGAACAATAAACACAGTATTACTTCAAATGTTTGTTGAATTATTTCATTTAATTGAATGCCCTGTGCAAGCTGCTATGAAGGATCAGAAGAAAACTAAAATGTAGTCCTCAGTTCTGACAAGTTTATCATTTACCAAGTAAGATAAAACCTTCCTGGCAGCCATATTTTTGTTTGCTTGTTTGTTTTTTAATTCCTCACATCCCAGAGTCTATAATAGATGACACCATAACTCAGTAGCCAGCACAAATACTTTTAGGAAATGTAAGCCATAGTATTTTTCTCAATGTATATTTATTCATCAGAGCCATTTCATGGGAAACAAAGTTCTGGGGACTTCCAGGTCAAGTACAGAATAAAATGATATTGGGTAGGTTGTGAAAATACAATAAAAGAAACACAAAGAAATGACTTCTAACTGGTGGATTCTAGATAGACTTCATGGAAGAAATGAAATTTGAGTTAAGCCTTAAAGGATAGATAGAAACTAGATGGAAGGAACTGGGTTTAAAGTTATTTAACATATAGAACAACCTAAGTAAAGTCAAGGAGTGTAAAAATATAAAATTTGTGTGGAGAAAAAAAAAGAAGAAAATTCAGAAGGCTCTAGAACCAACCAGTACTAGTTTAACTTAATTTCCTTTGTGTTCAAAACCAGAAAAAAAGGAATAAATCAACCTAAATAGTTCAAGAACTTCGTGCCTCATTGTTCTTATGTTTCACCATTTACTAAAAGAAAAAGGTTAACATATGTGATAAATCAAAAAGTAATAGACTTGTTTCCTGAATCACTGTAAACATTTCGGGCTCCCTCTCCTTTTTGGCAAAATGTGGATGTATACTAGTAGCACAGAAGATGAGAGGGCTCACAATGAAATGTTAAATGAAAAGGACAGACAATAAACACCATGAATTCAGAAGAGAGAAAAATCTGTGTGGGCTGAATTAATTAAGGAAGACTTCATGGTGGAGGTGAGATTTTAATTGGACCTTAAAAGATAGCATTTAGAGGAACAAAGGGGATAAGGGAGGAATTATACTTGTAGTGGGAGTAGTCTGAGCAATTTCAGGCAAGTGAATAGAGTACTTTTATTGAAGCAAGGGACTTGAGAAGGAAGGGTATAAAGTTGGAATATTAGGTTATAAACAGATTGCCCAAGGCCTCGAATGCCAGGCTAAAACATTTATACTTCATCCCGTAAACAATCAAGATCAAATGAAAACTTGGGAGTAAGAAAATTACAAGATGGAAATAGTTTGGAAAAGAGTCGTTTTCTTAGAAGTACAATGAAACAGAGATGAACATTTTAAAAAACTCAAGTGGACCATTTAGTCAATTTTTGTAATGCTTCATCTCTTTTCTAGAAACAAATATTTGTAGTTAAAAAGGGGGGGATTCAGAAAAAAACATGATAGCCATATAATATAAAACCAATGGAAAAGAAAATAAAAACATAAACGAATGTCTTATTCAACAAAGTACTGAAAAGTAATGGAACACACAAAATATATAAACTGGTGGATGAATAAAGTCTACCCCTTCCATTGAAGTTTTCTCCTAGCACACGTTCTTCATTAGTTTCACTCTCAGACCAGAAGGTTAAGTTACTGCAGTTTTCAACTCAGCCACATGAATGAAAACAGCAACTTGGAGCGCAAAGGGATTTTGACACCAAAACATGGTTCAGATTTTAAAGGAAGAAAAGTACATTTCTAGCCTTTGGAAAGGTCACTCTTCCTGTTTTCGGGTTTACAAGCAGAAATATTTATGGTGGCTTAGTTTCAGCTCTTGTCTCTTCTAAAAGATATTTCTTTGTAAATGTCACTCTCTCCTACCAGCGCACTCCAACTCTTAGATTGTTTCATTAGAGAGTATATTAGATATGCAGAATAAAATATTGGATTTTATTTCATATAGATGAAATTTCATATATTGTATACATGCATATGTAGGTATAGTACAACATGAGATTTTATTTCACATTATGTGAAATTTCTTATATATACATACATATATGGAAAGGGGGGACAAAAAGAAAAGGGAAGGGGAGAAGAGAGGCAGAGAGATAAGGAGAGAGAGAAAAGCAGAGTAAGAGAAAGGAGGGAGAGAAAAACATGTGGGGTGGGAGATCAAGAAAAAGAAAGAGTCTGCATATGTCCCTTTTCATCTTTATAGGATTTTTTAAATTTTCTATTATTATTGAGGTTGAAATTTCTGTCCACATAATATAGTTTAGGGGAAAGCTCTGTTGAAATGAAATAGTCTATAGGAAGAATATTGGAGTAGGAAAAGGACTAGATTTGAATTCTAGCTTTTTTAATTATTTCTTTATGTGATCTTGAGTCAGTTTATGTCTTTGGACTTCATTTTCCACATCTAGACAATGAAGGGGCTGGCCTAGATTTGCTCTGAGATCCCTTTTACCTCTAAATGGATGAATCTATCAACTGTCATCATAGCCATCCAGATCCCCC
The DNA here is from genome assembly GCF_016433145.1 of Gracilinanus agilis. Lineage (NCBI taxonomy): Eukaryota > Metazoa > Chordata > Mammalia > Didelphimorphia > Didelphidae > Gracilinanus > Gracilinanus agilis. The sequence goes on from NC_058135.1 coordinate 200,551,292, forward strand.
ATTCACCATAAGAGTTATGCTGTGCTATTTGGAGAGAGTGGAATTTTAATTTTAAAATTAATTGTTTTTCTATATCTCATCATTTATATGACAATCATTTTTCAATGCATAGCACCCTCCACGATGGAATATTTCTCAGTAACAAAGAAGAAAGTTAAGCAAAACTCAGCTAACAATGCAAACTGTTCTAACATCATTTCAGATCCGTAGTCCCCAACCCTCTACTGAGCAGAGTCCTTGTGTTCTCCAAGGCCAAGATCCATCAATTGCAAATAGAGATGTATCTTGAAGATAGTGCAGGTTTGGCTCTAGACCACTGAAATAAAGTGAATATTACCCCCAAAAAATGTCACATAAACTTTTTGGTTTCCCAGTGCATATAAAAGTTATGTTTAAATAATACTGTAATCTATTAAATATACAAGTATATCTAATAACAATGTGCATCCTTTAATTTAAAATACTTTATTGACAAAAAATGCTAACCATCAACTGAGCCTTTTTGCTGGTAGAGGCTCTTGCCTCAAAACTGATGGCTGCTGACTGATCAGGGTGGTGGGGATTTCTTAAAAACAAGATTACAATGACATTTGCAGGGACTGACTCTTTTTTTTTTCACTTGAACATTTACAGTAGGCCACTGTAGAGTTACTAATTGGCCTAATTTCAATATTGTTGACTGTCAGGGAATAGGGAGGCCCAAGGAGAAGCAGACAGTGTACAGCTGGTAGGTGGAGCAGTCAGAACACACACACACCATATATTGATTAAATCCATTGTCATAAAGTCACGGTTTGTGGCTCCCCATTACAATTACAATAGCAACAGCAAAGATTACTGATCATAGATCATCAGAGCAGACAAAATAATAATGAAAAAATTTTGAAATGCTGTGAGAATTTCAGACATAAGAATATGTTTTTGGAGAAATGGTTGCAATAGATTTATTTAACACAGGGTTGCCACAAAATCTTCAATTTGTAAAAAGCAAACTATCTGCAAAGTGAAATAAAACAATATACGCCAGTAATCTGAATTCAACTGCCTTTCAGTGTTGTTTTTACATTACTGGAAGTCATCATTCTCATTTTTCTACTTTTTTATGCTCTGCATTTATTTGCAAAATTTTCATGTTCTCTCTGACTTGCTAGCATTCTTCATTTTCATGGTATAATAATACTCCATTACATATGCATAGCACAATTTATTTATTTATATCCATGCTGACGAGCACCCATTTTGTTTCCATAATGAGTTGAGAGTTGGAGAATTCAAGACTGAAAGTCATATGATCATTGGGTGGCAATGCTTCGGAGATACTCTCCCCATCCAAACTCATTCTAGAATATTGGGTCCCCAGTGCAAGGGAGCTACATCCCTCCACCCTTTAAGGTTCTATGATCTTAAAGTTCTTCCATAACGGATTGCCTTTCTAATGCTAAAGCCCATGTATCACCACTGATGTGCTTCTCCCCTACCCATCCTCTCACTTGAGATCAATTAGTCAGTCGGAAAATTATCTTTATCAAGGAATATTTACTGAAGTGATACAGTAATAAGAGTTCCTTTAAAACATCCCTCAAAAAGTCTGTAACACCCTTCTACTGATACATACTGAGTTCAAGGAAAATAAGATCAAGCTTACAGTCCCCATGTTTCAGAAGGATAACATACATCTGCTGGTTAATAGGAGACTTTTTCTCCCCTTCATGGAGTATTCATGAAGTTGCCTTTAGGCAGTATATAGTTTCTTTCTTCGAGGATCCTCAGAGAGTCCTGAAATTGTCTTTAATCCATGTGTCTAGTTTATCCTCCAAACCCAACAATGACACTGATACGAGCTATTGCTATCCCAGAGATGCTTCCAGGATACTGATAAAAAAGACCAAATGTACTGGTCTTCTGAAGTTCACTGAGGCTCTATGCATTCACCTATCACCACTCCCAAACTGATTCTTCTGAGAAGCCTGAATAAAACTACTGCCTTCTCACTTGCCAGTAAAATTTCCTGTATTTTGATTTTATGTGCTTTTTTATACAAAACCTACAGGGTATGACCAAGTTTCTTCAGCCAAACCCATGTACGGCATCATTTTGCTTCATCCTATGACCTTCTCTCATTCTAAACTGATCAAGGACTTTTTTTCTGTATCCATTAAAATGCCTTCAATTCCCATTCTGTAGAAATGCCCAGTTCTTGTTCACATCTAGTTTATATCTCTGATTGATCCAGTGGAAAAGTGCAGTCTCTATAATTATTGAGGAAACTCTTACAAAAGAATCATAGATTCAAAAGGCTTTTTTAAAGATCAGTTAGTCCAACCTTTTTTTATTTTATAGCCAAAAAATAAGTGAGACCCAGAGAGATAGAGCCTTGAACAGATTCAAATAATATAGCTAATTCATGACAAAAAAGAATCTAGAATCCATGTCCCTTGACTCCTCAATACAATATACTTTAAACTACACAATGCTGTCTTCCTGCACCAAGATCTATTAAATGTGGGGATATAGATAGAGATCCCTTGCACTTGAATAGAAGCTTTACTTCAGTATATCACTGGAAGAGTGTTGGACTGGTAGTCAGGAGCTCTAGTTTTGAATTACAAGTCTGTCACTTCATGGGTGATCTTGGGAAAATCATTTCCTTTCTCTGGAACTTAATTTCTCTTCTAGAAAATGATGGTGGGATGGTACTGGATGAACTGCTGGTAAGATTAAATAAACACTGGACTTGTATGAGCTTGGGTGGGAAGAGATCTTAGAAATTTTACTGGATTTAGCACTGGAAACACTAGCTTGTTAAATATGCCTTAGTGTTATGAGGAAATTAGAAAGCATTGAGCAAGTTGTATTTCACCAGTTTTCTCAGCTATAAATTAGGGCTTGTTGAGTCTAAATTGTTTGTCTTTACCTCACTGTGGTTGTAATGTAAATTTTTCTCCTAGTCCTCCTCACTTCACTCCTAATCAGTTAATATAAGTCTTCCTTGGTTTTTCTAAAACCATCCCCTTTGTGATTTCTTAAGGCAAAACAGGGTTCTGTGATATTAATATAATCTGTTCAGCCATTCCCCAATTAATATCTACTCTTTCAGTTTCTAATTTTTTGCCATCACAAGAAGCTACTATAAATATGAAACGTTAAATAAGCCCCTTTCTTCTTGGAGGTTCTATGATTCTAAGACAACCAAGTGCCAAATAATGACTTATGAATATATTTGGGAAGGAAATGCTACTTATAAAGAGGTAACTGGCTATATTAATATAGATGTCAGAATGCTAATATAAAGGCATATGGATATTTCATTATCCACTTAAGATAAATGCCAGAGTCAACTTTTCCATGGCCATTTCCTTCAAACACCCTGATCTCCTTGGGTCACCAATGTTCAAATGCCTTGAAAAATGTTAAACTGTTCAGTCAGACAATTCATCTTTCCCTAAATGTTTAAATCGGTCAAGAGTTCCTGGTTTTAAATGAACATCCCACACTCTGTCTCAAGAAGCTATTTATGAATTATTAGTAGTGGAAAAGAAGCATAATCTTCATAAATTTTAAGGGCTATTATCTATTTGGAAGTCATTATTTTATGTAGAGCAGTCCTAAGTAGATTAAAAAAACCAGTACCTACTTAATTGTCATAATCATCAGTTGTGCTTTAAGAAATCAAATGAATTAAATTATGGATACTTTATTCTATTATGTTTCTTTTTAAATTTAATTTTTTAATTAACAAAAATTTCGTTTTCTCCTTCCCACTTCCTCCCTTCCTTTCCTTTTCTAAAAACAAAAGAAAAACAAAACTACTGTAACAAGCGTGCATAGTTAAAGAAAGCAAATCTTCAGTTGGTTATGTCCCAAAAAAAGTGTCATTATGCTTTTTAAGTTCATCACTTTTCTGTCAGGAAGTGAATAATGTGCCTCATTATGGTACCTCTGGAATCATGGAAGATCATTGCATTAATCAGAGTTCGTAAGTCTTTCAAAGTTGTTTTTATTATTGTCAATGAATAAATCATTCTCTTGGTTCTTCTCACTTCACTCTGCATTGGTTCATGTGAGTCTTCCTAGGTTCATTTCATCATTTTTATGGTACAATGACTTTCCACTTCATCAATATACCACAATGCATCCAGCCATCTCCTCAAGTGATGGATGCTCCCATAGTTTCCAGTTCCTTTTTACTACAGAAAGGTATGCCATAAATATGTTTATACTTATAGCTCCTTTTCACCTTTCCTTGATCTCTTTAAAACATAGGCTCAGGAGTACTGTTATTGGGTCAATGGCATGCACAATTTAATGTCTTTGAGGTCTACGGTTTGATTTTGAATTGCTTTCCAAAAAGATTGGATTGAAATTCACAGCCCCACCAATAGTACATTAATGTGCTTGCTTTCTTGCAATTTTTGACATTTATTACTTTCCCTTTTTGTCAGTTTTGCCAATTTGTTAAGTGTGAAGTGAAAACTCAGAGTTGCTTCTAATTTGCTTTCCTCAAATTATTATTCTATATTATGTTCCAAGGAAGTAAGAGGACACAGTTATGTTTTTAAATCACATTATACAATAACATCATAAAAAGTTTATATTGCATTTAAAGCATTATAACTTCAAAATGAGTATATATGTGATAGTCATTCTGACAGTAGAAAAATAATTACAACTCTTTGTTAACTTTCTTTTGAATGTTCAGAGCCCTAAGTTGATATACATATTATTATCCAGAGGTGATAATTGTGACAACTTCCATCTTTCAGAGAAGAGACATAAATTCTGAAATGACAAAAGTCATAAATTGGTCGAAACAGTCAGTTCACTAAAACAACTGAACTTTACACTGTAGGTAAATCCTTCCAGCTCTGACTCAGAGAGTATTTACAAATACTTTGTACACAAAACCCCCAAAAATAAAAAAATTGGAAACTATCCTACTAAAGATTAAAAGAAGCACAGTAAGAATCAGGGGAAGATGCGACTAGCAGACAGTTCATGAACAAGAGTACTAAGTCTATCAGCCTGGGAAGAAGAACACTAAAAAGAAAGCAAAAGAACTCTATGATTTGGGAGTATCGGATAGAAGCAAACAGCACAACATAATTATCTGTGTCCATAATGATAACTGGACATCATCAAAATCAGATTCTACTTAGAAAATAGTCCTCTTAAGAAAGCAGAGAAGTGTGCATTTCAGAAAGAATCCCATTAAAAAAGTAATAAAATAAAAAAGAAAGAATCCCATTAAAATATGTTTCTCTAAAGCTTTGTAATTTGAAGGAGTGAGCTTCAGCTCTATGGGAAATTCACTTATTTGGGAAGCCTGCCTATCAGGATTTGAGATGAATGGTTCATTGTAATTTATTAAACCCAACAATACACTTATAGGGTAATTATTCAGGAATTAATGATTAAACAGTTTCATTTTTACCCTTTGTATATCATACCTCCTTGTTGCCTATTAATCTCATTTATCTATTCTTTCAGAGATTTCCAGTGATGTTAAAATACAAAAAGAAATAACATGTGCCTCTATGCTTAAGGAGCTGCTGTTAAGTCACAAAGGGTCTAGAGTACTTGCCCCTCCCTGTTTTGTACCCAAGTATACAATTTGACTGGGTTCAGTCCTAGGGGAGCCAACCTCTAATGAGAGGGGTTAGACTCCCTATTCTCACACTCATTGGCTCATTAAATTCTTCACACTGGCATCCCCTGGGAACAACTTATTTATGGCTCATGTCTAGGGCCTCCCCAAAATGGAGGGGGGCAGGGGAAAAAAGAAGATATTCAGTGTAAAATGGGAATCAGCTAGGGGAGAGAGGTAATTTATTCCTACACACACAAGAAATTCTGAATACAAGAAATTCGCACACATGCATTAACACACCAGGATTCAGTAGCTTAATTTATAACTACCAATGGAGTCTGCTAGAAAGAAGATAGTTAAACTTCATTAGGACATAAAGCAGTTTGTGAGATTGCTGGTAAAGTATTTCACACTTCACAATTCCTTTTCTAGAATTCCTTTGTAGTTGCTTAGTTAGGCAGTCAACCACTCCTGCATCCACCTTGGGCTTCCAGACCTTTCAAATTCACGGTCATCTCCAAGCCTGGACCACTTCAAGGAACATTTGCTCATGGGAATGAAAACATCGTACAGAAAAGGCAGCTGGGGGCCCAGGTATGAGTGGTCCTAGTTGAAAGACAGCAAATTGGGTGAAGATCACTCATCTCCCTGCTTCCTTTCACAGAAGTCCAGAGACACATTATTCACTTGCCACATACATTAAAAACAAAAATAAAACCCACGACCAAGAGATCCAAGCAGGATGCTATCTATCTTTTGACATAGCCCCTGTAGCCTTCCTTCTTGGGGTGAGGAGGAAAGGAGGAGAAGGTAGAAAAGGATCAAGAGATCACACACCTCTTACCAGGTCATACCAAAACTCCAAGTCTCCCTTGCTTTGAACCAACATCAGACCAGATCATAGGCTCCGTGTGGTCCACTATAGGGCCAGGAAAGCCAATTATAAACATGGCCCTAGTTATTATCATGACTAGCCAATAGCCCATCTTATTTTTATTGTAGAAGTTTCATGAGACATCTTTGGAAGCTGCTTTTTAAAAGTCTGTACTAATCATTGGGCAATCATTTGCTCTATTGAAACTTTAAAGATTCTCATGAAATTAATAGAATTTTAGTATGGGAAGGATTTCATTGGACTTAGCCTCAGTCTGATTGGGGTTCAACTTCTGAAATGATTCAAGTTGAAGACCTCCTGGGATAGAGACTTTATGACATCTTGTCCTAAGTCTTAAGAAAGTTCTATATTTTTATGTTGTTTTTTTTTTCCATGAACCCAATGACAATCTGCCTCTAGGCAACCTCAGTCTTTAATTTACTAATCACTGTGCCAAGTGCTGCTAATACCAAAAAAATAAATCAATAACAATGAATGTTGTCAAGAAGCTTGCATTCTAATGCTTTAGGTATATTCTAATACATGCATAAATAAGTGTATATATATATAGTGGATATATATATATATATATATATATTATGAAAAGAATAGAAAGAAGTTAACCTTAGAAGGGAATACATTAATAGTGGAAACTGGGGGGAATTGCTCCAGAAGGTGTTAGTTTAGCAGAAGGAAACCAGGGAAGGGAGAGTATTTCAGAAGTTAAGGAATAGTCAGTCAAATACATGGAGCTGGAAGATGAAGCATCATATGAGTATAATGGCAAATAGACCAGTAGGTTTTAATCATAGATTTAGCGGAGGTTCGACCATATTAAATCCACTAACCTAACCTACATCTTTCCATATTTTTCACAAGGTCACCATGAGAGATTTTTTTCAAATGCCTCACAGAAATTCATATGTATTATGACTTTGGCATTCACCTGATCTAATACGTTAGCAATCATTCTAAGAAATGTCTAGACTTGGAAGAACACACCATGGCATTAACTGATCACCATTTTCCTCTCTATAAATTCCTACAAATAGTCCCTAGAATTTTGCCAGAATTAAAGTCAAGCTCAATCTGCAGTTGGAAGAACTAATTTACCTTTATGAAAATCCAGTGCACATTTTCTTATCTCCAGTTCTATGGTAGCTCTTATGTTCAGTGATTTTTCAAAGGTCATTGACAAGTTATTCCATCCCTGCAAATTATTTCAGCATCCTGTAGTGTTTCAGAATATTGAAAGTGTTTCATTTAAACCTAGTGCCTTGAACCCAATGAGGAGGGCTCAGTGACATCTTACCATCTATTCACTTATCTCGGGTTTCAAAGCTGTTAACCACTTTTGTTCTATATTTCCCACACGAAGGATCATTGTCCTTGATGAAACAAACTAGGACTGAATTGTTCTGTCTTCTCTGTCAACCATTATTATTGTCTCACCCATGGCAAGCAGTGTACCCAAACTGCTGCTCTTTGATCCTCTTCTTGCTACATAGCTAAAAAAATGTTTTTGTTGTAGCTGCTGTTGTTGTTGCTCAAAGCATCCTTCAAAAACTTCAGCTCATTTTTTGACTTAGCCTTACTGGCATTTTTTTCATGTCTGTGACATTCATTTCTATTCCTCTTGATACCTGTTTTCTTTCTATTTGCCCTGTTCGTAACATTTTCAAATCTCAGCTTACTAAAAATTTATTGAGTTATATCAGTCTCAGTAGAAAGTTACTTTTCTTCCTCATTGGGACCATTTGCATTTGTTGGTCTTCCTTCTCAAAAAAAATGTTAGATCATTATTTCTGTTGAAATCTCTCAGCTTCACAACTCAGTCATCTGTGACTCTTCCCTGAGCTCACACCAACTATTTGCAATCAGTGGATGAGTCTTATGGGTTTTGCCTCCATACTGTTCATATTTATCCTCTTCTCTTCACTTATATATAGTTATTGTCCTGGTTCAGGCCCTTCTCTGGCTCTCTCTGAAAAGTTCTCCATCACGATTTCTCTCTCCAGTTCACAGATTCTCTTACTAGAATATGTTTTCCTAATTAGTAATGCTATTTTACCAAATCCTTTTATCCAATTTGTTCCTTCTCAATAGACTAGAGTCTCCCATTGTCATATTCCAGACTGAATCATAGCTGAGAGGCCTCACACTACTGTGGAAAGAGCCTTTACACTAAATTTGCCATCAGAGAATATAAGTATTAATTACATCTGTTGCACTTAGTAACTGCCTGTCAGGCAAATTATCTAACCTATTGGTACTCAGGTTTCTCTCCTATAAAATGAGGAAGTTGGGTTAGATGATCTCTAAGGCCTTTTCCAGCTCTAAACCTGTGATTTTATAATGTCTCAATTTTCATTTATACCTACGAGCTTATACAACTTCTTTGGGTGTCTCTATTTCACTTTATTATCTGAATTATGTATATTTCCATAGAAATGTGAGGTCAAGAGAATTATTATGATCTCCTATTATGGAGTTCCTCCACTAATATACCAGTTCTTTTACCATCCTGCTTTTCTTTACAGCATCTACTATAGTCATTATGTGTGAACAGATTTCTCTTCTCCCTTCATATTCAGGTTAAAGATCCCTGGATGAGGTCTACAAATTTAGGCAAATATATGCAACCTGGCCACAGTTGATTATTTTCCCTTCTGAACACTCTGTCATTCCTATGTCTTAAACCAAGAGTCATCAGTACAAATACTTTACCCAACAACATTTTGTTAACCAATTCTTCATTTCCCGTATCTTCCTTTCTCATCTAAAGACTCTGCTTTCAATCAGCAGCAGCAGCAATAAAAACACCAGTTGTCCCTAAGGTCTTCTGTTCACTACCCAGGATTTCATAATCTATATAAAGATGCTTTCTAGGTTCCTAATAGCAATATCACTTGTCCCCACATGAATCACTAAAACTGAGTATTGGCTGTCAGGTTTTAAAAGCCTCAGGGGGCTCTTCATCACTTCTGAATCCACACCTCAGGAAGACAACATACCTCTCCATTGTTCATAATCAGGTTGACATACATGGCCATCTCAGTCCTTTCATTGAGGTGTCACCAACCATTAGGAATCAACTTCTCTTCCTGCACCTAGAAATCAATGCTCGCTCTCTGTCTGTCTGTCTGTCTGTCTGCCTCTGTCTCTCTGTGTCTCTGTCTCTGTCTCTCTCTGTCTCTCTCTGTCTCTTTGTCTCTCTCTCTGTCTCTTTGTCTCTCTCTCTCTCTCTCTCTCTCTCTCTCTCTCTCTCTCTCTCTCTCTCTAATGTACCTATAGATACTCAATATCATTGTATGGACTGATGGATAACTTCTCCCTCAGAAAGATTTAGTTCCATTCTTGATAAGAAGAATCTTAAACTATTACATAGATTCCACAATTTTGTGATCTGTCTTCTCTTCCCTTTCTGTGTCCCATTTTCATTGAAAATAATTAATGGAGGAAAGAATTCCACTATAAATCTTGCCTTGCTCTATATCAGAAAAACATATATTTAATAGGAGTCCTTTGAATTCATTGAATACAGGAAAACTTTAGGAGGAAGTGTCAACTACATAAACACAAAACAATTTTTACTGTTCTGAAATCCTTGGGATGGAATCCCTGTGGGAAAGCCTTCAGCTAAAGGGGAAAAAACTAGTTCTATATCACAGAATTCATACTAGAGAGAAACCAGAGGACATTGATTATTTTATATCAGAGAATTCATGTTAGAGAAAGACCACTTGACTGAAATAGAGGTGAGAAAAATCTTAGCCAAAGAACATCACTTATTTCACATCAGAGAATTCATACTAGAGAGATGGATACCTTTTTGAGTGTAATGGATATGGGAAATTCTTCCTCCCCAAGTTGAAATTAATAAATATCCAAGAATTCATGCTGAAATCAAAATGATACAGTAGAAACAGCATTAGCTTTGGCTTCAGGTGACCTGAATTCAAATTCTGCTTTTGTCATATCCTACTACTGAGATTTTGGGCCAGTAACTTAACTTCTTGGGCTTCAACTACCTCATCTTTAACTAAATGGACCTGTAGGATCCCTTCCACCTCTAAATCTAAGAGCCTCTAACCTCCTAACAGAGTTTTTTACTCCCTTCTTCCTCCCTAGGTTCTTTTTCTCCTTTGTTTTTTTTTCCCTTGTACTTTTTGGTGTATTGTCTCATAGGTGGAAGGTTGGTAAGGGTGGGCAATGGGGGTCAAGTGACCTGCCCAGGGTCACACAGCTGGGAAGTGGCTGAGGCCAGGTTTGAACCTAGGACCTCCTGTCTCTAGGCCTGACTCTCACTCCACTGATCTACCCAGCTGCCCCCCCTCTCCTTTGTTTTTATCTTGAGACATTTTTCAAAAATTTTTCCCAAGGTACACTTCATTTTACCTCATAAGCTGGACAGTAGAGAAGGATTCTTCCATTTTTCCAATTATGTTTTCTCCTTTCTCAAGAAAACTAATCAATTTTTTCTGTGTATGTGTAGATGTATATGTATATATATACATATATGTGTGTTTGTATGTATTTATATATATAATTATTTGTGAAATGAAAATATTAAATCACTTAGAATATTTCCTTTGCCCTTCACACTTATGGAAACTGAAATCCTAAATTCTCTGTGGGATTGCTACTAACTGCAAGGTAAACTGCCTGTTTGCCCTTCTTGGTTACTGTGACAGGCACTCTGGGACCTCCAAAGTAAGGATGTCTTAGAGCAGATATCTTCTCTTTTATTTCACTGGATCTTTGTTGCCCAGGTCTCCTTCAACTGCATGTTCTTATTCCGTGCAATAGATCTCTTTGGTGCATGGACCCTTTCTCAATTTAATGACTTTTTAAAAATATTTAATGTTCAATTTAAACTTTAAAAAATGTCTTGATGAACAGAAATTTTGCATTTCCACCAGAGGACAGTGAAAATAAATATGTGATTGTTTTTCCCAAATGCATGTACTCTACTGAAATCTCCATGGAAGAAATCTGATTTTCTGCCGTATCCCACCTTGTCTTCTTTTCTGTATTGTCATGACTAAATCTTTTCTCTAAGCTTGTACCCACTTTGGTTTTCTATCATTAGAATAATTTAATGGCTTTTGTCTTTCCTTTATTTAGTTTTGATACTGAATAGTTTCTCTAAGAGTCATAATAGTCATTTAGTGGCAAGAGGTATAAAAGATGCTCACAGTAAAGAGAGGAAGAAGCAAGAGTCCCAGGAGCAGAAGGAGGGATTTTATAGGGTATTCTGTGGGATTCTTATTTAACTCAATTATTGTTCTAATGAGGATCTAGGTAGGCTATGACCATACATTTCCATGAATTTCCATTCGCTTCTTGTCTCTCGTGCCTGGAATGTGTTCCCTCTTCTCTCTACTTCCCAGCTCTCCTGGTTTTCTTCAAGTTTCAACTAAAAATCCTACCTGCTACAAGAAACGAGTCCCCATTAATGCTGGTACTTTCCCTCTGAAATCATCTCCAATTCATCTCATCTACAGCTTGTTTGTCCCTATAGACGTTTGTGTGTTGTCTCCGCAGCTAGACGAGGAGTGATCGGAGGGCAAAGACTGTTTTTGCCCTTCTGCGTAGCCCTACCGTTCAGCACAGGGACTGTTCCATCTAATACGGCTTATTTAATCCATTTAATATAGCTTATTGTCTTGATTCAATATATTTATTATCCACTCTGAAGACGGCCGTTGAAGGAAGGTCCTGTGCACGTCGCCACCCCCTCAACATGACCATGGTGCACGCTAGTATTCCCAGGACACAAGAGCGCGCGTGCGCGCGCACGCACACACACACACACACACACACACACACACACACACACACACACACACACACATTTTTTTTCTTTTCAAGCCAGTGAAAGATAAAGCCTGACCCCAGGCAGAGGGGGGAAATGACAGGAGATCCACCAAGATGTTAAGAGAGGGGGAGCAGGAAGAGTCTGTGCTACGCATTCATGCCAAGCAACACAGGCAGCCCTTGGTGTGGGCAGTGTGTGTCAGCACACCCGCAGAGAACATTTCCCTCGGCCTTTCCTCCGAGAGAGGCACGATCCACTTGACCCATTCTCTACACACTCATATGCCAGGCAGATGTGAACCCATCTGGGCTCCCTCTCGACACGTGAAGGTGGTTATTGGGGGTGGCAGAAGGAAACATTTCATCATGGGGCCACTTGTGGTCTCTGGGCTTGGCACAGACCCTGCACTGCTTCCTTTCCAGTGTCCTTAAGTCTCCTGGGCCACACTTCTCCTCCTCCCACTCTTCCTGGAGGCCCAGCCACAGGGGAGAGAGCCTGGTACCCTAGCAGGGTGGGTGCTTCTGCTGCGGGAGCTCAAGCCGCCCCGGCTGGCATGGGAGATATATATTGGTTTGGGGTGGGGATATCCCCCTCCTCCACTTGCCTGAGTCATCCATCTACCTCAAAAGACATGGAGTCAACATAAAGAGGCAAAAATAAAACTGTCTCTACCCTTGAAAGGACATTTTACCAGGGAAACAAAATGGGTAGATATATGCATATATGTGTGTGTGCATGTATGTACACATCTAAATACACATGTAATAATATATGCAATGAAAATGCAAAGTAATCAGAGAATGTACAAGTCAGAGGAAGCAGGAAAGACCTTATTCACAATATATAGGTATGTGTAAAGGTAGTTGTCCACAGCCCCGGCAGGGGAAAATTAACCAGAGCCCTTTGGGGCTCAAACAGAAGATCAGAGAGCAACTTAGGGCTTAGAGTAGCTAGGCTTTATTTAAATTAGAAAAGGAAAGGTCTAGGAAAACTAGGAGGTTTTCTATCTAAAAGGGAGAAAAGACACCAAGAGAGAGAGACTAGCCTAGAGCTCTGCAAGGTCCAGGGTAGAGAGCATCAGCCAGCCTCCCAGCTGGAGAGAGACTAAAAGACACCAAAACTCTCTTTTATACTTTCTCCAACACCTCCCACAAAGGAAGTGGGAGTTGTCGGGGGAAGTTGTAGCAGGGAGCCCTGGAAGACTATGTCTCCCAGGGCTTAGAGTAATTCTGAATGACACAACACACACACACACACACACACACACACACACACACACACACACACACACACATATATATATATATATACATAGTATATATGTGACCTATATGTGTATATGTATGCGTGTGTGTGTGTATACACACAGAGAGAGACAGAGAGACAGAGAGAGAGAGAGAGAAAGAGATGAAAATTTTTATATGCCAAATGTAAGTTTACCTTTTATTCCACAGGTAATAGAGAGCTCCTAGAACTTTTTTAACAGGGGGGGATAACAGGGCCAGACTTGTGCATTAGAAATATAACTTTGGGAGGTCTGTGGAGACTAGATTGGAGAGAGAAGAGATTTAAAGCAAAGTGACCAATTAAGTCAAGATAAGAAACAATGGGAGCAGAGGCAGCTAGGTAGCACAATAAATAGAGTGCCAGATCTGGAATCAAAAGGATCTCAGTTCAAATCTGGCCTCAGATACTTCCTAGTTGTTTGACCCTTGGCAAGTCACTTACTCTCCATTTGCCTTATTTCACCAGAGAAGGAAGTGGCAAACCATTCCAGTATCTTTGCAAGAAAACCCCCTGGATTGCATTGGCATGCTATGGTCCATGAAGTCACAAATAGTTGGACATGACTAAATGAATGTACAATAACAGCATGCTGATAGATCATCAAATCTACTAATGACACAAAGCTGGGAGAGTTAGATAATATATTGAATGATAGTGTCAGAATCCAAAAAGATCTTGACTATAAACAAGGCTAGAGCATTAAAGTGAATTGAATAAGATGAAATTCTATAAAGCTAAATGTAAAGTTTTATACTTGGATCCAAACAACCAGATGCATGAATGCAAGATGGGAGAAGTTATGACTGGATAGCATTTGTTCTGAAAAGGATCTGGGATTTTTAGTGGACTGTATGCTCCACATGAGTCAGCAGTGTGATATGATAGCCATTAAAGCTAATGTGTAAAGGGAACCCCTTCCTCCCAGGGTCATGAACTTGCTTTTCATCCAACCCACCCCATTAGCATGGCTGGAACACTCCAAATAGAGGTCACAGGTTAAGAGTCCTAGGAACATGACCAGGAACTAAGGGTTACAAGTTCGGGTCAGAAAGCCTTTAATTGGTTCCTGAGATGTGATAGACCAGTGCAGAGAGAGAGGAAGTGACATGGAGAAAAGGACTATAAAAGATGAGACCATAGAGGAGATCAAGGGCTTTTGGCATCAGTTTGCTGGGATTGATTCTTCTACTCCATTTGGCATTGGTGGCTCAGGTAGAAGACACCCTTGTGGGCTGGTAAGACTCTTGCTCCAAAGAGACTACTGGACTTCCATGTGGAGACTGGAATCTTGTCGAGGAGCGAGCTAAAATTCTGCAGATCAAACTTTAGAGTGGTAGGCTAGAAACTAATTTTCTACTTCCTTCCTTCCTTATTGCTTTCTTATACTATATGTATATTAAATTAATTGTTAAAAGCCACTATCATCCTTGTGACTTGAGAGTTAACTTTGCAAATGACAACCACACCATTTTTTACTAATATTATTTAACAAAACCAATTTCTAAATGTTACATGTAGCATTTTAATTATTACATATTACATTTATTTTTACATTTGTCATTACACTAACATGAACCTGGGCTTTATTAAAGGAGGCATAAGTTTCAGGAAGGGGGAAGTGGTAAGTCCCCTGTACTCTGTCTTAGTCAGATCTTATATGGAATATTGTGTTCTGTTCTGGGCACCATAGTTTAAGGCCATTAATAAGTTAGAGAATGACCAGAGAGACCCACTAGGCTAATGAGGGATCTTGAATCCAAGACATATAAATGAGTACATGCTAACTGCCTTCAAGTATTTGAAGGACTTTCATGTGAAAGAAGGATTAGATTTATTCTATTTAGCCCCAGAGAGCAGGAGTGATGGCAAAAAAGAAGATGAAAAGAGGTTAATTATAGCTTGAATGGTAATTAGCAAAAACAATCATAGATTTAAAGCTATAAGTGACTTTAGAGATGATCAAGTCCAAATGCTCTGTTTTAAAAAAGAGAAAGCTGAGGCCCCTTGAAATTTAATGTCCCCAACACAATTACCAGTAAAATGTGAGAAATTATGTTTATACTACTTACTTTTCACAATGTGGCCAAGGAAAGTGCTAGGTAAAATCTAAAGTTCTGAGGAATGGTGAATTATCATGAGTACCTTGGGACTAGTTGTAGAATTTAACACCTATTTTATAAGACTCAGAATTTACTTTTACTATCCTGAATGATCACACAATTTTATGGTTATTATATGTTTGCTTGTATAACATGGTGTTGGCCCCCATGTATAATTTCCTCGATTCCAAGTCATTGGTTGGAAGTGGGGCTTCCAGTTCAAACACTGTTCCTAAGAAAACAAACACAATAATTTTTATGACATTTTCTGCAAACGTCTCATGGAGAAAAGTAAAAATTGCTTGAATTTTAAAGTTCATTTTCTCCAAATGAAGTTTTATAAGATTATCTTTCTCCAATTAAATCAAATTGAGGTGGGGGTGGTAGAGGGACTGGAGTGACCCTGATAACTCTAACAACCAAAGCTCAAATGAGAAGACTGTTTTCCCTGAGTTTCTTGGATCCTAGTTTTCAGTGAGGGTATATTTTCTTTCTGGAAAAGATTCATTTTTCCCTTTTACCACAAGTGAGGAGTGATGTCAGCTTTATATTTTGTATCAACTGGATCACCTCTCCCTTGATATTCATAATAGCCCAGTTCAGCGTTCCTACCACTAGACAGCACTATGGTCCGTGGAGACACTGGGAAAGCTCAGGGACCTTGGGTACCCAGAAAGGCATATTAGTAAATGGTGAAAGATGGAGAATATAGAAAAGGCAATAAACTCCCTTGAATTATAGTGGCATTGCACCTGCCATTAACCTTTCCTTAGGCTGAGCATGGTGATGTATTTCAATTTCTCCAGGCATTCGATTTGTTCATTTTCAGAATAGGTTGTAAATCAAGCTTTCATGGATAATTCTCCAGAGAGCAATTGATACACACTTTCCAATCCTATCATAGAGTCTTCAAATTCTATGTCAGCCAGCCACAAAGTATAAGCAAAAGGGGTCCCCATTCTTTTTTCTTACTTTTATTCGGTGATATCTTCACTGAACCCTTCACCAACAACAACAACAAAAAAGAGGAAGACATTTCAGATGCAAAGGTAATAATAATTCCTGGTACAAATTTTAAAACTAAAATAAATATTAAGAAATTTTGTGATAAAGCAGAGAGGAAGCATTGTGGGCTCACCGAAAAAAGCACTACTACTAGGCTGGGAACCAAAAGACCAGTATTCTAGGATCAACTCTGACACAAATTATTGTTTGATTCCAGGCCTCTCTAGCTCAGGTTTTGTAAATGAAAAAAATTGGATAAAATGAAATATAAAGTCTCTTCCACCAATAGGATTCTACTTCTGTGATGGTCTGGCACAGAAAGAGAGAAATCAATATAAAGTATGAAATGATCTCCCCTAGTGCCTCATATATAGTAGGCTCTTAATAAATGTTTGATGAATGAATGGAGCTTCAGACTTTTATGCCACTTATCATTGAGTCCAGCTGTCAAGAAGCTTCCCAATAGCCTAGAAGAGTATAGTGGAAAGAGCAGGAGATCTGGAATCAATATATCCAGATTTGAATGCCAAAGCTACGTAATTAAAGATTTTACAGAATCCTGTTATTTCATGAATATTATTAGACCTTGGTTTATAGGTCTCAAGATATGGCACGGGCTGGTGAAAAACCTAGGAGTTCCCTGCTGTTATTCAGTAGAAGGTTGATCTTAAAAATTTAGGTGACTATATAACCTATATTTGAGACCACTCAGCTCTTGGCATTTTTCCTGGCTGTCCCCCAAGCCTGGAATTCTCTCTCTCTCTCTCTCTCTCTCTCTCTCTCTCTCTCTCTCTCTCTCTCTCTCTCTCTCTCTCTCTCTTTCTCTCTCTTTTTCTCTCTCTCCCTCTTTCCCTCCCTCCCTCCCCCATTTCTGCCTCCTAGCTTCCTTCAGGTCTCATCAAAAACCGTACCTAATACAGAAAGTCTTTCCTAATCCCTCTTAATTCTAGTGCTCTCTCTCTTATTGTTTCATATTTATCTTGTACATAGCTTATTTGTACATAGCTATTTGTATATTGTTCCTTCCCTTAGATTATGAGCTCCTCAAGGGCAAGGATTGTATTTCGCTATTTGTGCTCCCAATTCACAGTGTCTAGAACACAACAGAAGCTTAATAAACATTTATTGACCTAAATAGAAAATTGATAGAAATAGTAATAATACTTGCTCATATTTCTAGAGCACTTTATTTTTTTGGTTTTTGGTTTGTTTTAATTTATTTAGTGAATAGAATTTATTCCCATCCCTTTCTTCCCTTTCTTCCCCTCCCTACACCATAGATGGTATCACCTTACAAAAAGATATGTAGATGTAGATTGTGTCTTTTGTGTTTCTATTTTTTAGTTTATTCTCTGAAGATGGACATTCACTAGTTATTCTTCAAATGTTAATTCTATAGTTGTATATAATATTCTCTTGGTTCTACTCATTTCATTCTTCATCACTTCATGGTAGGTCCTTTCAAAATTTTTTCAACTAACCTGCTCATAGTTTCTTATGGCACATTTATACTATTCCATCACAATCAAATGCCACAATTTATCCAGTCATTCCCCAACTGATACATTCCTTCAATTTCCAGTTCTTTGCTACTTCAAAGAGAGCTCGCTGTTAGAAATATCTTGGAACAGATAGGTTCTTTTTCCAAGATATTCTTGGGAAACATCTACAGTCCTTAAAATTGCAGTTGGTCAGTATCATAAATAGCATTTTCTACATTTAAAGATGAGCAAACTGAAGCCAACAGCAGTAAAAAAATGTCTAGAATTGAGAAATAGCATCTCATTGTTTGAGAAAAAGCAAGGAGGCCAATGACACTGAATTGCAGAGAATGTGAGAGGTTTATTCTTATTTTGAGAAGTATTTGGGGGAGGCAGAAATGGCATAAGGTGCAATTCAAGGATTTTGAATCACACGTGTGCCCTTGTTTGATCCTCAAAGTAAGTGCCTGTGAAGAAAGTGCCATCATTACCCATATTTCACATTTGAAGAAAATGAAAAAATTTAAGTGATTTACACAAGCAGTAAATTATGAAAATTGAAAATGAAACCTGGGTATATCCTGACCCCAAAGTCTGGGTGCTATTGATTACTTCACTCTGACTCCTACCTCTCCATCCTTAAAGATGAATAGAAATGGGTGAATATAACTTTTTCCTCTGAAAATAAGAACTAACAAAAGGATTTGAGTAATAAGTGAATGCAACCTGTCATAGGTTCCAATCTTGTAGTAAATACATGGACACGATTTAAAATTTTTAATTTCATTTAATTATGAGTTAGAGTGAGGAATCCTAGTTGACTAACTAACAATGAATAAGAGGTGCAAGGAGACAAATTTTGACTCTATTGAACTTCTTAACAATTAGAACTACCCCAAAATGGTATGTCCTATGAAACAGACAAATGAGCTATTCAAAGTAGAGACTAGATGACCATTGAACTGTGATATTATAGTAGTTCCTGCATTGGGTGGCAGGTAGTTGCAAATGATCTCTTAAGGTCCTTTTCAATTCAGAGTTGCTATAATTCTCTAATTTTAAGCAGTGGACAAAATTGCACTGCTGAGCATTTTCAGGTTCCTATATTTTTATTTTACTCACATAACTAGTCCTGGCACCTAGCCCAGGTCAAGCAAGAGTCAACTGAATATAGCAGCCAAAGAAGCTGCTGCTGGGGCTCCTTAACCATTCTGTAGAAACTTAAAGAGGAAAATAAGCAGAAGAAAAGTAAAATTGTATTATAGACTTGTAAAATTCAACTGTTTGTAAAGGTCTCTCATCTTTAAAATAAAAAGGTTTGACTAGATAATTTCTAAGTTCCCTTCCAATTTTAACAATCAACTTTAAGACTAAATTATGAAAGACTTCAAAGTATTGGAGCTTACTCAAAGTATAATGTAGGGTAGAATCCTATCTTAACCTTTTCTTCATGAACCATTTCTAAAGACTACCAGACCAGAGTTGATGATTCACAACTGTAATCTGTGCTTCTGGGAAGGCTGAGACTGGTGAATTGCTCGAGTTTGAGAGTTCTGAGCTGCAGTAAGATTTAAACAATGTCCTCACAATGTTCAACACCATTATGGTGAACACTGAAGAGTAAAGAACCAACAGTTAGACTAAATAAGAATAAATGGGCCAGATCAGAAAAATAGAACAGGTTAAAGTTTCCATGCTGATGAACAATGAAATTGGACCATGAGTGGCTATTATACTTCAGCTTAGATAAAATAAGGAAAGATAAACCAAATCAATCAATCAATCAATAAAAGAACACTGTAAGTGGAAGTGATAAGAAGTTAGAATTTATGTCAGAGGAAGGAATCTCATATTTGATAATATAAGTCAACGGGGGGAAAGGATTTAATACACTGGATCACAGTTGGATAAGAATATACTTATGGTATAATTTGAAAGGTAGTTGTGTCTTTATGACTGAATTGTAAATTCTAACATAAGCACACAGAGCTAAACTTTGTGTAAACTCCTATGTCTTTTTTCTTGCTTTCTTCTATTGTTTTATTAATTTTTTAAATCTTCTAATATAGTCAAAATATCCATAAAAGTCCAATCCAAAGCCTCACTCTGGCCCAGAGAGATGAAACTGATTTCTCTGTGGTATGCCATTGGAACCCAAGATCTAAAAGACTATGCCAAAGCAAAAGAGGTTTTTGAGTGTAGACCAGTGATAGATTCATTTTTCATATATACCATCCCATGGCTGTTGAGCTCATTTGGAAGAAGCTTTTATGAAGGTGGCCATAGCTACGACAAGGCTTTAAGTCCTAGCAACTCTCAAAAGGAATTGTTATTTATAGAATTTTTACTAAAGATTGGACTGGAAGGAAAGAGACCTGGATTCTAAGTTGGATCTCTTACTAACCAGCTGTATAGCCTTAGACAAGCCATTTAACGTTCTTTGGCAATTTCTTTCTCAATTATAAAACAGGGAGTTAGCCTAGATGATCTCAAGGGACCCTGCCAGCTCTAACATTCTATTGCATGATTCTGTAATTCAATGACCTTTAAGGTTCCACAAACACTATATTTAAAAACAAAGCCTTATTGAGTTAAATTTCAAGGATTATTCACTTGCTAAAGATCAGTTCCTAAGCTTTTTAGAGGATAAATTATTCACTCTGGTTCAGAAAAGAAAAAAAAAGTATTCACTGTGAGACATTTAGGGAAAGTGCTAAAAGACAAGGAAGAGTAAGTAGAAGACAGAATAAAGGGGACAGTTCTGCCGTTGACTTTCTTCTTGGTTTCTTGGCTTCATTATTGCTACCCCATGACAATACTGCATTGCAAGGGTGCTAGAGATTATTTTGTTTGTTTATTTCACAATTAACAAAGAAGAGAGGAAAATTTTCTAAATGTTTGTTGGGAATTTATAGTTTCCTTGGTGCCTCTTCTCCCTGTTAACTTTCTGTCATCTTCTCCTGGGGGCAGGAAAATCACTATTATTACATTTTAACAAGAAAGGTCTGGACAATAATAGTGAGTCCCCTGCAATGAGTATAATGCCAAAGAGCATGACATTCAAGGTCTTTCATGATCTACCTCCAACTTATGCTCTTCATCCATTTTAGTTTTTCCTATGTGGATGATTAGTTTCATTGAGACCACCCAATTAATTAATGCACATCTTTTCATAAAAAGATGTCAAAATAATGAGGAGGATCCCAGTCTGATTTGGGGTGATTTAAAAGAGAAAAAGATTTGGATAACTCAAAAAACTACTTGTTCTCTGATGAAGGATTTGCCAACTAAAATATAATATATTTCAGCCAAAAGTATGAGATATGAAGTCTTAATTCACAAGAAGAAAGCCAACAATATTTCAAAATATGACAAGGTTCTTGGAGACAGATTAACATTCTATTGCACTGCCGTATGATTTACAGTTTAAATGGTGATTCGCCTTATCTCATTTGAGAAGCTTAAAGATTGAATTCTCTAACTAATTATCTATGAACAGCCTTGAAATCAATACAGAAAATTTCTGTTTCAATCTTCATCAAGCTGATTTCGGCACCCCTGTGGGGAGAGCTTGTCTATATAATTTTTAAAGTGCACCAATATTTTTAACTATTAGAGAATGTGAATAGTGGAAGGTGCCAAGTACTTCCTGGAAATGCTTTTAATCTGTAAATACTTTGATGCAAGGCTTTTTTTTTAAAGAAGGGAAATAGCAATACTTTATATTATGCATTGTTTTCCGCCAACAAAACTTTTATCCTCCCTTCTCTTGTCTCTCCATATCTTCCATATGAGAGAATTTTAAAGCAGAATTCACAAATGCTAAAGTCTTCATGAAGGACTATTTTCAAAGATAGAATTCTTGGGAACTTACAGGCTACCTCAATGCCACACCAACATAATGGTTATAAAGTTGTTATTTTTTAATTGTTTAAATTATTGGAGGTTGAGGTTAGAAATAGCTTTGATTTACTTTTTTCCCATTGAATCAAGTGCCATTTTAATGTTATGCATATTTAATTCCAGTCTATGTCATATAAAAACTCTGATTTCAAAATAATAAGAACCCAGGTCATCGGAGGAAAAAATAGTGCACAAAAAGTACTGACCCAGAAGGGCAAAGCAACATACCACAAAAAGTAATTCCTCACTAACTATTTAACATGCATTACAGACAGGTAAAAGTGCTAATACTTCAAAACTGATCTGCTGGATATTTTTGTAGTAGCCAAAAATATTGCCCGCCTACTTGGGAATGGCTAAAAAAATTATGATATATGAATGTCATGGAACATCATGAAAATAATGAGAAATATTGAAATAATGAAATGGGCAATTTCAGAGAAAACTATGAAGAATTCTGAACAGATTTAGAGTGGAATGAATAAAACTAGGAAAGTAATTTTTGCAGTGACAACAATATAAAGAAATATAACTTGGAAGGACTTTAGAATGTTGACCCAAAAATGAAGCAAAAGGAAATCAATCAAAGCAACTGTAAAACAGAAGTACAAAAAACTAAAAATAAAACACATCACTCCCTTTTTGCAAGAGAAATCATGAGCATAAAATGAAGAATAAGATACTTATTTTCATACATGGCCAATGTGGGAATTTGTTTTTCTAGATTGTGCACATTTGTCATAAGGATTTTACTTTTTCCCAATTTCTTTTATTGTTTATTTAGGAGAATCAATGAAAGAGAAAGCTATTAAATGTTTCCATATATATATTATATTATATATTGTATATATATATATGTCTTATATATATATGCATACATATATATACATATACATATAATAAAGAAATGTATCTGTTCCATTCTGGTGAGACAGGGAAAATCAGAAAAATCTTTGCAAGAGTGATCTTAGATTCAGTGTGCTGAGACAGTCTAGGATATAATCAGGGGTATGCTGGTAAGTATTTAACAGTTAGTTTAAAGATATGATATGCTTTTAAGTCACTTTCTTAAACCTAGACAATCAAAACCAAAACTTAAGTCTTGATTTGTAACTTATAGATTTCTAAGATATAAATGCTTGTACTAAAATTTTAACAATTAGCTCTCTTTGGAGCTACACTCAGACTCATTCTTTGAGTATCTGTGGCTCTTTCAGGGTTCAATAGGCTTAATCAACGAACCTTAGTTCAAATGCCAAAGACTTTGGTTATTAAACCATTCACTTCTTACTTGATACATGGCCAAGGACGGGGAATGCCAAAACACTAGAACTCAAGGAAGCCCTCCTCCTACCTCTATCCTCCACTATTTTAACACTACAGAAAGGTCCATTTCAGAAATCTAAGGATGCACAATGTGCATCATTTTTCTGAGAATGGCAGAACAGCAGTAAACAGTGCAAAATTCTCAAGCAGTGACTTAGAGTATCCCTTGCCATCTCAACAACAACTAGGAAACAGAGGACTATTTCTAGTTGCTGGTCTGGTGTCACAATTGCAGAAATATCCCCTCCAATACATCAATGTGATTATGCTGTTTCTACTTAGACACACACTTACACACACACACATACACAAACATAAATTTTGAAGAGGATGAGAAACCAGCAAACAGTTATTGGGCCCTTCTAATGTGCTTTAAATTGTTTTAGGGGATTTTAAAAGTACAAAGAACCATGAGACATGGTTGATGCCTTCTCTGAGTTTACAGTAGAATTGAAGAAAAATGTGTAACATATTCAAAATTAATTTTAAGATTATAAACAAGGTAGTATCAACAAGGCAATATTGCTAAACTGCCTGCTGTATGGCTTCAATGCAAGGAAAATAAGGGGAAGGTTAAAAAGGTCTCAAAGTCATGGAATATAAGGTGGGATCTAAGGATTAAACTATGGAAAAGATATGGAGGAGAAAGAGTTAGACTCCACCTAGTTAATGTGTGTGTATTTCAAGATCTAAATTCTAATATTTAAAGTCACCTATCTTCATATCTTCATCATTTATTCTTGAGTTAATCACAAATCTAATTTTGAGAGTGCTTTATTGTTTTTTTTTCCTTTTTATTGCTTTTATTTTACTTTGTAACAGTGAAGAAATTCCACTCATCTCAGTTGGTAAAGAAAGCAATATACATAAAGTGCCTGCCAGAGAAAAAAGAACTCCAAAGCTTATATAAAGGAAAAGATTCATGCCAAATTGTCTGAAAACAATTTAGAGTCTGGCTTATGAAAAGACCTGGAAAGTGGCTGCTTAAAATTGGACAGTTAACGTTCTCATTCCTAGTTCCACAGAAAAGAGTAACTTCAAGAAATCAGATATTTTCAATAGTAGGTGCTGGTTAAATTGGTTTCAGAAGTAATTATTCTCCATCAGCCAGTAATCCATATACTTTGACATCTCCTATTCCCATGGCATTTATGGTAACTTCAGGTCAAGGAGAGAAATGTGGAAGAACAATATGGTGTCAGGGAACCACACATTGAGAGAAACAGAACAGCTGAGTGACTGCACATTTCCAATACAAAGTCCATCAGACTCTGGCAGAAATGTAGAAATTTTAGCCTCCAATTCCAGCCTCCAATTTAGTCCCTGCTTAGGGGCAGAATTCCTGTTCTTGAATAAATAATCTATGAACAGCAGTCCTCCTCCCCTCCTTTGTGGTTGGCAAGAATCAATATGCCCATTTCTCCTTTCCACCAGGAGTGCTTTAGCAGCACACCTCCCAAGGAGCCAAGAGTGTAGCCTCCCTTCCCTTCTTTCTCAGTTGCTGTAGCTTTGGCTGAACTCAAGCCCAGGACTGTCCAGATGTTGCCTGAACAGTAGTAAGTCCTTCCATGGGGCTTGAGGCAGAGGTTAGGAATCGGCTCAATTTCTTTCTCATGCAGAGAATGCCCCTGCCCAGACTGGCGAGTGTACCCCTGGAAACACCATCTGGGTATGATTGCTGCCTCCTCTCTATCTAACAAACCTTCAAGACTTTGAAGGCATAGCAGTTTTTTTGTTCCAAATTTTGAATGTTATTTTTTCTTTTAATACACAGAATTATAGATTATTAAGAGCTGAAATGGAATTTAGAGATCATCTAGTCCAACCCTGTCATCTAGAGTCAGACATGCAATTATTAAGAGGTTAGGACATGCCAAGCATCCCAAGAAAGGCCCTGAGGATTGCAACTTGTCCAAGATTATACAACTTGTTAATGACAAGCTTTCCCATCCCAAGCCCTCTGCTCATTCTGCAAATTCTCCCCACCAAACCCCACTATTTTTGTAGTTCCTTAAGGTTTTTCAGAGCTTAAAGAAGGCAACCTTTCCTATTCTTGTTTGGTCATTTCACCATTGCCACATATGAGGAAAGGAAGCTAAAATAAAATCCTAAAATGTATTTTATCACATTAATAGTTTGTCCCATGCATTAGTTTTAAAAAATCAGGGAATAAACTTCAAAATGAAAAAAAAGCTTAAAGAAGGGGGCATCATGGGAGCAGAAAGGGTTGACAGAGAAGGACATATAACTTTAATACAAATCTCAGAGAATTATAGAATAGAGAGGAAGACAATTTAGGGAGATAAATTGCCCTAAGACACAGAAGTGATAAAAAGAAAGTAACTCATTCATTCATTTAGGAGTCAAGGCTGGAGCACCCTAGGGATGAGGAGTAAGATCATCTCTTGTAGCAATTGCCAGAGATGCCCTTTCTGGCAATACTTCAGTGCCACTCTGAGACGAAATGTCTCACAAAAGCTTCCCAAGTTACCCTTTCAGTGTCTTGTAGATAGAGGATAAGGCAGGTTGAAAATGAAAACAGGCATTGATCACTAACAAATGGACCATAAGGAGCAGGTATCTCTGATAGTCTCTGAAAGAGCTAATTCTAAGAACATCAATAATAACCTCCGCTCATACAACCAGGAAAGGCTACACATAAAAGAATATTTATCTGAGGACAGAACAGCGGGGCTCCTTCACCCAAAAGTGATGATGAAGTCTGAGGCAAGCAGCATCACTGGGAGCAGCAGGTGGAAGCTCTCTCTTCAGAACAATGGCTGGGAAGGTGGAGTTTTAGTGAGTGATGACAGACAGGTTACGTTGGGATAGAGGAAAGGTAGAGATAGCAGTTAGGGAAAGAGATGGAGGTGATGACTTGCCCACCAATAGGAGCAAGGACACATCCAGAAAGATGTTCTAGCAACAAACTAAAGGCTCCCTCAAGTTCCAAAGGTACCAGAATGCCCAGGAAGCTATTTCAACAAAAACTCAAGGCTACCCCTCCTCTAGTGTTTTCAGAGCATGAAAACTGTCTTACACAAACACAAACACACACACACACACACACACACACAAATACACAAAGATACATACACACAAACACCATAAGATTTGTTTCCTTTTAATGACTGGCAAAGGAGTCTGCATGGGGAATTGAATTCTACTGGCTTATGAGGGGTTAAGAATGATTTTATTCCATGGGTTTTCCTGGAAGTTATGTTTTGTTAGTATGATTAATTTAAATACTTTATTTAATTTCCAGTTATTTGCCTTGTCTGTAATGAGAGTCTGCACAGGATAGAGGTTCAAGCTGAGACTACACTTCCCTTCTCCTACATTGAAACCCCATATAATGGGGGATGAGAACTCACTGGGTGGAGGAAAATGGGTCCCTGTTGCAATGACATAAAACCTAAATCTGTCTTGTGGGAACTGATACCCATTGCCCTGACTTCCTCCTAAGGCCAACTGGAACAAATAGCAATCCTATAAATACCAATACTTTCTCCTTATGTCTTCTCTTTTTCAAGTAAACTTCTTTAATTCCTTTGACCAATTCTCATCATCACATGAGGTCACCACATTGGTCAATATTTCATAAAATGTGGCATTCAGAAATGAACACCATAGACCAGATGAAATTTAAGCAGAACAGAGGACTGGAACTGCCTTCCTCATCTTGCATGCTATAACTCTCATATAATGAGCCAAAGTCTGAATTAGATTTTTTGGCTTCTATATCACACTGTTGACATATATTGAGTTTTTAGTGAATTAAAGTACCCTAGAACTTTTTTTCAGGTAAATTGAAATGAGTTTAAATGTCCAGAGTCAATACACATTCCTCCTCAATTTTGTACTTATGTTGTTGACTTTTTGAACTTAAGTGTCAGACATTATATTTATCTCTATTAAAATTCATCTTATTAGATTTGGCACAATGTTCTATTCAGCCAGTGTTTTTTGGTTCCTAACTCTGTCATACAATCTGTTAGTTGTTCTGCCTAGCTTTGTGTCATCTGCAAATTAAATAAGCATACCATCCATGCTTTTCACTGTCATTGATAAAAATGTTAAATAGATCCCTGGAATAATCTACTGAAAGTTCCTTCCAAATAAGCAGTGAACAATTAATGATTACTTTTTGGTTCTACCAGGTTTCAACCAGGACTGAATCTACTTCACTGTACTATTACATCTCTCCATCTTGTGCACAAAAGTAGCACTGGAGAGCTTGTCAAATAAATTAAATAATAATAATAATAATAATTTATTATAGCTAACATTTTATAGCACCTATTATATGCTAGGCATGGTGCTAAGCATTTTATAGATATTGTTTCATTTGGTCCTCACAACAACCCCAGGGAGTAGGTGCTGTAATTATCCTCATTGTATAAATGAGGAAACTGAGGCAAATAGAGATTAAGTGACTTGCCCAGAGTCACAATGCCAGTATCAGAGTTTAGATTTAAACGCAGGGTCTTCCTAACTCCAACCCTAGCATTCTAGCCATTATACTACCTAGCTGCCCCCTACTACTTGGATAAAATATAGGCAAACAATATCTATATACTTCTTCATCTACCAATCTAGTTACCCTACTTAGTGTGACAGGACCTTTCTTTCTAACTCTTCATTAAAAATCGCTTCCTTTTCTAGGTGTCACCCTTTTAACAATATATTCATGAACTAGCTACAGTTTTCATATTATTCTCTCCTCCCATTTTTTGGAACATTGAGGGTTTTTTCACTTTTCATCTCTCCTCTAGCATTTGTCCAACTCTACGAGTTTTTTCAAAGACCACTCAACCCTGGCTTAACAGTGCAATAAGTTCCTTTAGTAAATTAACTATAGTTCATATTGGTCTTGTGACTTGATCATATTAAGAAGAGTTAGGAGCCTACTTATCTTGGTTAACTCCTTGGCAAACACTGGATGGCTGTTTTATATATATATATATATATATATATATATATATATA
>NC_058135.1:200614151-200647517 GCF_016433145.1 Gracilinanus agilis
GAGAGAGAGAGAGAGAGAGAGAGAGAGAGAGAGAGAGAGAGAGAGAGAGAGAGAGAGAGAGAGAGAGAGAGAGAGAGAATGAGAGATTCTTAACCTTCTTTATGTCTTGGACCCATAGGGCAATCTGATAAAGCCTATAGACCCCCTTTTCAGAACCATGTTTTAAAATGCATAACATAAAATACATAAAATTAAACAGAAAAATCAATTATATTGAAATAAAGTTAATGAAATATGTAAAAAAAAATTCATGGGCCCCAGGATAAGAACCCTTGAGCTTTCCAGCTTCCAGTTCTATGATCTTATAATCTCCCACAGACATCACTTTCATAATAACACTGCTCTGCTAAAGAAGCTGCAATAATTCCCCATTTCCTGCTGGATTACCTGTTCCATTTACTTTTCCCATCTTATTTCTCAGTATTGTACAGTGTTCTGTACTGTACTCTCTGCTCCACTCTGGCCCATATTCTCATTATCCATTAACACCCCTCATGCATACACACCAAGTTTCAGATGAAAAAATGTAGACTGCAATAAGATGTGACCTGTTCAAGCCAGGGAAGAGCTGAATAAGGACTCAAATAAAGGTTCTCTGATTCTAAAGGCAAGTGCATTTTCTAGTACAGGACTCTGCTGCAAGCTGAGTTCTTTAACTTTAAAGTCTATAAAAGAGACAAATGTCTGATTTCTATGTGGACTATTGTATGCAAATTACTAGTATACAGATCAGAGAAAGAGACTGATTCCTCTTTGGAACAGAAACTGGTTTGCCTCTATTTTGAGAGAATTAAATTTGTTCTTTCTTATTGGGGGAAAAAAGATTTACATTCCTCAAGTAGAGATGTCCTATATGGTTGTAATCTCTTTTTTGGCCTCTAATGTTTATGAAAAAAGGAGGGAGAAGACAGAAGAGAAGAGGAGCCAGAGAAAATGAGAAGGTTAACCCTTTTATCACTTCTTATAATAGGCAAAAAGGGTAACTCTATCCCTGGGTAGTTGTGATCCTTCAAAGGCAGGTCCATACAACCTACTGGAAGAATCTGATAGAAGATTTAGCATTGAGAGTCAGTTTTGTGGCTTGGAAAGAACATTTAATAAAGTCATATCCCAGCTCTGAAATTGACTGGTCATGTTTCTGTAAGACGATTTCACCTTTTGGGGTTCCCTTTCCTCAGTGATAACATGGAGGTAATAATAATTATACTACTTCCCTTACAGCACTGTGGGAAACACACTCTGCTAAAACATTACCATGACAAGCAAATGTGGGTTACAAATGGTTTTGTCTTTCTTTGCATGTCCTGCACCTGGCACATAGAAAGCACATATTAGACAGCTGTTGACTGACATGAGCCAAAAACAGGAGATGGTGCCCAAGTATTGCATCTGGGACTTCAGAAAAGCTTGGAAGCATCAACGAGACATCCCTGGCACAGAGGGGGGAAATTTCTCCACAGATTCAAAGACCCTAAAGGAAAAGTAAAATGGCTCTAGAGTCAAACCACAATCTTGCCTCAAGTTGGCCCTAGGAATGAAAAGAGTGGGGGGAGCAAAGTGGAATTAGAAGAGACAATGAGAATTATAAGTGACCTTTCCAGATCTCTAAGAGCTCCAAGGTGTGGCTTAGATCCCACAGTGATTGCTGGATGTGTTAAAAGTAACTGATAGAAAAATAGCTATTCATGAGACAGATGGAAAAACTGGACCCTAATGATGCTATATACTCTCTAGCAGATTTGTGTCCCCATTAGTTACACACATACACCTACCAATCATCGCCTCTGGCAAAGAGATTAATTATAATATTTGTGGAGCACCATATATTTTCCAGTATTGCTATTACCACAAGTAATAATGGCTGACATTTATATAAATGCTTTATAATTTGCAAAGCACTTTACAGACATTATTTCATTTAATTCTTACAAAAACCCAGTGAGGTAGATAATGCAAGTATTATTATCCCAGTTTTACAGATGAGGAAACTAAGGCTCGAAGAGGAGAAATAAGTAACCTAACAAAGACAGTAAGGGTAATGGAAATTTAATCACATTTATGACAAGGAGACAGCCACAAGGTAGGTTCTTAGCAATTCCCTGAACCTAGGTGCACATTCTAGGTCCTGTTTTCATCAGTGTTCACTTTTCTCTTCTTCTTTATCTTCATATTCCCTTCTAGACTCATATAGAAATTGTTGCTTCTGCCCTTTCCCCAGTGGAGGTTTTCTTGACAACATAATCTGCATGTTCTTCTCCAGGTAGTTATCTCAATTCCAAAGGATGAATAAAAACTACATCAAATGCAGGTTCTTCATCTGTCTTTGGAGGTTGTATTGGAACAATGGCACTTAAAGTCATGGAAGTGGAAAGCCAGTGAAGCCCAAAAGGCTCATTACATTTTGATGATGTCCATCCTTATTCTCTTTCTAAACAGAGTCCAATAATTTATCTCTAGCTCAGGCATTTGCTAGAGGGCTAGTTTGGGGGGAGCTAGCTGATATCACAGATAGAGAGTCAAACTTGGAATCAGGAAGACTCATCTTTCTAAGTTCAAATCTGCCCCTCAGACACTTACCAACTGGATGCCCCTGGGCAAGGCATTTAACCTATTTATCTCAGTTTTCTCATCTGCAAAACGAGCTGAAAAAGGGAATGACAAACCTCTCCATCTTTGCCAAGAAAACCCCAAATGAGGTCACAAAGAGTCAGATGTGACTGGAAATAACTGAAAAGCAATAGGCATTGGCTTTACAGATAATCAAAGAAAATGAAAAAAAAATCAGTCGGGTTTTTTCTAAACATCAATTATATAACTAACATTGTACTGGCCATAGGGAGGGATAGGACTATAAGAAAAGACTTTTTTCCCCTCAAGTCACTTATGATCTAATTAGGAAACAATAGCAATATATGATGATAATAACAATAATGGCAATGATGATAATAGCATTTATAGAGCCCTTTAAGGTTTTTAAAGCTCTTTCTCTCAGACTCTCTCTCTCTCTTTTTCTCTCTTTATCTCTCTCTCTATATATATGTATATATACATATATATATACACACATGTATTTTTGTATTGACATATATGTTACCTCACTTGATCTTCCTAACAATCCTATGATTATCCTCATTTCTACAGATGAGAAAAACTAAAGTTAAAGGAGGTTGAATGACTTGCTCAGTGATGCCAATAGTAAGGATTTGATGCAGGATTTAAACTCAGGTCTTCCTAACATCAAGTCCAATTCCCTTATCTATTATACCACCTAGAGATGGTATTATTAATTGATGGAATGTATCGTGTTTTAAGTTCAATAGGATTTCAATGGGGGAAATAAATTTTGAGTAGAATAATCATGAATAGCCTTCATTTGGAGGTAATATTTGAAAATGAAAAGGATAGATTTCAAAAGGAGAAAGAGAGGATAGGGTTCATTTCAGTCTATGGGAGCCAAGCATTTTTTAAGTGCTAACTATTTGCCAGGCACTGTGCTAAGCACTAAGAATATGAAGAGAAGCAAAAAATAGTTCCTATCCTCACAGAGCACACATTTGAATGTGGGAGACAATGTATAATATGGTACATATTAGATTCATAGAGTGTGAGAAAATATTTATTCTTTACTCTTTATTAATAATGTTTGAGGACAGTTAGGTGGCACAGTGGATAGAATGTCCAGCCTGGAATCAGGAAGACTTTTCTTTCTGAATTCGAATCCAGCCTCGGTCACCTCTATGACCTTGAACAAGTCACTTAACCCTGTTTGCCTCAGTTTCTTCATTTGTCAAATGAACTAGAGAAGGAAATGGCAAACCACTCCAGTATCTTTGTCAAGAAAACCCTAAATAGGATCACAACGAATCAGACACAACTAAAATGATTAAACAACAATATTGTTTGAACCTGGCTTCATGTGACTAGAAATTGTCCAATTCAAAAGCTTATTCTAGAGGTCAAGATGACCTCAGTTATCCTCTAGAGAAGCTGAGGGGCTGGAAAGAAGGATTAGATCCCAAATGGTGCTTGTTTGGAACTTTTCAGATCTTATTTGAATTCCACTCGAAACTTTAATCTTAGGTTGCCCAAATTAGATTGACTTGCCTGATGGTATATATTTCAAACTATCCTTCTCTGGGGACCATTTACTACCTATGTGAGGCCAATTAGGCGATTGTTCTTATACCCTTTTCTGAATTCCATAGAATGTAAACGTCTCAGAAGTTTGGGAGGGAGCCATACCCTCTTCTGATTATCTCCTTTAGTGAATGGCCAAAATATGTTCTTTCTAAAACTATTCTAGATTTGGGTGTTCATTCTTACAATTAACAATAGAGAAGATGAATGGTCATCCAAAAGGAAAGACACTTTCAGCTGGCATGTGAAGAATATAAGGACCAGAAAAGTCTTCCTACATAAGGTTGGCTTTGAGTTGAGTCTTGCTTTTATACATGAATAACTTGGAAATCAAGAGGCAAATGGAGGTAGAGTATTCCAGGCATGAGGAGCTACCAGTGCAAAGACATAGAGAGAGAAGATGGATCATTGTGTACAAGGAATAGCAGTTGGGATAGCGTAGCCTTGAGTATTCAGAGAGGAATCTAGTTTAATCATGAAAAGGTAGAAAGGGGACAAGTGATGAAAAACTTTAACTGCCAAACAAAGGCATTTACATTTGATCTTGGAGGCAAAAAGGAAGTCACTGGAGCTCAATAAACAGATAGATGGCACTGTCAAAACTAAGCTTTAAAAAAATCTTCTTAGCAGCTGAATGAATGATGAACTTAAGTGGGAAATTACGAGCCAGGAAGACCACTTAGAGGTTCCTGCAATAATTCAGGTGAGATGTAAGTAAGGCTTAAATTAACGTTGTGTCTTTTTGAGTAGAAAAGAGGGAATATACATGAAATATGTTACAGAGGTAGAAATGATAAGATATGGCAATGGTTTGGATACGTGGTATGAGGGACAGTGAGGAGTCTAAAATAACATTGAGATAGTGAACCTAGGTGATTTAATATGGTGGTGCCCCCCAACAGTGATAGAAAGTTCAGTAGGGGAGAGCATTTGGGGGTGAAGATAAGGGGTTGTGGTATGAGATGCCTAATAGGACATCCAGTTTGAGATGTCCAAGAAGTAGCTGAATATTCATGATTATAACTCCACAGAAGGATTAGAGTTGGATATATGGATCTGGGAATCCTTTGTGTGAGGATGATAATTGAACACCCAGAGAAACTTATGACATCAGCAAATAAAATAATTTAGAACACAAAGAGAATGAGCCCAGGACAAAGGTTTAAGGGATGCCCACAGAAAAGCCAGCAAGTAAGTACAAGAAATGATGAGCAAGATGATTTCAGAGACACCTGGAAAGACACATGAACTGATGCAGAGTGAAGTGAGCAGAACCAGGAGAACATTGAACATTATGAAAGCAATATCATACAAAGATGAAATGTGAATGACTTACCTAGTTCAGCAACAAAATTATCTAAGACAATTACAAAGAAATTATGATGAAAAATGCTATCCACTTCCAGAAAAAGAATTGATGGAATCTGAATGCAGATTGAGGCATGCTTTTTTTTAACTTTCCTGGGTTGTTTTATTGTATTTGTTTTGCTTTTTTTTGGTTTGTGCTTTCTTTTACAAAATGACTGATATCAAATTGCTCTCTCAGTGAGGAGGAAGGGGAGGAAGAGAAGTTAGAACTCAAAAAAATTTTTTAAGAAGTATTAAGTGGAAAAAATGAATTTTTTAAAAAGTCAGCAAAGGAGACTCAGGAGTTGCAATAATGCTAGGAGGAGAATAAGGAGTAAGTTGTATATGAAAACTTAGGGAGGAAAGATAAAAAAGGAAGAGAAATTGATCTGTTGTACCAAATACTACATAGAAGTCAAGAAGGATGAGGAGTGAAAAAAAAGTCTTTAGATTTGGCAATTAAGAAATCATTTTGAACTTTGCAGAGGACAGTCTTAGCTTAATAGTGGGGGGCATTTTGCTGATTGCTGAAGACTGCTAAACTCTAATAATGTCAAGGGTACCACCATACTTCTGGTTATCCGGAATTGCAATCTCAGTCTCAACTGGACTCTTCCCCATCACTCACCCAGCCATATCCATAAATTTGTCAAATCTTGTTTACACTTTCATAACTTATCTCATATATGATCCCTTCTTTCCATTCTGTATGACAGAAGAAGAAATGGAAGCATGAGGTATAGATAATTTTTCCAATGAAGTGTGGCCAAGAAGAGGAGGAAAAATGTAGGACAATATCTATGAGGGATGATAGTATCAAGTGAGGGTTTTAAAAAGGAAAACATGGGCATGTTTGTAAAGAGTAGAAAAGGAGAAAGAAAAAGAGGTTAAAATAAGAGAAAATAGAGATGATAGTAAAGGCAATTTGAGGAAGAAGTCAGGAGGGAATGGAATCACAGACTTTTTAGACAAGTTGTCCTTAGCAAGGAGATGAACCAACTTTTCATCCAAAACCAGAGGAAGGAGTAAGGGGAGCTATCAGAATGATGTGAGAGTAAGATAATGAATCAATTATCAAGAATGAAAATGTTTGCCTTGCAATTGTAATGGTCCAACTGAGATTGTATAACACAAGTTTATAGTGGCCCTGTCAGTAGACATTAATGATTTCCTCTAGCTCTGTTCAGTGAAAAATATAGATGGAGGGAGTAACTCAGGACTGGGGTTTGTTAGGATGGAATTAGTGATTGGAAAACAGGGCAAGGAATTCAAGGGTAGAGGATAGCCTAGAGATGAGTTTGGGCAACAAGTGTTGGAGATAAGGAAGTGGAATATCAGAAGCAATGTTAGAGAAGTAGGAATAACATGGAATGTTTGGAGATGATGAAAAAATTGGCTGGACATAGTAGAGAGATAAAATTGGGAAAGTTTATATGGATTAGTAGCTGATGGAGGACCTTGAGAGAGACAGAGAGAAGTTTAGAATATAAACCACCATCATTTTTTAATCCCTTCCCTTCTCTCTTAGAATTGATAGTGACTATCAGTTCCAGGGAAGAAGAGTAGTAAAGGCTAGAAGATAGGGATGAAGTGACTTGCCCAGAATCACATAGCTAGGAAATATCTGAGGTCACATTTGAACCCAGGACCTCCCATTTTCTGGCCTGGTTCTCCATCTTCTGAGCCACCTAACTGCCCCTGTGAGCTGCCATTATTGGAGCATGTAGTGATGAAAATATTTTAGGAAGATCAGTAACTTAAACTGTAGCAAATACCCCTGTCACTAAATTAGGAGAGGTATGACTTGCACATCACCACCATGAAACAACTTGTCTCATAAAAAAATTGCATAAAACAAACAACAATTTATCAATGACTGATCCTTTTGTGATATGTTCTCCTTAATTTCATATCATCTTTCTTGGTTGTTATAGACTCACTAATACCGATATCATTTTCCCTCATATTCTAATCTCTGGGTCCATTTATTCCCTTTAGCCAGGTCTCTAGTGATATATAAAGCAAAAAAAACCTCAACATTTTGCCATTAAGAACTTTATAGTCTTGTTGAAACGCCACAATTGCTCCTCAGTAGGAAGTCACTAAGTCTCAGATTTACCCACGCAGTACCTCTTAGTTACAGGACCCATATGGAGCCAGGTCAGCCTCCACACTTGCCCTGGCACTCATTCTTTCTCTCCGGTATACTGTGACTGCCAGGACTCCAAGCTTCTCTACCCTCCTCACTCTCATACTATCTTCTATGCAATCAGTCTTTCTGGATCACTCCTCCACACATGTTTTTATACACCATCCATCTCTCTCCCACTGTCTCTGTCCCACTCTTTCTCTCTGTCTCTATTTCTCTGTGTGTGTATCTCTCTGTCTTTCTCCGTGTCTCTGTGTGTCTGTCTGTCTCTAGCTCTCTGTTTGTCTCTCTGCCTCTTTCTCTGTCTCAGTCTCTGTCTCTCTTCTCTCTCCTCTCCCTTCCCCCATCTCTCTCCTTCACAGAACGTTTTCCATATTGCTCAATTTTCTTCATTAACTCTTTCCTCAGCAGCTACAAGAAGCTATTTGAGTCCATGCCCTCCAGAGCATCACACACTCAGCTGAATTCCTTTTTCCTGGCATCTCCAGATGCTAACACTAGATTTAGGTGGCCATTACAAAAATCCTTTCTCATCTCCTGCCTAGCTCCTTGGTTTCGGTTATCCTGTGAACTCTGGCTTGACCCAACACAGCATCCTGTTTATTTTTTTAGATCACAATTTACAACAATGCCCTTTTTCCCTAGTAGGATTTTATTTCAAAGACCCCATTAATTAAGGGCACCATCCCACCCCACCCCCACTCCCAGGATACAATTCAAGAATTCAACAATTGGTTTAATGAAGGCATACAGGATGCATTTCCCTGGGAAGAAATAGTAGTAAAAGAGGTAAACCAAGAGGTTATTGTAGTCATCCAGACAAAAGGCAAAGAAGGCTTAGAATGGCGTAGTGGCAATGGAAATCGACCCAACTAAATGAATGACTGGATATCAGTGATGAAGGAGAAGGTTAAATAAAAAATACCCAGAAGGTTCCAAGTCTGAGTGTGGGCTGAAGACTTTTCAAATTGATTTCTGAGCTTTTAAATCCAAGCCAGAGTTTAACACCTGGGGGGGAAGAACTGGACTAGCAGCATCAGAAAATAAATGTCAGAGGAGAGTTTCTCTTTAAACGAAATGTATGTGGATTTGGGGGGGGGGTTCTCTCC
Organism: Gracilinanus agilis; assembly: GCF_016433145.1. NCBI lineage: Eukaryota > Metazoa > Chordata > Mammalia > Didelphimorphia > Didelphidae > Gracilinanus > Gracilinanus agilis. The sequence continues at coordinate 200,622,894 of NC_058135.1, forward strand.
CTCAAAGATGCCAGAATAAAAGTGAACTGATGTCAGAGACAATAGCAGAGGAAGCCTTTTAAATTTAGCTTTAAGCTGTAGAAAAATTCAAGGCTTAGGAGCACACTTTTTTTCTTGGAAGTTGATGTGGCATTTCTCCCTGTCCCTGCTTTGTTTAGACTAGAATTTGCATCTTAGTTGAAGCCTATGGAACGTAACCTGTGAGGATGGTTGCTATGGCAACATTAATGAGCCTGTCCTATGACCACAGATATCTTAAAGAGAAAGTGAATTTGCACAGCCTATCATTACCATATTGGACTCTGCTTTTTGAAAAAGAAAGGATTGAAAAAACACTAGACAAGAGGAAAACATTTTTTTTTAAAATAGTCTATTAGTAATCCTCAAAACAGGGCTGAATTAAAGGTTGAATTTTAGAATACCTAGGGTGGGAGAGGAAATTCCAGTTGAGAAACTGTTTACAATGACAACAACAAAAAAATTTTTTTGCCTTAGTAATAGGCTACTAAAAGGAAATTATGTACGTGCAAAGCATATCACTAACTTCTTAGTCATTGAGAGAAAATTACCACATTCTCCAACAAAATGTCCCTAGTGCCTCTCTCGGATACATAATGTGAATGAGCCTTCCACTATAACCTTGGCAAAGGCACCTTTCTTCTCTCCAGCCTTGGTTCCCCCTTGTCAAATGAACTGTTGGTCCTATCCAGCCAAGACTCTCCCATGTTTTTGTTTTGAAGTGCCTTTCACTTTAGGATTTCAAAAGACTTTCCCAACAAAGATAGTTTCCACTCCTGTGTGGGAGAATGCATTGTTGACTCATCTCAGTCTTTCAGAACCATCTTCCTTCAAAGCCCAGATGCCTTTCCTCCATCTCTTAAATTGGCAAAGTTCTCCCTCCTTGATTTACCTTTTATTATATATATTTGCATATGGGCTGTGCCCTATCAGCATCAGAAGGTTGGGTTTTGAGCTAAGTCTCCTCCAGATCCTAGACTATTTCATTTGTTGGTCTTTGTACCTCTGGTGCCTACCATAGTGCCTACATGCTGCATAAATTAAGTAAACCTCATCATTCAATAAATATCAACCAAATACCTACTAATCGTACAGACACTGTGAAGAGATGAAGGGGGCAAAAAAGTATAAACCTGAGTCCCTATCTTATTATCTGGTTAGGGAGAAAACTAATACAAATAGGAGAAAAGAAAATCAGTAGAAAAAATATTCCAGTAGAATGCAGAGGCTTTGGCTTCCATTCTTAAGCTTTGCCACTAATTTCCTTGGATGATATTAGGCAAATCATTTAGCCCTCTTTGTGCCTTCATATCCTCACTATTCAATGGGTAGGGGATATAATAACATCTATTTAACCTGCCTTAAATGACTGAGGTGAAGACTAAATGTAATAAAGGATATAAAATACCTTGTAATGTAATGTAATAAAGGATATAAAAAAGATATAAATGTGAGGCATTATTGTTCTACAAGAAGATACAAATAAAATATAAAATTTCATTTTTGTCATAGTTTAGTGACACATAGAAATGACAAATAAATAACAGAAGTCAAAACTCAAAGATTTCGACAAGGATTGAATTCTATTTCCTGGGCATATGGTAATAAGACTGAGTCATCACACTTTGAGAGTTACTCCATTTTATTCTATCTCATAGCAGTTTCAATTTCAAGGAGATTTGAATGTGTTTTTCTCTAAGACCTAAAGGAAAGTCACTTCCTCTATGGCCAGCCTCAGGTTCCTCCTCAATAACATTTAAGAAGTTGAGGAGAAGAGAAGGACAAACTTCAATCCTTCTTTCAGTCCCTTCCCCAAGTTTCATTAGAAGAAATGTTAAGAAATCATTATTGGTAGCACCTAGTTTTCAAGACTGACAAGTTTAAGTAGGAAGCCATTAAATGATTAGATCCCTCTGTTGGGGTGGGAATTGAGCAGCTTACCATAACATGATTATGTCCTGGGGTTTTGGTCTCCCCCAAATGGGGGTGTCAGTATTACCCCACATGGCCATCTGAGGATCCTTTGTATACCACTCACCCCAGTATGGTCTGTGATGTTTGCCCAAGATGCAAAAATCCCTTGTTATATCCCTCATATTTTGACCTCATTTTACTCGGTTCATGTTTTTGTCCTTTTCTTATTCTCAGCTAAAGCATTTCATAAATTCTTTCCCCGTCACTGTGGTTAAAATACTGACTTCCCCATAGAACTCTTGCCCCAGAGCACAATGACTTTTGGCCAGTAATCTCCACTGTCAGCCACACAACAGTTTTGGTATCTTACATTTAATGTGGTAAGTCCAATTATGATAGAGAATTTACTGCATTATTAGTGGCTCTTTACTTGGTATCCTATTCTATGGCTATAGTTCCTTTTTGGGAAATTCCAGAAGAGAAGTAGGACATTATGGTAGAAACTCCCAAACTAGAAATCAGGAGACCTGTGTAGCAATTCTTCAACTTAACTTGCTATGTGACACAGTTCTCTGTTGCCAAATAATTTAGGAACCTGTTTGAGCCTCAGCTTTCGAGGACCATCGTTATCCTCATTCTGTATCATAGAACTTAGAGGTCATTACTCCATCCCAGTGGTTCCCAAACTTTTTTGGTCTACTGCCCCCTTTCCGGAAAAAATATTACTTAGCCCCCTGGAAATTATTTTTTTTAATTTTAATAGCAATTAATAGGAAAGATAAATACACCTGTGGCCATCACTGCCCTCCTGGATCACTGCAGCACCCACCAGGGGGCAGTGGCGCCCACTTTGGTAATCACTGCTCTATCCCTTCATCCCACAGATGAGAAAACTGAGTCCAAAGAAGCAATGGTTTATTCAAGTTAATCCACATATTAATTAGAAAAGAAGAGATCTGAATCCAAGTACTCTGACTCCAAATTAGTTCCCTTTCTTTTGTACTGTATTTATTAGGTAACAGTGGCCCAAGTATGTGATGTGATTTTCCCCAAGGTTACATAGCAAATGGATTATTGAGTTAAAATCAGAATCCAAGTCTCCTGGCTTGAATCTAATCAATCAACAAGCATTTATTAAACATCCATTATATATGCCAGACCTAATTCCAAGTGCTAACCTTATAAAGACAAAAGAAAAAAAAAATAAATAAGACAGTCCCTGTCCTCGGGCACACAGCTTCTATTCTATTAGTATCCTTTTTCACACCAACCATGTGATCTTGCATACCTTCCTCATCTTTCAGTAGAATTTCAGACTATCTCCAAGGTCATTCTCAGCTCCAGAGTTCTATGGTTTCCTAACAGAAACTACCAACTGCCGGGGTTGTTACAGAAAATATTGGTGGTGCCTCCCGACTTCTCTTTTACTTCTCAAATAATTCACTGCCAAATGAGCCACAATGATAGTTGGGGACCCACCATTTTAAAAATAATCAACATGTTAATTAAATTCAAGGCAACTTAAAATTGGAGAAACTCCTGAAAGGAACTGAAAGAAGCCCTTATGTTTTATTATAGTAAATAAAGCAAAAGTTAATTAAAGGCAACCAAGACAATGGCCTTGAAGGATAAGTGACAGTTATTCATTTAATCTATAACAAAGGCATTCATACCCAAGGCCTTTGGGCAAATGAATGAGGTGAGACTATCAAAATACATAGATAATTTGAGTATCACAAAAGCAAAGCAGTTATACTCCCATATCATCTTGCCAAATGGACCTTGTACCTCATGCTGGAGGTCATGTTATTTTTAGTTCAATAAATGAGTAAGTTAAGGAAATTCCAAAGATAAGAACTCTCCAGGGGACACTTCTCAGGACATTAACACTGGAACAGACGTGTGAGGACGGGTATATGAAGCTGGCCTCCCCTCATTGTGTAGGCAGAAAAGGCAGTTGTCTCCACAGTGCAGTTTTATTGCAAATAAAAGACTTCTGACTCCCCCCATCCTCCAGTTTTCCCTCTCTCTTTCCTGATACCTAAAACAGAAAAATATGAATAATACATATTATTTTATTCATATTAATAATTTTGATGACATATAGAGTTTTAAATATATTATCTTATCTGTTTCGATTTTTATTTCTTTAAACTATCATATTCCTTGTTAAAATGCAAATTCCTCAGGTGATATTGGTACCTTAAACTTCATCACTTCACTCACTCGTGGCATAATGTATGTAAAACACTTAGCAAATATTAAAGTCCCATATATAATAATAGCTGATACATTATTAATTATATAATATTTACATATTATATTTATATATTTATATTATATTTGCATATTTTATTATATGACAAAATATCGTATCAATAATATATTTATACATAATATAATGTAATAATATAAATACAAAAATATATAAAATATGAATTACATAAATATATAAATATAAATATGTATGTGAATAGTAAAAATTAAATAAATATAAATGTGATGATATTAATATGAATAAATATACTATGCATATATAATAATTATGATTATTAAACAAACATTTATTATATGCCAACTATGTACAAAGCACTCTATAAGGCTCTGATAAAAGACTGTCAGATAGAAATACTAATATGAGTTATTACTATTGCAATAATTCTGCCTCCCTGTACTCTAATGAAAAGTCAATTCTCTGTCCATTGAAAAAGAAAATGGGGGGAGGGTGGGTAGGTAAATCAGGCACTCTAATTTTATGTCTCCAAGAAAAAAAAAAAAGAAATCTATTCCAATTAGAGATGTTTTACATTTATTCCAACAGCATAGCCAAAAATTCCAGGAGCCAGTCATATTGTTTAGTCCACAAATCTTGGTGAAGCAAATGAGGAGGCAAAGACACTGTCGTTTCAAGCTCGCTAAGCAATGACAACTCCTATTTGTCAAGCTCTGCTGAGCATTGTGAGGCAGCCGTGATCCCAGTGGTTAACTTCACTCTCCAGGGACTATGATTCCTGTTCACTGGGCAAAACACAACTTCCCATTTCAAAGAGAAAAGCCTTCCACAAATTGGCTCATTGGATGCCTAAGACATAAATTACTTTTACAAAGCTACCCTTCAGTGGAGAATTGTGTAAACAGAGTCTGATCATAAGACTAAAGGTCCCCCACTTCATGTTCCTAGGGACATGTTGAAAAGGAAGGAATAATAACTCGTTTGTGTGGCGATTGAAGGTTTACAAAATAGTCTCATCACAACCCTGTGAGGTAGGTAATGCAAATCATTTTACAAATTAGGAAACAGGAACTGGGATGGAGGGGAAGGGACTTGACACAGATTACATACCATAGATGAGGCAAAACCAAAACCTGCAATGAGTTTGATCCTAAGACTCCAAGTCCACCATCTCTCCATTTTTTTTATTTTTCATAGAATACAATGTCTTGGCAGAAAGCTGCATACAAAATAAAGCAACAGATTTTAATTCTCTCTCTCTTTTTTTAATTTTAATCTCTAAGCTGACATTTTAGAGCAGTGACTCCCAAAGTGGGCGCCACTGCCCCCTGGTGGGCACTACAGTGATCCAGGGAGGTGGTGATGGCCACAGGTGCATTTATCTTTCCTATTAATTGCTATTAAAATATTTTTTAAAATTAAATTCCAGGGGGCTAAGTAATATTTTTTTCTGAAAGGGGGAGGTAGACCAAAAAAGTTTGGGAACCACTGGTTTAGAGTGTTTCAGAGGCATCTAAAAAATTCAAATAACTGGTGGCTTTGTCTACTACCACTGTCTTCTCCAACCTCTACCACCATCCCTACTTCTCTTCAACCACCAGAACCCATTTTTATATTCCTCTGGAAATGGCGCCCTTGAAAGTAAAAAGTACTATATGCATTGTGGTTTTTCCAAGATATCAAGAGCTCAGAAGCTGGGAAACCACCCTGGGTTCTAAAACTTAAAACTTCCTACATTCTAATTGTCCCCCAAATTGTCTGACTCACAAAGTTAAGAATCTGTTCTCTGTTAATAATTAACTTCCCTGGTCTGCTGAGCTGCTTATCATTTGGAACAAACCTGTCTTTTCTGTTAAAGTTTAAACTCCTTTGGGAGATGGAGTCCCTTTGAGTTTGCTTGATTATAAATAAAATAAGAACCCCCAAACTATATTCATCTAGATAAAATTTAGGGTGTGCCTGGCATATTCAGGGCTCAGAAAGTGTGGTTCCAATTTCACTGAATCATTCATGCCACTCCTACATTACACAAATCCTACCCAAGTGCCTCAAAATGAAATGGAGGGGACCCAGAGTTAGCAAAGGCTATGCCAGTAAAGAGAAATCTCACACAGAAAGACTTTGAGTATGTCTATCTATTGTTCAAAAAAGAATCTAAATCCAGAAGGGTTCATCACCTATGATGATGAATATTTCACATATAGTAGTTCTGGGTTGGAGAAGTGTTGTCAGCTGCAATGGTAGAGGCAGTATCTCCAGAGACAAAATTTGACCTCCTTGAAATATATATATATATATATACATATATGTATATATATATTTTTTACAATTTATTTCAATCCTTTTTTCTCCCTCTCACCTACTCCCCATTGGAAAAGAAAATTTTAGAACTAATATTTCTTTTTTTGTCTTTATAAAATAAGAAATAAATTCAACTTTATTCATGAGATTCATGAGACTGAGTGTGGTCTCAGAGCCAGGAAAACGGAGAGTTTGAATCCTGCCTCTGAAACATACTATTTCTGTGACTCTGAACAACACACAACCTCTCGGTGACTAGGCAATTGTCTAAGACAAATTTGAGCAATTGGGAGAGGGAGTTTCTATCCTCAGATGGTGGATTTCCTAGCCTTTTCCCTAGTGTTTAATCTATGGATTGTCACCAGTGGCCTTGCTGTCTAAACATCATATATGTCATATAAGATATATAGGGAAGTGTCGGTTCCATAACATGGAGAGAATGGCTACGTTCACTTTCATTATGGACAATTTATGTGTGTCCACTTAAGTGCATTTATATATTACAGTAGTTAGTGTTAACTAACCCTCTGAAAATACACAGTGGCTTTAAAAATCCAAGCAAAGAAACTGCAGAATGAAAATAATGTTAATAATGCAGACACAAGAGAACAACAAGAAAAATGGTAAAAGTAAAATGTCTGCAGTGAGCTCTTCACCAAGTCATATCAATAAGGTAAAAACAGGGCTGAAATAATCAACTCTGACAAGACATTAGCTCCTCAAAAATCAAATTTTGAAGATTTGAAATGAGTTTGAGTTACTATTGTTTGTTGTTGAGAAATATGGTCCTGATGTTTTTTGCTTTGTTTTGTTTTTATGTAATATTTAATTTGTTCCAATTACATGAAATAACAATGTTTAACAATCATTTTCTAAAATATTGAGTTCCAAGTTCTCTCTCTCTCTTCCCCCCCTCTCTCTCTCTCTCTCTCTCTCTCTCTCTCTCTCTCTCTCTCTCTCTCTCTCTCTCCCCCTCTCAACCCCCCCACTCTCTATCTCTCTCCCTCCTCCTTCCCTCCTCTGTCCCTGAGATGGTAAAGAATTTACCTAGGTCATACTTCTGTGATTACGCAAAATATATTTTCATATTGTTCAGATAATCTGTTGTTAATGGATTTCACATTAAATATATATAAAGCCTTAATATACTATCAAATGACTATTAAAATTGCCAAGATATTTAAGAACTAAGTTTTTGTTGCAGAATATGATGTGTCACCTATTAAAAATCCAATATCTATATACTGAATTTTTAAAAATTGTTTACCTGTTTAAAATTTTAATTTTCAGAGTTTTTAACCTTTTGTTAGAAAATATTAAAAACAAAACATCTTCTGATTAATTTGCAAGAACAAGATGAAAGCTTTTAGCTAAAGTTAAAGAATTTACACATAACTGGCAAATGGTATTGAAAAAGAAATATTTTGATTTAGTAAAAGCATCTAAGATACATATCTATTCGGATCTGCACATCTTCATGGAGTATCTTTTCTAGCTATTGTTGTTCAGTCATTTGCCAAGCATATCCAACTCTTCATTACCCTATTTGGGTTATTTTTTTTTGGGGGGGGGGGTTTGGCAAAGATACTGGAGTGATTCACCATTTCCATTTCCAGCTCATTTTACAGACAAGGAAACTTGGACAAATAAAGTTAAGTGAGTTGCCCACGATTAGAATTAGTAAGTGTCTGAGTCTGAATTTGAACTCAGGTCTTCCTGATTTCTAGGTCCAGCACCTTTCTTCTCCATCACCTAGCTGTTTATTTACTTAATGTTATTCAAAATTTTTTTTTGTATTTTTTAGTTTATTTCTAATAGGAAATGGCTTTCTAGAAGGGATAAGGGGATATTCAGAAACTTAGATGATATAAAAATATACTAATTTTTAAACCAAAATCTTCATATGAAACAGGGGTTTGCAAACTATATAGTCCACAAATAAAATATAGCCTGATTATTTTTTTTGTATGTGCCCTCACCAGTGCAAAATGGTTGTAATACACTATAAAAAAAACAAATTCACAAACAACTTGAAAAAAAAACAGGCTTCACGACCTCTTATAAAGGAATTAATATTTTTGTATAGAATTCTAGGGATTAGCTATTTGGTAAAGGATGTATTTTGGAAACTCCTTTAAAACCCCTGAATTCATAGTATAGAATCACTTAAATAAGGTTAGTCCTGCTCATTCTGTAGCAACAACATTTCACTTTCAGGACCTATCCAAGTCCAAGAGATCCCCTTTCAACTTCCTGAGTTAGCTGACATTCAAGGGACATAAAACAAATGTCCTCTCCACAATCACAACCTTGATTGGTCAAACAATATTTAAGTGCTGTGATTTGCTCTGTGAACTTCATCTCCTCTGCAGGAACATTTCCCACCCTGGATATCTCTTCCTAGAGACTCGGTCTCCCAACTTGTGCGGTCCTTTGTTCTGCCTCCCTTATTTCTTAAAGATGAGGACTTGTCTTATTTGCTAGTATTTGAATTAAATTGACAAAATATATATTTTGTGTTACATATACATATAAATAGAACCCTTTAAAATGCTCATGTCTATCTCTCCATCTATCATTTCTATTTACCCCTCATCTATTTAGTATGCCCAGACCCTGTGTTAGTTCCTGGGAACACAAAGCCAAAAAGTAAATGGTTCCTGCTCTTTAGGAGCATACATTCAAACAAAAAAGATAAAAATGTGCATATCTAAATATGTTAAAAAATAAATATTAGATAATTTGGAAGTAGGAAGGGTGGGGAGGCATCAGCAGCTGGAAAATCAGAAAGGGCCTCATAGATTAGGTGACTTTTTTTTTTTTTAATTTTAAACCCTTAACTTCTGTGTATTGACTTTTAGGTGGAAGATTGGTAAGGGTAGGCAATGGGGGTCAAGTGACTTGCCCAGGGTCACACAGCTGGGAAGTGTCTGAGGCCGGATTTGAACCTAGGACCTCCCGTCTCTAGGCCTGGCTCTCAATCCACTGAGCTACCCAGCTGCCCCACAGATTAGGTGACTTTTGAAAAAGATTTTGAAAGAAGGTAGGAAAATCTAAAAGAAGGAGATGAGGAAGGAGTGATCTGCAGGCATAGGGTTAGCCTGTGCAAAGGTGTGGAGACAGGCAACGGAATGTTTTAACACTGTAAGACTATAAGACATCATATAACCCTCAGATTAGATCATCTCTAATTTAAATGTGGTCTCAGATACTTACTAGCCATATGATCTTGGGCAAGCCACTTAACCTCTATATGCCTCAGTTTCTTCAGCTGTTAAATGGTTGCAATAATAGTATCTACCTCCCTGTTATGAATTGGATCTAATGAGATAATTTTTTAGAAAACACTTAACAAATAGTAGTCTTAATAAATGCTTCCTTTTCTTCCTTCTAATGTTCCCTTTAACTGAAAAATGATATGCTTTCCTTCTTGGGAATAGATTTAGAAATGATGAAGTAAACAAAAGATGATAACAAAAGAAAACCCATCTCTTTTCTGTCTTAAAATAATGAGTTCAAAACAAGGTAATATTGCCATTTCGTTTTTAATTCAATAAAAGTAGAGTTTTAATTACTCTTTTAACTTAATAAAAATTTTAATTAGCTTAATTGAGTCTGAGCTCACTATTTTTGAACTTAATTAAAGGGTTGCTGTTGTTTTTTTTTTAATTAGTTCATATATGTGTAAGGAACACTGAACCAAGATTAAGTGACCTAAATTCTAATCTTGGCCCTTTTATTGACTTCTTGTGTGATCATGGGCAAGTTACTTCCCTTATCTAGACATTATAAAGGAGGTTGCTCCTCTATAAAATAAGATATGAAATAATTTTTTCTAAAGTCCATTTCAATGCTAAACCATAATATTTTGATGACCCAGGAAGTATACAGTTTAAGTCTATTTCTTTTCATGGAAAGAACTTAGAGATAGGTAAGAAGTCCAACTTTTGGTTCTCACTAGGCTATTAACTATATGACTATGGACAATTCTTTTCACTTCTTATGATCTGTTTCTTTATAAAATAAGGAAGTTGGACTAAATGATTTTTAAGGTCCCTTCCAATTCTAAACTTCAGTGATGTTTTTCAAGACCCATAAACTGTCTCCTGGTTAACTTCCATCCTCATGGTTCTAATTATGTTCTCAAAAGTCTCAAATTATCTGCTGTTACTCTAATATTCCATCTCTTTTCATCCACTGGCTTCCTCTACAATGCCTACAAACATACTTGAGCTCTCTGATCCTTAAAAATGTATCATTTTTCCTACCATCATTTCAAGTTCAATAGCTATAATTCTCTTTTCTTTCTCAACCAAACTCCTAGAAAATATAAACTACATTCATGTCCTACACTTTGTCTCCTCTCAATCATTTTTCATCCCTTACAGTATAGCTTATAGCTTCTCATCTCACAACTCAACTGACATGGTTCTCTTGAGGGTTACCAGCCATCTCTCTTATTTTCCAAATATGATGGTCTTTTACCTGACCTATCTGCAGTAGTTGACACTATTGAGCATCCCTTCCTCCTGGATATTTTCTCTTCCCATAGCTCTAAGATATTGCTCTGTCCTGGTTCTTCTCTTACCTGCTTGGACCTTCTTTCTCAATTTCCTCTACTAGATCATTTTCCATGTCCTAGTCTCTAAGCATGGGTATAACCCTGGACCTTCCTTTCCACATTCTTTCTCTTAATTACTCATCCCATCAATTCTCATGAGTTAAATTATCATCACAATGCGAATGACTCCAAGATTTATACACTCAACTTTAGTTTTCTTCCTAATCTCCAATCCTACTTCTCAGCTACTATTAGACATTTTTAGCTTAATATCACATAGACACATAAAACTCAAATTGTCCAAATAGAATTCATTATTTTTCTCCCTAAGTGTACCCTTTTTTCTAACTCCCTTATTTCTGTTGAAAGCATAGACATCTTTCTAGTTACCCCGGCAGTTAGTCAATAAAATTTATTAAGCATTTACTATGTGCTGGGCACTGTGTGTCAAGAAAGATGAAAATATCATCCCTACCCTCAAGGAGTTCATATTCTAATGAGAAAGACAACATGTAAACAACAATTTATACATAAAATGTATAGGGTAGATGGAAGGCACTAGCACCATCTCCACATCTCTTGCACCCATCCCCTTTTATCTACTTACAGAGGCACTATCCTGATTCTACCTCTTGATCTCCTTACTTCCAATAAGTCTCTCCCATTTCCAGTCCATCTTCCACATGGATGCCACATCAATGTTCCTAAAACACAAACTGACAATGTCACTTGTCTATTCCAGAAACACTAGTGGCTCTCCACTCTCTCTAAAATAAAATCAAATTCTTCTGGTTGACATTTAAAGATTTTCACACTCTATCTCTCCAACCTGATTCCAAATTACTTATTCTCAAATACTTCATATTCCTGACAAATTTGCCTATTCGCCTTTTCCCATACATGGCATTTCCATTTACTGCCGAAATGCCCCTGTATAGGCTGACTACCATGTTTGCCTCTGGTATCTCTCTATGCCAAAGAAAAATACCATGCTGAGGACAAAATTCTGCTGGCCAGGACAGAAATCCTTATAATAACCAATGGGCTTAAGGGGAATCATGTTCTAAAAGGATATCATTATTATCTCCTCAACTTAGAAGAGAAATCTCATGAGAGCCAGGCTGTGGGTGAAGAGATTCAGTGAATAAATTTGAAAGTAAGAAGATTGACATAGGAACTCCATAACCAAGAAGAGACACCAATAATTAAAAGTCTGGTGTCTCCAGGAACCAGGGTTCTACTGCTATTCCTACACCAATCCAATGGAACAACTTGATGCCATATCTGGAGCATTGGCCATCGAAGAAAAGGGGTGAGGAAGAGAACAGTAGCTCTATCATTTCTATCCCTCCGGACACTATCCTTTTATTAGTATAATATTGGATTGGAATTTTTGGCAATCAAAATAATATTGGTGTACTAAATTTACAGACAACTAAAAGCTCTAAGCTTGTTTTTTTTTAATTTTTTAAACCCTAATATCACATATATATATATACATATATATATATATATATCCTTCTATATTAATTTTATTTGTTACAGGGCCAGGCAATGGGGGTTAAGTGACTTGCCCAGGGTCACACAGCTAGGAAGTGTCTGAGGTGAGATTTGAACCTAGGATCTCCCGTCTCTAGGCGTGGCTCTCAATCCACTGAGCCATCCAGCTGCCCCAAAACTCTAAGCTTTTTAAGATGAATTACTTTCTAATTATTTCTTCTCCATCCTGTATTGTGCAATTGATTTCTTGTAACTCCTTTCAAAACATGTAGTTTATCATTTAATCTCTTTTTTGGAAGATTTATCTTATGATTTAAACCTGCTGAGATATTTCGGGGTTCTCATTCCATCTCTTGAAGCTTAAATCATCTTTAAGCTTGATGAATATACATTTATGTGCCTGCGTCTAAGTCATTAATAAAAATGATAAACATAATGGGATCAAATACAGAGCCTTATAAGATTCCGCTAGTGACATTGCTTCAGAGGTTACATCTCGCTTTTGTCATTCAGCTAGTTTCAAATTTACCTAACTGGGCAACCATTTTTCCTTCATATCCTCAAGGATATCATTAATCTGTGTTTTAGGAACATTGATGTGGCATCCATGTGGAAGATGGATTGGAAATGGGAGAAACCCTTTGGAAGTAAGGAGACCAAGAGGTAGGATCAGGATGGTGCCTCTGTAAGTAGATAAAAGGGAATGGGTGCAAGAGATGTGGAGAGAGAGTCAATGGGACTTGCAATTGATTGATGTGGATGGTGAAATCATCATGGTCAAATCTCTTATTAAAATTGAGGCATATTATTCCCTGATCTACTAGTCTAAGAACACAGAAAAAAGGGCTAGAGATGAATTTAGTCTGGCATGTTAGATTCTTTAGGCTGAGTGCTCCATCTATTCCAGTTCTGTTGATCACTGCTTCTCTTTCTAAATGCTCACAGTCCAGTTAAGATTTTTACATTGAATCAAGATCAAGTTCATCCAACTGCATTTTGCAGAAGCACTTTCTTTTGCTCACTAAAACTGTGGGACAATATGTGCCCTTCTCTAGTCTCTCAGCACCTGTCCTATAATCTTGATTCCTGAAGTATCACTTCCCTCTTTGTGAAATAAAAGGCTCTGGGGAAAACAATAGCTATATTTTGTAACATTCAGGAAAATCTGAGGTTCAGGGAGGGAGCAAAGATATCTATTCCAGCTCTATGAAGTAAAAGCCTTCAAGTAATAACCTGCTTACCAAAAGAAAAGGCTATCATCAGTGATATTCCTTATTTCCTACTCTCTTCTCCTTTGTTCCATCCCCAAAACTATTCCCTTTTCCCCCTTCCTCCTCGTACTTATTCTCAGTATTCAAACATTCAAATGTATCTTTGACTATAAAGGAATTCTCTCTAAGGAAGAAATCACACTTTATTGTTTATTATACCTAGTCATACTAGACAACTTTTGTACAGATCCTATCAAGTTTGCCAAAGAATTGTACCCAATGTGCTTAAAACTTTCTTTCTTTCTCATATACATAGACACTCCCTCTGTCACCACCCCAAATATATATACTGTTCAAATTCCAAATTCTGATAGAACAATTCCTTTACATATCAAGGGAAAGCACAGCTGATGTACCCTATCCTAACACTAAAACAAAGAAAGCCAAGGAACCTACTCAGTACCCATGTTGAGTTGATGGAGAAGTCTTAGAGTTAGGAGACTCAAATTAAAGTCTGATTCTAAAAGCATTATTTTCCACTCAACTGTGATCTTAAAAAAAACACATTTACCCTCTCAGAGTCCTTCATTCCTTGATCTTTAACTGGAGATAGTAATTTTAGTAGGGTTGTTGGCAAGAAATATAGTGTAAACCTTGGAGTGTGATAAAAATGTTAGTAATAACATTTATTCTCCAGGCTCGCCTGAATGCTCACTCCCATAGGAACTGTGCTTCCAATCTTGGCTTTGTGTTTGCCTCTTCTGACCTTGTGGACTTGTCTTCTAATTATCCTCTTGGTGACTTGAGCATTTCCACACCTTGAGTCTGGCTGTCCTTCTGGTATAGAGCTCCTGAATGACTTACACCAGGTTGGAATTTAAATAGGGAGTTCCAGTCTCCTGTTCATTTCCAACTTCTATTCCCACCAGTTAACTTTGACTTCCTGCTCCTTAGCGGTGGGATTTGATGTTGACAAAAATATGGAATCTTAAGACTGGAAGGGACCTTAAAGCATATTATAGATTGAGGATTACAGATTTGGGGCTGAAAATGACCTTAATACAATCCAGAATTATCAGTTTCATGATGATATAATTTAAACTTGGGTGAATCTAATTGCTTAAATTCATTAAATTAAATTAAATTTAAACTAATCTTTTCTATTTTTCTCTAATTGTTTCAAGTGTATATATCCTATTTCCATAGTTAAATGTATTTTTAGGGCATCACACATATAATATATTTAGGATCATAAGGAGCCTTATATTATGATCAAAGATACGAACCTGAAAAGGACCTTAGAGGTTATTTAGTTTGATCCAGCCATCCTTTTTACAGATGAAGAAATTGAGGTACAAAGTAGTTATGTAATTAGCACAATATCAGGCAGCTAATAAGTGGCAAAGCCAGAACTCTAAAATGTCTTCTAACATCAAATTCAACATTCTTTCCACTATGACTCATATAGGAAAACTGAGACCCACAGAGAACAAATTTGAATCTAAGTCTCCTGACTCCAAACTAACCTTATCTGTAAAATTAGGATTATAATATTTGTCTTCTTTTTAGGATTATCATGAAAGAAGTACTTTGAAAACAAGAAAGTGCTATGGGAATGCAAGTTATCATTCCCATAGCATCTAGCACAGTGCGATGTATACAACAGGCACCCAGTGAACTGTTGAAGAATCAAACTGAAATTGTCCAAGTTGGCTCAATTTTTAAAAGTCACAAATGGAATTTGGGCTTCAAGTTTGTGGTTCTCACCATTAGGCTTTCACATTAATTCAAAAATGTGTTATTTTACAAAACCAAATTTTGCAGGCAGTATGTTTGCCTGTAATAGGGACTCACTGTAAGAGTTATTTTGGAAAAAGGAATTTGGAAACAGAACTTTGAAAAATTGTCAGCTGGGTATAAACAGTATTTTTTCCTGGAATTTAATAAGGATTTTTTTCACAAGACATAACCTCATCACATATGATAACTGACTAAAATGAACAGAAAACAACAACAAAACATCACACAGAATCCAAACAACTCCAAAAACAACTCACAGTTGAAGAAGAAATCACCAAAATAGAGAAATCCTTTTAAGGAGCCAATGTCAATATCACAGCATACCTCTTCGGGGACAAGAATAGTTTTCTTTTGCTGGCATTTCTCTACCACTCACCTGAGGGAACATGTAACTTACTATAGTGGAAAGTATATTAAATTTGAAATTAGAGGACCTAGGTTCAAATCCTAGGTCTGTTATACTTTTTTTGTTATACCATACTTTGTTTTAAGCATTATTTCACCTTTGAACTCAGTTTCCTCCTCTGTAAAATGTGACGTCTGAATTTCTAAGGCCTTTTTCACCTGCTAAATCTTATGATCTCTATTATGATACAGGGTCAACAGTGAATTCATTAGATTCCCTAAATCCCAATGGGGTGTGCATATCATATCTAAAAAATTATAGTACCAACAGACGGATCTCACTGTTATGGGGTTTGGGGTAGATAAATTGTTCCTCTCACTCACAGGATAAACCTGAGAATAGCAGTCATTAAAATGATTATTTGCCAATTGACCAGAGTCCCTTGGAATCCAGGGTGTGCTGGAACCAGTTCCTACTGGCTTGCAAAAGACAATTGTTAAATTTTCAGTGTTAACATTTACACTTTGGAAGTCAAAAAATTCTATAAACAAGGGCTTGATTTATTATTTTGTTGATTGTCCAGCTTTTTTAAAATGTGATGGAGAAAATAAATAAGATTAAACTTAAAAGTGTATCTTAAGCCCTTTTTGTTTTGGAAAAACTAGAAAGAGAACAAATTAAAAATCTCCAGATAAAAACTAAATTGGAAATCCAAAAAATCAAAGGAGAAATTAATAAAATTGAAAGTCAAAGAACTATTGAACTAATAAATAAGACTAGGAGCTGGTACTTTGAAAAAAACAAATAAAATAAATAAAGTACTGGTTAATCTAAAAAAAAAAGAAAGAAAATCAATGTAACAGTATCAAAAAATGAAAAGGGTGACCTCACTTCTAATGAAGAGGAAATTAAAGAAATTATTAAGAACATTTTGCCTAATTATATGGCAATAAATATGACAACCTAAGTGAAATGGGTGAATATTTACAAAAATATAAGTTGACTAGATTAACAAAAGAGGAAATAAAATACTTGGACAATCCCATCTCAGAAAAAGAAACTGAACAAGCTATCAAGGAACTCCCTAAGAAAAAATCCCCAGGGCCAAATGGATTCACAAGTGAATTCTATCAAACATTTAAAGAACAGCTAATCCCAATACTATACAAACTATTTGACAAAAATAATTCCCAATGAAATTCAAATGGGCTACCCTCAAGGAAACAGTCATGCCTTATAGACTCATAGAATGATAGAATTAAAAACACCTGTGAGAACAGCTAGTTGAACCAACTCCCTTGTCTTAGAGATGAGAAAACGTATGCCTGGTTCAATTATTTAATTCAGCAAATATTTATTAAGCCCTTACTATGTTTAAGATACTGTTAAAAGTACTAAGGTTATAAAGACAACAATGTAAGTCTCTGTCCTAAGGGTGCTTACTGGCCCAAACAGAGAAACTGGCTTCCAAGGTCAAATGTAACAAAAATGTGACTAGAACTCATATTCCCCTATTCTTATTCTGTATTTCTTTCTACTACTATCCCAAAGATATATGTGCCAAAGATTTAGGTTTACTGAGAATAAAGCGAGAATTATTCATTTTGCAATTAATAAAAAATTCATTAAGACAATACAAAAATTTTGATTAAAGCAGTTATACAGTGATTTTCTCATATTCTTCTTCAAGGCTTTTGATGCCCACTGAAATTCACAGTCAGTAATTCCTCTTACAAGACTGACAACATACTGGACCTGAGCTGCTTTTTATCAGACAGGGCTTATCTAAACTCCAGATAATCAACTCATTCAGGGCACTGAGTTTTGGTCTGCTTTGCCCATTAATCAACTAGGGATGGAGCACTAACGCCTCAGCCCTTTTCAGGATTGCTCATCAACCTTTGGTGTCCACCTTTCACCCACCTCTCACCTATGGCTCTTGGTAGCCATGGTCATACCCCGGTAAAACACATCTCAAACCCATTGATGAGTTAAGGGTACATCTTAACTCAAATATCCAAAGACCTCTCCAAGTGGAATGAGAACAATTTATTTCTTGTGATCTTCCTGGACCTACCAAGGTGGTCCAACCAGGACCTGCCCTCTCTAGGAAAGTTCCCAACATCCCAGGACTCAGTGAGGATGAGAAGAAACTGCATCCCTTTCCCTAACATAGCAAGCTCTTCTTGACATGTCAGAGTGTAGAACAACCTCATTTCCTAGATTGTAATAAAAGATTCCAGTCTGATCAAAAAGGAAAAGAAAAATTAGGTCTTGACCCACCGTTACCACACCATATTATAGAACACTAGGCCCTCTTTTCTTATCGAGAAGAGATAAATCCAGTTCTGGTACCTCTTTCACAGAAAAACAAATAAAGAACCTATGGAGAACCTTTATGAAGCATTTTCAAAGAGCCCCTACTAATTATTCCTTAGTTGATCGAGGGGAAAGAACGTTGATTCCAGAGACAAAGGGCTGGCCTCTCAATCTGTCTTTCATTAACTTGTGAAGACTTTTCTGACATAACTTCAACCTTTACTAGTCTTGGTGTAACCTGTAATAACCTTTAAAATGAATATTAAATCAGAGGTCTCAGTTGCCCTGTAGAAAGAGTATTGGATTTGGAATCAGAAAGCTTGGGTGCAAATCTTGACTCTTTCACTTACTGCCTGTGTGATTTAATGTCTCTGGGTCTTAGTTCCTCAACTGCAAAATGAGGCCATTATACTAGATAATGTCTCAGGCTCCTGCCACTTCTAACATTTTACAAGTCTATGATCTGGAAAAATCACCATCAGTTCCCACCTCTTTGTCTTTACTTTTAGTCTGCACCTCTCATTTTGTGTTCTTCAGCTGATTATGATGGTCTACAGATTTATTCTTCTGTGATAAAGGAAATTCCTATGTGATATTCTCACGACCTATCATGCTGTAAGCTCCTTGAGGGCAGGAATCATGTCTTAGGTGATATCTCATCTTCCCAGATCCTTGCACATGGAGCAGTGTTCAATAGATTTGTGTTGCATTTATAACCATATTGTATTCTATTATTCACTTGTCTACTAGAAGATTTTCTAGGGAGCATCTTTTCCTTCCCTCACCTACATCTCCTTTCTAGTTATCTGTAAATCCAACAGTAATTTCTTTGCTTCAAATAGATATTTATAACTTAAAAGGAGAAAGGGGCTATTAAATCTTATTAATAATAATCTAATTAATAATAATCTTATTTTCTCAGTTCTTCCCAGACCACATCATGCAATTTGCATTAAATCAGTCCCTTCTATCTAATTGAGCATTAAATCAGTTCCTATAACAAGAAATAGCAATAATATCAAATAAGAGTACATTGACAAAAGAACTTCAGTCTCATGAAGAATAATAAATATAGAGTCAGAGGTCTAGATTCTAATCCTGACTACCACTTCCTTCCCCTCTCTGGGATTCAGTTTTCTCCTCTGAAAAATAAAGTGACTCTTCTCAATGATTTCTCATATCTCTTCCTGTTCTAAAATTCTCTGATCCTATGACTCTAGCATAATGATTTTTTTTGTGGCTGGTTTTTACTTAGGCCTACTAAGCTATGTGGTTAATTCTAGAAGAGGCCTTTTTTTTTTTACCTGGGGTCTATAAATGCGATTTTAAAAAATATTTTGAACCTTGTATTTAAATATAATTGGTTTCCTTTGTCACCCTATTCATCTAAAAACATTATATTCTAAGAAGGATTTCATAGGTTTCAGCAAATTGCTAAAGGGGTCTATGATACTGGGGAAAAAAAGGTTAAGAACATCTGTCCTAGAGCAAACTGCTATAAAATGTGGGTGTGATAGCAAAATGCTGAAGAACAAACCATAAATTTAGAGAACATTTACAGCAACAGTCAGAGCCATAAATGCCCAAAGCTTCACCTGGCCATGTACTCTAATATCAGATAATCCCAAAATTCACAAATAAACTTAAAAGGGTTTTTTTAATATAAACTGAAAGGTAACCTGTTCTAGAAGAAACATTCTGCTTTAGAGACCAGAAATGACACTTTTTGTCCAAATACACAGCTCTTGCCCAATAGTCCTGGCTCCCTGGGCTGGAAAGGGAGTTGTGAATTCAAATCCATTCCCAGTTAGGGGAAGAAGCCTTAACTGGTTAATTTTCTAACTCTAGGATTGTTGGTTTGAGGGATGAGGTGGAGAACAAAAATCCTTTTGTTTGAGAGCCTCAGCATATCCCGACAGATTCAAGAAATATTTTAAACTATAAATTTTTAAAAGCCATTAAAAAGTCAGCATAAGCATTTAAACTTTCCTTTGGAGTAGATTAGCCTGGGAGGGGAAAAAAGTATATTTGGCAAAATGCCCTGCAGGGCAACAGATGGCAGGGCTACTGACAGCAGCTCTAACTTGTTGAGGCAGATGATAAAAGGAGCCTAACAAACTAGCCTCCGTTGATGCCTAGCCCCCAATTCTTTGAAATGCCAACATAAGGATTATTAGTAAATGTACTTAGGCAGGCACAATGGTCAAGCAAACAAAATTAATTCCCAGGGCTCTCTTCTCCACCTTCTTGTTCTATGCCACTTGCCCTCTTACTGGCACTCTCTCCTTGCCCCCTAAATACTTAGTGCCCTTCAGGTTCTTTATCCCCCTCCCTCAGAGCTCTCATTTACAAATGACTAAGAGTTTTAATTTTTTTCTCCCAGAGATATTATCGACAGATAGTGCCAAAGGCATAGGCTCTTTCTAGTGACCCCCAAATCCAGCAGATACAAATTCACTATTCCATGTATACATAAGACCAAGCTGCTTACTGTGAATAAACTGCTGATGGGCATCAGGGCTCATCTGACTTGGCCACCGTTTAATAGAGTGTCTATCTACTAATGGACAAGATATCCTCCTATGGGTAACAATGCTTCATGCCCTTTACCTCATAGGCTTGTGAAAAAGAATGCAATTAAGCACTATATGAAAACATGTCTTCAATACTCTAAAACTCTGGGTAATGTATAAATGGAGGTTTTGAACCTTGGACTTCATCCCCCATAAGTCCCTTAGTTTTCCCAAAATTCCCTTTAATCTCTCCTGCGCCTCCACATTTGCATGGTCACTTTATTGTTTTATGTTTGGCTGTAACTCCTCCCTCTCTCTCTTCTGTTCCTGGGAGCAGGCTGGTTAGTAACATTTTAGTTAGATATCTGTTAGTTTATTATTAATAAAGTATTCATAAATACAATATTTAATATTTCACAAACTAATTTTTATCTTCACAATAAGGACTCCTTTTACTTTACACAGATCATAATCTCTGTCTGATTTAGTAGATCAGGCATCCTTAATGTGGAGCCTCTTATATTTTTTTTAATATTTTGATAGATGTGGTTTCCTTCATAATCCATTGTATTTTATTTAAAAATATTTTTATTTTAAAAATTTTTAAATTTAAAAAGAGACCCTGGGCAAGTCACTTGACCCCCATTGCCCACCCTTACCAATCTTCCATCTATAAGACAATACACCAAAGTACAAGGGTTTAAAAAAAATTTTAAAAAGAATTTCAAAATTTAAAAATTTTTTATTTTAAAATTTTAAGAAAAGATCCAAAGGTTTCATCAGATTGCCAAAGGACCCATCAGAACAAATAGATTAAGAACCCCTGTTGTAAAGAGTCTGTGAGAACCATTATGACTAAAATAAAAATTTTTAGCCTATGGCAAACGCAGTGATGAACCTCCCCTTATGTAGCTGGGATGGTTCTCAGAGGATGGATATATTGGGGGGCCCATTGTTGAGGGCTATTCAGAGGTTGTTAGAACTTTTTTTAGCTTGGTAGAACCTACCAGAATGTTTGATCCTTTGGAAAAGAATGTGAAGACCCAGAATCACTTCCATCCCATGATGGAGCTAGCCTTTATTGGGGAATAACTTAATTACTACTGTTATCATCATCAATATTATTTGTTTCATTGTTATGTACTTCTATTAAATGCCTACTCTGATGCCTCATTTGGATAAGGAGACTAAATTCTTGAAGGCTGTAAAAAGAGTTCAAATTCTAAAAGGTATAGAAGCTTTAAGAATAAGTCTGGAAATATATCGTCAAAGAATGTGCCTAGCTAAGTCAAGAGAAGTTCATCAGTGAGATGTTAGCCAACAGGTATTGCATATTTTTGGCCATAGCCACTCGCAAAGACCATCTCCTAAAAGGAGAGAAGCTTTTGATCTTGATTAAGGATTTAACCATCCCAATAAAAATCACAATCCTTGAAGAATGAAAATATTATATACACACAAAAACTATAAATGGAGTATATAGGCAAAGAATTGTAAGTAGACAACTGCTATCAGGATTACATTTCTAACACCAATTGTCATTATTTATTGTTTTGAATAGATGTTTTTGAATTTGTGTAAGTACTATTGCCTATCTATAAAATATAATGAGGCTAGATTCCAGAAGCCTTAGCAAAGATAAAACCTCATTTATTAGTTTCACATATTGACAGGTCTTACCAAAGTATAAGACTCGCTTTAGCTCATTACATTTCTCAAACCAAGCTAGACAAAACCCTAATTAATAACTAGCTCCTGATGTTAGACATTAACTCAATCTAAGACTTTACTCCCAGTATATCACTTTGCACTGTGATTCAGAGATGATACTCTGGATTGTACGATATAAAGACATTACGAGGAGTCATTCTCAGATTGTGAATATTTGAAGACTGACCTTTGACTTTATAACCATAGTGTAATTTTGCAGTGCTTTTAGACATTTGCTGCTACTATCTTTTAACCTGCCTGCTCCCCAGAAGTCAACTGGGTTGATGGGATGGGAAACCTACCACATGGCAGAGAATGGGGCATTCCTTTCTTCACTTGGGTTGCTTGATCGTTCAGTGTCTTGGATGAGAAGAGTCAACAACTCTATTCTTTCCAGCGACATGGAGAACCAACAGCTATTATTATCTGCTCTTCTATTGACTCCTGAAATCTTCCAAGCCTTACTATCTGGCCTGACTCTAAATGCTGTAATGCCCCTAGCCATAACAATAAGTGATTAACTTAGGTAACTTAACAACCATTTGGCTTTTCCATATATCACACAGTTTAAAAGACACCCTTAGGACTTAGAAATCTTTCCATGCGCCTTTCTTTTAGGTGTTGTCTCCCCCAATTAAAATGTGAACTTCTTGACATTAGGGACTATTTTGCACATTTTCAAGGCTTATCACAGTACTTGGCACATAGTATCTAATAAATGCTTTTTCTTTTATTCACTCATTCATTTCTCAAAAAAAATTGCTCCATCTCTGAATGTCATATATTAAATTGGTTCACTTGCCATCATGGTAATACAGTGATAGAGTTATCCCACAGTCTAAAGCAATTTTTCATTTCAGGGGAAAGATCATACTATGCCTACTAATCACAATTAATATAATTATAATTATCTCCATTGTACAGATGAAGAAACTGAGGCATAGAGTAGCTGAATGATTTCCCCAAGGTCACAGAGTTAGTAAATTTCAGATTTCGGGTCTGACTTCAGGTCTTCCTAATCTCAAGTGCTATACTCTATCCACAATATTACTCTGCATTCTAAGTGATAGATATAATTATAACCCCTTTGGAATGACTGTCATTTGAACCTGTAGGTGACTTTAACTTTTTCCCTTCCCCCACACAGAACAAATATTGATATAATTGCTCTTAGAACTTCAGCCTGGAAAGTGGAGAGTTAAGTGCTATTAATCCATTTCTAACTTGGGTGCAGCTCTGAAAAACACTGGTCCAGATGGTGAATTCTATCAAACTTTGAAAGAGCAACATACTAAAAAGCAGTAACAATTTTAGAACTATTTCATACTGGTTTTTAAAAAATAGAAAGTTTAATCAATATAACATATTAATGTACACATGATCCAGAAGCAATTAAACATATTAAAAAAGTGTTAGATAAACCCAAGCTTAACAACTATATTGAGGTAAGAGCTCCCTGGGAAAATTGGAAAGTAGTTTGGTGAAAACTACATTTAATCTAAAAACTTAAACCATATGCCACAATACACTACAAATAGATATGTGACTTGTAAAAGCTCGCATCATCTTTAAAAAGAGAAATACCTCGTACAGCTATGGCTTGAAAGAGAATTTTTACCTAAACAAGAGAAAGACACAATCTCTCAAATACTCTCTGTGTATTTGTGTGTATCTCTCTGAGAAAGAGAGAGTCTCTCATTTTGAGTACTGAGAGATGATCATAAAAGGTATAAATGGTGATTTTGATTACTTAAAGGCAAGAGATTTCAACTTTTACACCACTTAATTTAATAACAGAAGGTCAAGAGACTTAGATTGAATCAATTAACCCAGGGGATAAAGGAGAAATAAATAATTTCTTAATAAATATGGGAAGAGACTTGAATATAAAGAGGGAAACTATAAATAAGTTAAGTGAACACAGAATAGTATACTTGTCAGATCTCTGGGAAAGGAAAGATTTTAAAACCAAGCAAGAGTTAGAGAAAATTACAAAATGTAAATTTAATGGTTTTGATTATATTAAGCTAAAAAGCTTTTGTACAAACAAAAACAATGTAGTCAAAATCAGAAGGGAAACAACAAATTGGGAAAAAATCTTTATAACGAAAAACTCTGACAGGGGTATAATCACTCAAATATACAAGGAGTTAAAGCAATTGTATAAAAAATCAAGCCATTCCCCAATTGATAAATGG
>NC_058135.1:200647608-200648281 GCF_016433145.1 Gracilinanus agilis
TGGCTAAAATGAAAGAAGGGGAGAGTAATGAATGTTGGAGGGGATGTGGCAAAATAGGGACACTGATCATTGCTGGTGGAGTTGTGAAATAATCCGGCCATTCTGGCTGGCAATTTGGAACTATGCCCAAAGGGCTATAAAAGGCTGCCTGCCCTTTGATCCAGCCATACCATTGCTGGGTTTGTACCCCAAAGAGATCATAGATAAACAGACTTGTATGAAAATATTTATAGCTGCGCTTTTTGTAGTGGCAAAAAACTGGAAAATGAGGGGATGTCCTTCAATTGGGGAATGGCTGAACAAACTGTGGTATATGCTGGTGATGGAATACTATTGTGCTAAAAGCAATAATAAACTGGAGGAGTTCCAGGTGAACTGGAAAGACCTCCAGGAACTGATGCAGAGCGAAAGGAGCAGATCCAGGAGAACATTGTACACAGAGACTGATATACTGTGGTAAAATCGAATGTAATGGACATCTGTACTAGCAGCACTGCAATGACCCAGGACAGCTCTGAGGGATTGATGGAAAGGAACACTACCCACATTCAGAGGAAGGACTGCAAGAGAGGAAACATATAAGATAAACAATTGCTTGAATGCATGGGCTGAGGCGGACATGAATGGGAAACAGACCCTGAACAAGGACACATGTTACAAGCAGTGGAAATGT
>NC_058135.1:200648415-200713792 GCF_016433145.1 Gracilinanus agilis
CTCTGAGGGATTTATGGTAAAGATGCTACCCACATTCAGAGGAAGGACTGCAGGAGAGGAAACATATAAGATAAACAATTGCTTGAATGCATGGGCTGAGGCGGACATGAATGGGAAATAGACCCTGAACAAGGACACATGTTACAACCAGTGGAAATGTGCGTTGGCCATGGGTGGGGGGAGAGCGGGGGGTGAAGGGGAAAGTAGGGGCATAAAGTATGTAAATAGATTAAAAACAAATATTAATAAATGTCTAAAAAAATAAAAAAATAAATATGGGAAGATTCAAGTGCTTTGATCATCAAATGAAGACAGACAGCATCCCACCAATTGTGTCTTATTTATTGGCCGAATCTCACAAATCTGAGCCCATGTATAATAAAAAAAGCCAATTCAGTTTCACAAATTCAAGCAACAGGCCAGCCTAGTGGTAAATTTAAGGACTCCTGAATATAAATTGACCTTAATAGTGGGGGAGAAAAAGAATAATTTTCTCTTTTCTACTCCCCTTAACTAGAAAACAAAGATAAATTGGTAAATAAATGGTCAAAGGCTTTGAGGTATAATTCTCAATAAAGAAAATGAAGACTATTAACCACTATATTAAAGGGTTACTCCAAATCACTAGTAATAAGACAAATGCAAATAAAAACAATACTAAGGTTTTATCTCACACTCAGAAAAGCTGTGATTGGCCCTTGTAAAGAGGGGAAGGGACTTGGAGCCACTATAAAAGGCCCTGAATTTCTGGGGCTAGAAAAGTCGACTCCAAGAAGGAAGTCAGCTTCAAGAAGAAGTTTGGTTCAAGGAAGAAAGTTGGCCTCAGGAGTCACCTTCAGCTCAAGTCATTGTCTTGACCTGCCTCTTGGAGGGAACTTGGGTGAGTGGATAACTGGCTTTCCCTTCCTGTCTTCTGGAGAGAGTTTAATTCCTGTTGAAGGCCTTACTTCATCCAATGAAATAGATCACAGTTCCTCCATACCATAAGAGACAAGTTTCATGGTTTTTGGTGATCACAACATTTAATTCCCAGGAATCCATCTTTCCAATAATGAGTCTCTGTAGTTTAACTAGGGAGATTTGGGGAAGGTGGATATAATGCATTGCCAAGTATGATTTCCAAACAACTCTATTTTTTAAGGACTTTCCAGCACTGGGATTGTACTTGTAGAGCCTTCAAAAAAATAGGAACTAAACTCTTCACCACAATGAATATCCCTAGAATGACTTTAGTCTGAGGAATTTGATTAAATATCATAAATGTTAATTCAAAGGGAATTAAAATGGTGGCAAGAAAAGAACATTTAACTATGATTAAAGAGATAGAATTGCTGGTCACCATTAGTTGACAGATGTATGGGATCATAGATTTAGAAAAAGTAGTAACTCTAGGCAGTTAGGTAGCCCAGTGCATAGAACTCTGGACCTAGAGTCAGGAAGACCTGAGTTCAAATACAGCCTCACACTCAATAGCTGTGTGATGGTGGACAAATTACTTAACCTCTCTCTGCCTTACTTCACTAGAGAAGGAAATGGCAAACGATTCCAGTAACTTTGTCAAGAAAACCCTATATAGGATCACAAAGAGTTGGATATAATCTAACAACAACAAAAATAACCCTAAAGATCTTCTAGTTGAATCCTCTCATTTTATACATGAGGAAACTGAGGACCAAAGAGAACTTGTTCTCTGGGTCAAAATCACAATAAGTGGAAGAGCCTCGGTCATATTTGTATTCTCCAGACCTCATACTCCTCCTGCTTCTGTGATCTCTCTCTTGAAGGTCCCCAACATTTTCATATTTTGTAGGATTGGATAGAAAATGTTGCCTGGTAGATCATAACTGCTATATGAGCAGAAGCAACAGGATGAGGGGAAGGCAAAGTCAAAAATTCAGACAGACCTTTGGTGGCAGGCCAAGGCTAGAAGTAAAAATATGTAAGCAAAGACAGAGGGTGGTGATTATAGTGAGAGGCACATAGAAACATAGATGCATCTATGGATTCCAAATGAAGAAGTTAGTCCATGAATAAAAAATCTAAGGGGACCCAAAAGCCATTAACAAAAAAACCCAAATTAAGCAAAGACTGGACCAAGGGAGATCCATTCCAACTCTGAGAGATTTTTAGAATATTCGGATGCAAAGCATTTATATGAGTGCAGTGGGGCAGATAATCAGTGCAAGTACAAGGAGCAAGTAATGAGTAGAGAACCAAGCAGGTGGTTGTTAACAAGACAACCAGGCAGCAGATATACGGCACACTGTCATGAATATACCACAATTCAGAGGTAGGAAGCAAGTTGCTAGGGTGGAGGATGGACAGGGAATCCTGTTCCTGAAAGAACGAGGTGGGAATCTGTTGCTAAGGAGTAGGCAGCTTCCCTGTGAATAAGAATTAAGAAAGGATCCCAGGTACTGGGAAATTGGGGGACTTAGGTGGGTGTGGAACTGGCACTGTGCCATACTTTATTTGGGGTAGGTATTTAATATTATTGAATTGAACTGAAAACCAAATTGAAGCAGCTCACAGAGCTACTCAAAATTACAGAATCAAAGAATTTCAGAGTTGGACATCTAAAGCAAATTTGAGCAATTGGGAGAGGGAGTTTATAACACCCCCACACTTGCACCAGAACTGACAATCTAGCTTCTATTTGAAAACCACTGGTATGAAAGGACAGAAGATTTACCAGGACAGAAGATTCCACTTTTGGACTAAATTTAAAGTTTCTTCTCCAACCCTCCTATTGAGCCAAAAATCTATTACTGAAACATCTGTCCTTTGCTTCTAGTTATATCTTCTAGGACCAAATGAAACAAGCCAATAAGTTAATCAATAAACATTTATTAAACCCCTACTGTAATATGCCAGGAAAAAATAATAGAGTTAACTTCAGAGTCAGCAAGACCAGGATCTAGGTCCATACTGGATTGTGTGACTCTGGACAAGTCACATGCATTCTTTAAGGCTTAAAATTATAGAGTGGATGGGGGTGGGGGATTCCTCATTGGAAGTGCATTACACCAATGAAATCACAGGTCCAGTATAACAACCACCACAACAGCAGTCAAGCACCAGCACTATGCTAAACCCTGGGAATACAAGACAAAAAAAGAAACAGACCTTGACTCGGGGTTGCACATTTGAGTGTGGGAGCTTTCAAGTCCATGCAGAGATAACATACAAAACCACCCAAAGCAGATACAGATGGACATGTGGGGTTCAGGGATGGCCTCAGACAGAAGGCAGCACTTGAGCTAAGCTAAGGAAAGCTATTATAAGATATGGAAATGAGACAAGAGAACATTTCAGGAATGAGGGAAAACCAGTGAAAAGCCACCAAGATGGTAAATGGAGAGTCATATCTGAGGAACATCAACAAGGGGATTTGACTGAGCTATGGAGTGTGTGGAGGGAAGGAAAATATAATAAGATTGAAAGTCCTAATGCCTTTTACACATGACAACCTTTCAAATGTTTTAAGATAGCTACAATTAATGTTTCTTTCCTAAGTCCTCTTTTGTTCCAATCTAGACATCCATGGTTCTCATACTCATCATAACACACTTCATACATGTATATCTATACGTGTATATTTAAATTTTCACTTTATCCTTGCAAAATCCCTACGAGGTAGGTGCTCTTATTTTATAGGTAAGGAATTTTTATCTGTAAAAAAAAACTTTTTATGCTATGAAGCTTTTTACAGATATGGAAACTGAGGCAGAGAGAGTGAGCATCCTTGATAGGATTTGAACTCATATCTTCAATTGCTCTTTACACAATGTACTGTATAGTTCTCCTGCCATCCTGATTGTAATCCTCTGGAAGCGTTCCAGTTGTCACTGTCCTTCCAAAAATGTGGTTCCCATAACTGAATACCATATTCCAAATGTTTTCTTCCCGGAGAAGAATACACAAGAGACTATGACTTCTTTAACATTTTTTATATTTTCCTAGAGCCACAACTGGCCCCAGAGTTTAAGAGAGATGGCCAGTTGATTGACCCCAGCTCTAAAGACTAAACTGAAGGAGTAGAAAACTAGCTGGATCTGTTCAAGATATGTACAAGTTAACAATGAATCATTGCAGTCATATTCCAGGTATCTGCTCTGGTGCTGTGTCAAAAATGTAAAAGTCGCTGTCAGATATTTCCAGAAGTACATTAATTTGAAAAGTTTCCAGATCATTCAGAAAGACATTCAGATTTGGAGAACAAATAACACCATAACACTGCTTTTCCTTCCTTCCCTTCTGGCAAAAAGAAGTCCACCGTTTACAAAAGCAAAAAATAAAAACAAATAGCATAAGAGGAAGATGGCAACAATTAAGAAAAGCTCATTCTCTTTTGGCCATTGGGATGGCGGGATTTTTCAGCAATCTGAGAGTGGAGCAAATGGAGTAATGTCCAAACTAATGACGATACCTCTCGGCTGCCTTAGAAGTAGAGATTGAACCAGAAAAAGGGTCTTGCCCAAAGCTATTGTGTTTATTTTATGACCTTTGCAGCAGAAAGTCATCCTTGCCTATTACTTCTGCCCAGGGAGAGAGGATTATGCTCTGATAAGCTGGTTATGCATCTTCGTAGCAGATTTTTTATTCTAGTAAATACAGCTGTGCTTTATCTTCAAGAAAGATAATTAAAAAGCCACATTTCATTGAAAAGAGTTGAAGTTTCATGCTAGCAAAGCATGATACTAATGAGTGCCATGGAACTTAGATGATAATTTGCCCCCCTCCCCTTTCTGGTCCCACCTCCACAGGTACCACTGACATGAAAGATCTGAGGCATATCATTTTAAATTGAAAAGCAGTGTGTTTATTAAATTATCCAAGAATAGTATTTCTATATTCATTCTTACACTGTGGCAATAGATCAACTTTTTCTCTTTTTTAACACTTATACCCTAATTGTCTTCACCCAAAGAATCAGGAACCTTGTGACAATTAAAGGTGATAAGTGGCTAACAATGGTGTGTGTGTGTGTGTGTGTGTGTGTGTGTGTGTGTGTGTGTGTGTGTGTGTGTATGAGAGAGAGAGAGAAAGCGACAGAGAGAGGAAGAGAGAGAGAAAGAGGGGAAGGAGAGACAGAGATAGAGGAAAGGATGAAAGAGAGAAATTGAGTGACTCATCTTAAAATGTTTGGCTGCTTTGTCCTTTGAGCTGGTTTACCCATCACTCTAAAGGAGTAATTAAAATGGGATATTTCAACCTAATCCTTGACTCTAAAGCAGTGGTTCCCAAACTTTTTTGGCCTACCGCCCCCTTTTCAGAAAAAATATTACTTAGTGCCCCTGGAAATTAATTTTTTTAATTTTAATAGCAATTAATAGGAAAGATAAATGCACCTGTGGCCATCCCCGCTCCCCTGGATCACTGCAGCACCCACCAGGGGGTGGTGGTGCCCACTTTGGGAATCACTGCTCTAAAGGAAGAGGTACAGATTGAGTAGCCAGAAGGTCTAAACTGGAAGTTATGTCCAAATGGAACCTAGGCTTCCACCTCCAAATTTCTTTTTTGTTTTTCAATGATTAATGGAAGTCAGAGAGAGGGACATTAAGTGAACATTTAAATTAATTTTTAAAAAACCCTTTATGTTTCTCTGGTACTTTACATTTTACAATGTAAACTACATATGTGATCTTATGGATTATGTGATCTCATTTAATCTTCATATGAAAACTGTGAGCTAGCTGCAACAAATACTTTCATTTCAATTTTTTTAGATGAAAAGGAAACAGGTTTATAAAGGCTAAATGTCTTACTCAAAGTAAAACAGTAAGTGAAGAAATCAAGATCTGAATGCAAGATTTGATGATGAGCATAGTGATCTTTAATTATATCACTAAGGACAATGTCTAGAAATTGCTAATAAACCATTTTTGCAAGGTATTTATACAATTCTACCTACATGATACTTCAGTGGGTCTCTGAAATATAGGTATTACTCCTTTCACCAAAAAAATATAATAACCCCTACCTATACTTTCTCATCTGGTGAGATTTTTGTACATGTCCACCCAATACATAGAGATGGTCCTTTTTTCTGAGATTTCAGCACTTGGCTCCTCAGTGGTTATTGTACTATTTTTATTACATGGCCTGCCAGCCTTCTTTTCTGGTTATTCTTGTCTGAAGATGTATGCCAAGCCACTTACCAGTGGCATCTTTGGCCAATTTCTGTAACCCGCTTATAACCATTTGTTTATCTTTCCATTGATTCTTTGGCTTTCTTCTGGTTTTTTATTCTTCTAGTATTCCATGATTCATAGACATATACCACCAGCAAAAGAATATTTGTAATTGAATAGGAATAATATGTCATATTTCTAATAAGAATCAAGAATTTCATCTCCCTTTTGGATTCTAAGGATATTTTTCATGAGGTTAGCAAGTACTTAAGCACTTAAGCATTTCCCCTTAAATATGGCTAGGTCTCATTAATTCAGAATCCCCTGAAATATTTGAATTTACATTATTTAAAATTATAAATATATAAAATATGTTCACTGGTTTAAACCTATTGGAAATATCTTTTATACTTCCCATTGTATATTTTAGTCTCTGGGACCCCTGGAAATCAGCATTACCCTTCTTTCCAACTTTCCAATAGCATTCAACTATTTTATTTGTATATATTCACTTTATAGTTATTTTTGTATAAGGTTAAGTATATTATATTATCTCTCTAGAACGTGAGCTCTTTTCAAGTAGGGATTGCTTCATTCTTTGTACTTATATTCCCACTATGTGCACTGCCTATCACATAGTAGGCATTTTATATGTGCTTACTTTTATATATATGCTCAGCTATTGATATTGGGTTTTTTTTCTAGCTGCCTATAAACATGTTGAGGTCACTTCCTCTCCTCATCTTTTAAAATCTTCTTTTTACTTGGCACAGTCATTCTCATAAGTTATCATTCCATGTCTTTCTTTCCTTTCACTACCAACTTCCTAGAAAAAATAAAACCATCCACACTTGCTGCATCTACTTTCTCATCATTCACTCATTCTCTTAATCCATTAAAATCTAGCTTCCAAATCTTCTACTCAATTAAAATCATCCTTTCAAGGTTAATAATAAAACCACTATATCTTTCTCTGTCGTTAGCTTCTGTAACTTACTTCTCTGCAGTTTCTAATACTTGTGATCATCTCTTTATTAGACACCTTCTTCCCCATTAGTGTCTATAATACTGTTGTCTTATGGCATTCCTACTATGTCTCGTTACTCTGTCTTCTTTTGCTTCCCATACATTTCCTGACACCAAAGTATGTGTGTCCATCAAATCTATCCTAAGTCCTCTTCTCTTCTTTGAATACAATCTCTCTTTTGATGAGTTCTTTCTTTTTTATCAGCTTTATTCAGATAGCTTCATTTCCCTCCAGAATTTGATCTCCGGATCACCAATTGCCTGCTGGATATCTCCACCTGAATGTTCCTTTAGCATCTCAAACTCAATGTTGAATCATCATCTTTCACTTTAAATCTGACTTTCCTCCAAAATTATTTATTTATTTTGAGTTCACCACCATTCTCCTTGTTATCCATGCTGTGCTCATAACATTGAAATTTATGACTGAATCTGATTAACTTCTTTTGAATGATTATGGCTTTCACTGAAGAGACTATATTACAGGGCTCAATATGACCAGTACAAAAGCCATCTAACAGTATGCACATTTGGAGAATGTCACCATAAACAGGAAATTCTTGTCTTGTTTGGACTCTAAGCAGGATATCCTCCACAACACAGGCAAATCATTTAGATGAGTACACCTCCCTAAATACCAAATATCACTTATAAATACTTTCTGCCATTAAGTTGTGTTTTTTTTTCTTTTTTTGGTGTGGATGCCTTTAATTCTCTATGACTCCTAAAGATCAGGACTGGTCTCACCAAAAAATCTCTTGTATCTAATACTTTGTATTCATTTGTATTTATTCACTATATATACTGTATATATTTTTTATATGGTCTCATTATCTCCCCCATTAGAAATTCATTAAGAGTAGGATAATTTCATTCTTTATACTTGTATGTACCAGTACCTAATCCACGAAAGGCACTTAATAAATATTTATTGATATTAAGTACTCATAAAATAACCATCAAATTGAAGTAAGTTAAAATGTATGCCAGTTCTTCATTCTAAAACATCATCAAAGAATGAGATTGCACATAAGTAATTTGTCCATGTAAGTGAAGGTTGCTCTCTTCAAGAACCAAAACTTATTTGGGAGAATTTTTCCAGCATAGTTTTATATGCTTCTTTGATCTCTTAAATAAAAATAATTATTTTATTTTCCTTGACCTAAGTCATCCCTGAAAGCATCCATTATTGTTCTCTGAGAAAATGCAGTCCTGTGTTTGCTCGTTAATTTTTTGACTCTCTCCCTGGAAAAATCAATCTGTCAGTTGTCATATCTCCTATTAATACTCTTGCAGTCTCTAAGAAACCCACCCCCTCACATACATCCTCCTTCTAGTTAGCTGCTTCTAATTTGCACCATAGCCAAAGCTATTGAGATTTGTTTGTAAAATGAGAGTCACCGAGGCTCTCAGGGCTCTCCCAAGAAAAATTCCAGGACTTCAGAGTGTACACATCAGCTATATCTGAATCCTTAGAGACCTTTTTCTACTGACATCAGATATGATCACAATGACCAAAAAGATTGAGACTTTTAGAAGTTTAATTTTTACATCAAAAAGTGGACCTAATGGGGCAGCTGGGTAGCT
Source organism: Gracilinanus agilis (assembly GCF_016433145.1). NCBI lineage: Eukaryota > Metazoa > Chordata > Mammalia > Didelphimorphia > Didelphidae > Gracilinanus > Gracilinanus agilis. The sequence continues at coordinate 200,657,163 of NC_058135.1, forward strand.
CAGTGGATTGAGAGCCAGGCCTAGAGACAGGAGGTCCTAGGTTCAAATCCGGCCTCAGACACTTCCCAGCTGTGTGACCCTGGGCAAGTCACTTGACCCCCATTGCCTACCCTTACCAATCTTCCACCTATAAGTCAATACACAGAAGTTAAGGGTTTAAAATTTAAAAAAAAAAGTGGACCTAAATCTGGTGGTACTTGTCAGAATCTTCCAATTAGAGACAGAAAAGGAAACCAGAACTCCATAAGGTTAGAGAGACCAAAGTTTTCCCTTCACCCAAGGCAGAGAGATTAGCAAAATAGATTAATATATAGAATAGAATAATAAATTAGCAGAAAAATAAAACTTTTCTGATATAATTTTGACTCTGCCTGACCCACCCTCCTTCTCAATTCTGGATGGAATCTGTATTTTGTTAACCTCAGCAGAGAAGAGACATGGAATTTCAGGTACTCTTTTTGAACTTCTTTGGATTGTGCCATCATTCCTTTCTTTCCCAGAAAACTCATCACTGGGAAATTTCATTATGCTATGAGACGGAATCTGCCTAGCATTCCCCTTTCATCATTATCCTCTGCCTTCTGATTGACCCTTTGGACTAGAGGGCAAAGTCATGGTCTCCAGGAGCTCCATTTAAACAGGGGACTCAACACAATTTTTCTCTCTATTTCCCACGAGCTACGTTGCTTTTGTACTTCTTTGGAACTCTTCATACTTTCTCTCCCCATCAAGTCATGATACTCTCTATCTTTTGGCTTCTTTTCTGTGTTGTCTTCCCTCTTTATATTGGAAACTGCTTGAGGGCAGAGATTTTCACTGCTTTTACTTATATTTATATCCCCAGTGCTTAGCACAGTGTTTGGCACATAGTAGGTGCTTAATAAATGTTTTTTTGAGAGTCTTCAAGAAGAAGAGATCTGTGTTCCAATACTAGGTCTGCTATCTTACTACTAGCTATATAAATGTAAGCAATTCTTAATTTTTCAGTGCTTCAGTTTTTTCAGCTATAAATTGAAAAGCTTGGTGAAAATGATTACTAAGTTTCTTTCCAGAATTAAGTCTTATGAGATGCAATATGTCACAGAATGTCCCGATCTCAGAATCTAAGAGGAGAACTATTCTCTTTTTTCTTCTTTACTCAGAAATTTCAAGTTTTCTGAGGACGAATCTGATTTTTTAAAATTCTCTTGACCCATATCAACATTTTAGCAATGATTCAAATAGCATTGTATGAGCTACATCTAAAAAGGGAAAAACTAGACACAAATAATGCACTTTTCTTTGTTGATAATGAATCATCAAATAAGAAAGGAAATCTAGAAATATTATAGTCATTAAAATATGAATTTGCTGGCATTTTACCAAGATGGAAAAAAGAAGGCAATAGGTATATAGACAGAAGGGTGTATTTTCCCTCATTAGCCTTAGATGAGAGTAGTGAGTCAAAGTTCTAGTTAAGTCCTTCCAACTAGCTACCAAGCATTTTCACTTAGCTATCCTGCTACTGCCATTTTAGTCTCAAAATTTTCACATAAGAAATCTTTATTTCTCACAGGAACCAATTTTCTTTCCCAGCTCCCTTATTCAGTGACCAATTACTAAGTACCTGTTATGTCCCAGGCACTATACTATATGGTGGGGATACAAAGTTCTTGCCCTCAATGAGCTTACATTCTAATAGGGAGGTAAAGAAAAACATATACACAAACAGATAAAGAAAAAAAAAGCTAAAAAGTAAATACAAAATCATTTCAAGGTGTCTGTGTGTAAGAGAGAACAAGGGATAAAATATTAACAACTGGAAGTATAAGAGAAGGCCCCATATGCCAAGAGGTAAAATAGGATCTGAGCTTTTAAGAAGTTATAGATTCCAAAAGGCTGGAGTAACAAGGAAAAGCATTCTAGCTGACAGGTTGGGGTGGAAGGTGGAAACACCTTAAAAGGGAAGGAGGTAAGAAATGAAAAGTAAGGAAATCAACTCCTGGAACAAGAGTCTAAAAGGAAAAGCATTTAATTAATGACAATTAATAATAACAATGTACAGAAAGGGACATTGAAAAAATGTGAAAAGCATTAAATTCTGACCAGAGGAGTCTGTATTTTGTTTTAGAGGCAATAAGGAGCCCTTGAAACTTATTGAGTTGGGTGATGACAGGATTAGACTGATTCTTATATTAATCTGGTTGTCTGGAAGGATGGTGATACCAACCACAGAAAATGGGAAAATAAAAGGGGTGAGTTTAGGAAGAAAGATAATGATTCTGTTTGGGATATGTAGAATTTGGGATGCCTATGGAACACTCAAGTAGAAGTATCCAAACAAGAAGTTGGTGATATGAGTCTAGAGTGTAGGAAAAGGATGAAGATTAGATGTATAAATATGGGTGTCATCTGCATGACACCAGTAGAGAAGATGGACCATGACAAAATATTGCATGCAGTATATCCTCATGCAGGTGGGTAAGAAATAGATGATACTCTAAGAAGGAATAGTCACACAAACAGAAAAACAACTACTAGTAGAGATCAATGTCAGAAAAATCCAGAATGAAGAGAGTAGAGGATCCAAGAGAAGGAAAAGGGGCAACCAGAGGTGTCAAGCCCTGAAGAAAGATTAGATGAAGAATGGGAAAATGCAACTGTAGTTGACAATTAAAAAGTAGGTAATCTTAGGGGAAAGTTCTTAGCAGAGGCACATAAATGTGGTTTTAAAAATATTTTTATAATGGCATTTCAATATAATTGGTTTTCTTTGCAATCCTATGTATTTCATTTTGTACATTCTAAGAAGAGTTCCATAGACTTCACCAGACTGCCAAAGAGATCTATTTCACAAACAAGGTTAACAATCTCTGTTAGAACAATTGCAGTCAAAATTTGGGGGGAAAGCCAAATTAGAAAGTGAGTGGGAAGAGACCTCAAATGTAGACAGATTTTTTCTAGGAGTTGGCTATGAAAATGGAGTAGAAACATAGGATGACTGATGGTATGGTGAAGTCAAGTGAATGTTTCATAACAGGGAAGGAGCCAGTGGATATGGAAACAAAAAAATTAGAAAGAGAAAGGAGTTGACTGAAGAAGTAAGGGGTCCCAGTACAGATGAGAAGGAATAAGATCAAGAATCAAAACAGAGGGATTAGCTTTAGTAAGGATAAGGACCACCACTTTCTCTGGAATTTCTTCTAATTGTTCAAGTCTGACGTCATGGAACAATGTTTGCTCCTTGCCTTTTTTTCTCTTTAAAATCCAATTGATCTGACACTTGTAAAATCCAGTGGAATTGCTTGTTGGCTACAGGAGTGGGGTGGGAGGAGAGGAGGGAAAGAACATGATTCCTGTAACTATGGAAAAACAGTCTAAATTAATTAATTAATTGGAATTTTTCAAATAAAATAAAAACACAAAAAAATCAAATTGATAGCTATTAGTCTGATTAATTATTTCTAATTAATATTTCATTCCTTTCCATTTCCACTGATACTACACTAACCCCAGGCTATTCTTGTATCACATCTATATGTGCTACATCAACTTGCCAGATTTTTTGCATCAGTTCCTCATCTGTAAAATGAGCTGGAAAAGGAAATGGCAAATCACTCCAATATCTTTGCCAAAAAAAACTACCAAATAGGGTCACATGAAAAGGTGGATGACTTAGCAACAATGATATTACATCCATCTTTCAATTCAACAGGGATACATAAAGTACCTATTCTGTGTAGAGTCCTGTGCTAGGCAAAAAGTGACAGAGTGATGTTTCACACATGAAAATAATTTCAATACTCCCTTCCAACTCAAATTTGTTATTTGTTTCCTGCTGCTTTTAGAATAATATTAAAGTTTCAGAAAAAACTCAGGAAATTTTATATGCAATAATAAAAAGTGATATAAGCAGAACCAGAAGAACATTCTACGCTATAATAGCAATATTGTAAACATAACCAATTGTGAAACACTTGGCTTCTCTGCTCAATATAATGTTCAAAGGCAATTCCAAAAGACTTCCGATTAATGTGAGAGAGAAGTGAAGAATTCTGAGTGCAAAGTAAAGCAAACTATTTTCACTTTATTTTTCATGCTTTTTTTTTACCATTGCTAATATGGAAATGTTTTGCATGATTTCACATGTATGCTGGGTATCGTATTGCTTGACTTCTTGATGGGTGGAGGAGGGGCTGGAGGGAAGGAAAGAATTTAGAATTCAAAATTGCAAAATATAAAAAATGGAATAATATCCAAACCTTAGACTGGTTTCACCCTACTTGTTCAACTACATATTTTGCTAAATGTAGAGGAAGGTTAGCATGAACAGAGGATGAACAAGATGGGGAAGATCTGACTTGAAATGCTGCCTCTGATATATTCTAGCTGCCTCACCATAGGCAAATCATGTGATCACTCATATGCTCCAGACAACTCTATAAATAAAGATTATATATTATAGAGGAATTGTCAGTTTGCCTTAGTGGAGGAAGTTTCCACTCTGAGAATTCTCCTACTATGCTGAAATTACAGAACTTTATCCTCCTTCCCCCAAAGATCTTTGTATTATCTATAATTCATCAATAAAAATTTTCTGGTCTAAGAAGTTCATCTCCTTACTTTCACACACACACACACACACACACACACACACACACACACACACACACACACACACACATCTATTCCCTATACCTGGTAAGTCTTCCTCACTCCTTTCTACCCATTCTAATCCTATCATTCTTTCAAGTCACAGTTCCTTTTTGAAGCCTCCTGTTGGACTTTCCTGTCTACATTTATTAAGCAATTTTCACTTAGTCTAGCCTTTGTGCTAGAATAGTCAAAGAGCAAGAATGAAACCATTTTTACTCTCAAAGAGACTATATTCTGACAATTAAATATTTCCTTCTAGGACAGAATCCTGGTGTAATAGGTAGTGTGAAAGATATAGAACCTAAAATATCCAGGATCAAAATCTGCCTTACTGACCTCATAGCTATGAGTAAGTCATTTAACTTTCTTGGTGTTAAGTTTCCTCATCTATAAAATAAAGATGAGGGAGTTGGACTTGACACCATCTGTGATTCTTTCTAGGGCAGCTATGTGCTGCAATGGCTAGAGTGCTAGACCTGGACTCATCTTTCTGAATTCAAATCTGTTCTCAGACATTTACTAGCTGTGTAACCCTTGGCAAACACAACCCTATTAGCCTCAGTTTCCTCATCTGTAAAATAAATTGGAGAAGTATCCAGTTTCTTTGTCGAGAACACCCCAAATGGGGTCATGAAAAGTCTGACACCACTGAAACAAATGAATAACAACAACAAAGGTCCCTTCTAACTCTAAATTTATAAATTAAATTTATTTAATTTTGAAGACTTTGATTAATATGTGTTAGTATTTATAAAAAGACATAGAAAAGGATGAAGAGGCATGGAGAAGTGGTGATCTGTACCAGTGGAAGGAGTACCCACATTAGTTAGGACAAGGCTGCATTAAAGTATTGATTAATGTTGACTGGTTTTTCCATTCAGACCAGCCACCATTGTGCTGCCTTGCTCATGTGCAGTATTAATATATACAGAACAAACAGAAATGCTCTCAGAAAGGTGCCCTCAAAGCCCCCAGTGTTCAGCCCCCAATCTCGGAAATGTCTTCTTTTATAGCTCTATAAAGATTATGTATTGTGTGGGTTTATTGGTTTCCATCTTCACTCTTAGAATGGCTATTAAACTGGCTGTGTGGTATAGCATTTACAGGCACTTCATCTTATACTGGGCAAGTCACAATTTGACAAGCATTTCTTGGGGGGGGGATTCCATTCTATGAGAAAGCCTTACTCCAATCACTGAAGCTCTAATTACATATATCAACTGTGTGAATTGGAATGTCAGTTGGATAGATGATTATTACAAATTAACTATAAAGTAATATTGTTCTTAATTATGATGGGAACATGACTTATACTTTACCTCTCCAAAGCAATATATACTGCTAATTTCAGAGTAAAGCTTCTGGACAGCACAATCAAAAATTTTCCTCAGAATTCCATCATTCCCACTAAAGCCAGAAAAAAATAAGAAAGAGAAGTGGTATTTTCAGGGTAGAAAGGAGCTATTGCATCTGGAAGAAATAATTAATAATGCAATGAGTGATAGAATCAGAACCCAAAATTAGCTTGACAAACCGGAACAAAAGATAGGAGCTGGCAGGTAATATTAACAAGGGATAAATGTAAAACCTAGTTCTTAGGTTCAAAAAATCAACTTCATAAATACAGGATGGAAGGAGAAGGAAGAGAAGAAATACATCATTAAAAATCAGTTAATATTGAAAACGCTTTTAGGATTTTTATGAGCTACAAATTCAATGAGAGTCAGCAGTGTAATGTGGTAACCAAAAATGCTCAGTAATAGATAATAGACAATAATAACAGAAGTATAGTATATTGAGGGAGATGACGGTTATATTATATCCTACCCTAGTTAGATCACACTTGTAGTAATATGTCCAATGTGTAACTTATTAAAAAAAATTAGAAGCAACTGTGGCTAGAAGTACTTAACTTGAGAATAAGAATTGTTTCATTTTTAGAATTTGACTGTTCCTGCACAATGTCTAAATAAGTGCTTAATAAATCTTTTTGATTAATAAATCTTTTTTATTTATTAGTTGATAATAAAAATAATATAATTTTGATTACATTTAAAGGCTTCTCCACAAATGAAACTAATACTAGAATAAAAACAAAAACTATCTAATGGGAAATATGTTTGCATTAAATATCTCTGGTAAAAAGTCCAATACGCAGGAAGTACAGGGAATTTATACAACTAAATAAGACCAAAAGCCATTTCCTAATAGAAAGATGGTCAAGGGATATGAAGTAACATGGTTATGAAAGCTAAAATAAAAAATTAGAGATTCTCTAAGAGGTATTGTTTCAGTGGAAAATTCTGAGAATATAAGCAAATGATTAATGACCAAATGGAATATTATATTGTACCATATTACTGACAAGAGAACTGTATATTAAAACAACTCAAATTTTACCTCAGACAACTTAAAATTTTCAGACAATTAAAAATGACACCCTCGATGCTGAAGGGGCAATGAGAAGATAAGTTTACAAATCTACTTTTGGTAGAGCAGTGGATTGGTTCTATCAGTTTGGAACTTTGAAAGAAAATTCATTTCTCTTTGACCCAGCAATCCCACTACTGGGTGTATGTGTATGTAATAAATTCACAATAATACTCACTAAGGCAAGAAAAAATGACAGTAACAACCTAGAAACAAATTCGATATTGTCAATAGGGGAATGCACAAACAATTATCAGCATATAAATGGGAAAGAATATTATTGTGTCTTAAGTCACAAGGAATATGATGAATTCAGAGAAATATGGGAAGACTCATATCAAGTGATATAGAATGAAGAAAGCAGAACCAAAATAAGAATACACTGAATGATTACAGTTATATAACTTTAAAAGTCATTGAACTCTAATAAAGTGCAATTATTCCTCAAAAACTGTTGTAAAGACATATTCTTCCCCTCACAGAACAATAGGAATTACAAATGTAGAATACAATAGATATTGTCAGATGTAGTTGCTATGTCCCTTTTGCTTAACGCTTGATGGATATGTTGCAGAAAGGATTCTTCACCTCTGAGGTTCCCTTCGGTTCTCTAATTCTGATTCTGTGATCTGATTTAAGCACCTTTGTTTTAAAGTTAGGTCAAGTGATAACCAAGAGAAATTCAAAAGCTTCCCATGGTCACACAGCTACTTACTGACTGTTCTAGAACTAGAATTCATATCTCCTATCCCTGGCCAGGTTCTTTCTCTTCTCTTGTTGCAGTTGCAGAAGCAGAAGGTCTCTATAATATTTTTGTCTGAAGATCCTCTACTATTAAAAAATATGGAAAAGGAAAAATTGGGGATTTTAGGACAAAACTGAAGATTTCAAACAATTGATGAGGACTGTAGCTATAAGAGAGGAGAGTAATGCAGTATTTTAAGCATCTTTAAGTATTGGAAATTCCTGTGATGCTAATGTCATTCCCTTTTGTGAAAATCTTAAAGACCATAAAGGATAATTCCATCTTTTATTTTCATATTTCTTATTATATCTAATATATATTATAATTTTAAGAAATTTGACAATAGCCATATCTATTTCTAAATTCAGTCATCATATTTTACTAGAAATAGGTAAATATTCAGTAAAGAACTGTTCTTAAGATGTCAAATTGCTATGACATCCCATTTCTCACTTCTATAATCTTTGCTCATGCTATCCTCTGCATGAGGCAGGTACTCCCCTCTAGTTCCTTGTACATAGAAATATTAATTTTATTGATGGTTAAGTTCATGTACAAAATTTCCTAAGAATAAAAGTACAATAAAGTCTAGTAAGCACCTGTTCTGCACTGAGACTAAATAGAGAAGACCAGCTTGTAAGGCTTTGGATCTTAGTGACATCCCATGCAACAGCATCCATTGGAGAGCACTGAGAAATAGACATCGACTAAGATTTGTCTGAGCCATTGGTCCTGAGTATTCTATAAACCCCAACAGAAAAAGAAAGCTTCTTAGGAGAGACAGAAACCTATATAAAATAGAGGTATGAGTGAGATCAATGGCAGTATGTGAATATGAGTGACCCATTACACAGATTAAGCATTTTATCTACTCAGAAAGTAAATGTTCGCATTACTAAGGGATTCTCAGAATTACAGAAAAATTGGCTTTGCCATGGACTTTTTAAAGTGAAAATTTCCGTAATTTCATGAACAGATGACTCCATTTACAAAGACCTGATTCACATACAAGCTTTGAGGAACATGTAAAACCACAAAATATTAGCTTCCCCAAAGAACTTTGGAGATCAACAGAGGACCAGTGAAATTAAGTAACTCATCTCAAGTCACACAGAAGCCAGATTTTCTGACTTTCTCTCCTGTGCTCTTTCCATGATATAATTCTGTTTGCCTATTGCACCCCAAATAAGGGTGATATATAAAGGGTCAGGTAATATATATTTTAGGATGAAGGCTTCAGTATAGCATTTTCCAAGGTTTAAAAACAGAAAGCTTCACAGCACAATATAGAATAGTGAGTTCTTATGAATGCACAGTATGCAAAACCTCTCTAAGCATATTCCTTCTCAGTCAGCAGCAGCCCCTGTAGCCCTGAGTAGTTCAACATGATTGTTAACCAGAATAATGTCTATCAAGTTATTTTTAGTCAAAGAGACTGATTGTGGAGCTTCAGTTCGGTGCATTAGTATGAGATTACTTTGTGCAAGGCTTTACACAAGACTCATTTCCCAAAGTAGCATATCTGGCATTTCAATGAGGCAGACCATTAACAATGTCATCAGTGACAAGCCTGCTTGTCTTAGGCTATATTAGAAAAATGGTTTGGGCTTCCTGCCCCCTTCCTTTCCCCCATCATCTATAAAGAACTTCAGGTTTTGGTCACCAGGATGAGAGAAAACTCTGTATAAACCAGGGGTTCTTAACCTTTCTGTGTGTAATGGACCCCTTTGACAGTCTGATAAAGTCTGTGGATCTCTCCTCAGAATAATGCTTCTAAATAATTGAAGGAAATGCTAAATTTCAGTTCTGGATGAGGGAAATTAAAAGTGTACTTTTTGCATGTAAGTTCATGGACTTCGGACTCCATGAGACTCCACGGATTGTAGGTGTAAAAGGAAAGTATTTGTTCTTGTGCAAATAAGTGCAATGAATTGAAGTCCTAGCTCCACCATTTACTAGCCAATTCAATCAGCCAGTTCAATCAAGTTCAATCAATATTAAGCTACTTTCATGGGCAAGAGACCAGGCTGGGTAGGTAGAAGTAAAGGATTTTTTTTCCTAATTACACAGTTCTTGCCTTAACTGAGCTTATTTGGATAAATTTGACACCATAATGGCTCTCATACAATCTAGTTCCCTGAACCCAGAATTATATTTTTAAGACAGACTTTGTTAAAGATTTATATGATCCAGGATTTAGCTAAATGAGAGTGGTATATTGAGAAGAGAGCTGGAAACACGGGCATAGGACCCTCAGTATCATGGTAGTTCTGTTATAATCCAGCTGTTTTGGGCAAATCATTTCTCCTCTCTGGCTCTCAATTGTCTTACATATAAAATAATAAGAGATTGGACTAGATGATCTCTAGGGTGTTTTTTTTTAATTTCTAAATCTTATGAACCTAAGATTACCACACTAGGTTGGAATGGTGGTCCATTGAATCCAGTACTAACCTGTCCCCAATGGGGTCACTCATGAATAAGTTCTAAGAGGTCACTGTTGCCCACCAAGTGGACCTTGAAAGCAATTGTTTGTTTTAATAGGTTTATTTAGCTGGTAAATATACCGTAAACTAGCAAATGTTGAAGGATCCCCTGGGGTTACTTTATCATTCAATTTATAAAAGTAAGATCATAGAATAACAGGATTGAAGGGGACCTTGACAAGCCATCTTGTCAAGCTCCTAGTTTCAAGCAAGATTGCATCTAACCTATCCCATAGACATGCATATCAGTCCTGTTCTTTAAGATGCCCACTAAAGACCATTCTACAATCTCTCATCATCCACTCCACTGTTTTAAGAATACTTATGTGTCCAATATAAGACAATGCTTTCATATCACTGTGGATCAGCCAACACAAAGCTATATACTGTAACCATAGCAATGATTGTATGTTGTCTTCATAAAGTACATTAAAGAGCAAACCTTTCTACAAGGTCTTATCTATATCCTTGGCAAGTGCAAAAGGTAACAATAATTCTATTCAGCATTGGTTGGGGTTTTTTTTTTCAACAACTATTTATTTAGTGTCTATACAGAGCACTATATGGAGGAAGTGCTATGATAGGGATTCAAAAGATAGAAAAGACTAAGCCCTTGCCCTTGAGAAGGAGATAATTCAGAGAAGAGAAATAGATGAACAGAACAATTAAAGATCAATTAAAAGGCAAGGTGGTGTAAATTTTATATAAAAGGACTGAGGGAACAAAGCAAGTTTAGGATAGAGTTATTGAAGTAAGAATTAACCCATTCCTTTGGGGATGGAACAACCAACAAAACCAATTATGTTGAAAACATAGAAAGAAAATTTTAAAAAAATTAACTGTGAAAAACAATTCAAAAGCATCTGCCTAATATCTTTACCTGTTTTACTGATCATCTCTTAGCTTCGAATCAATCCAAAATCACAATAAGGACCCACATTGAACTTCCCACTTTTCTCACTGAACTTCCCACTTTCTGAGCCACCCTTCTGGTTTAGTTGGACTCTAAATATCAGCCTGGCAACTGCAGTCACTGGAATCTGTGGCCTGTTTGTTAGTACACAAAACATGTCAGCAAAGATTGCTACACCCTGTGTTAATTTAATTAAGGGTCCTAATGAAGCAGAAAATTAATCAAAAGGTTGTCAGTAGGATATGTCACAACTGGTCTTTACTGATTTCAACATGCTGCTTGAGGGATCCTTCATTTTCTTTTTGTTTTGTTTTGTTTTGTCTTTAATCTCTCAAAATGACCTACGGAGGATGTGTCTGAAAACCTAAAGGAAGCAACAGAAAGAACCACAGTGGCATGCAGAAGCATATAGCGTTCCAGTCTTGGCAATACTCCCAACTTGCTTTGTGATCTAGGAAAGTGCCTCATTTTCTTTGTCTAAAATACTATAAATACTCTATTGGTACAAATATTCTAGAAAGCAACTTATCATAAGGCTAAGAGAATGACTAAAATGTCCAAACCCTTGGGCAGAGTAATTCCACTGAATGGATAGAAGGATGGATGAATGAATGAATGAATGAATGAATGAATGAATGAATGAATGAAAAAAAACATTTGTGGAGGACTATGTGCCAGGCACTGTGTTAAGTGCTTTACAAATAATATCTTATACAAATAATGCTCAGGACAACTCTGTGAGGTAGGTATTATCATTATCTTTATTTTACAGGTACTAAGAGGAAAGAAGCATTTTTATAGAGCCTACTATGTGCCAGGCACCGTGCTAAGTGCTTTACAAATAAATATTACCTCCTTCATTCTTTAAACAACTTGAGGAAGTAAACACATTTATTATCCTCATTTTTCAGTTGAGACAACTGAAGCAGGAAGAGATTAAGTGAGTTGCCCAGCTAGTCATACAGCTAAAAGTCAATATCTGAACATGGATTTGAACTTGGATCATCCTGACTCCAGACCTAGACTTCGATCCTCTGCACCACCCAGTTTCACATACCTAGTGAAGTTAACTATTTAAAGTTGCACTTTTGGAGGGTAAAAAAAGAACTGAAAATGAGGTAGATGCCCAACTATTGGTAAACTGAAAAGCAAGTTGTGGTTCATGAATTATATTGCTGTTTCTCCCTCTTTTTGTGCAGAATGGGAGAAGCCAGGATTGTGGAATGTTGCATTTGATAACACACTTCCCTACTGATTTGGTTAGTTTGTTGAACTCTTTTTTTTTAACTTTAAAAAAAATCCCTAAAAAGGACAGGGGATAGTGGTGGGGGATTAATTCTAAATGATGGCCATATGAAAACAAGGTGTTGACAATTTTTTTAAATGAAAAGCCCTTCAGATACTTAAAGACATCCCCCCATCTTTCTTCAACTAACCTTTCATTTGTCATGATCTCAGGTCCATCACTAACTTGTTTGCTTTCTTTGGGATGTTCTCCAACTTATCAATTCCCTCCCTACAACATGGTGCCCATCAACAGATGAATAGGGGACATGAGTTGAGGCGCAGAAGAGGGAGATTTGTTCTGAGGACAGAGAGAAGTCAATATAATTTGGTTAAATCATACAACACACAAAGAAGAGTTACATAAAATAAAGCTGGAAAAATGTTGTTGTTTCTGTTGCCCAGTATTATGTCCAAGTTGTGGGTGTAACATTTTAAGAAGGGTATTGATAGCCTGGAGGGCATCCACAGGTGAACAGGAGAGTGAAAGGCCTTGAGATCATGCCATATGAAGATTAGAAGAAGGAAATGGAGATAGTTGGCCTGGAGAAGAGAAGGCTTAAGGACTTGAGACTGTTCACTCATTTCAATCTTGTCTGGCTCTTTGTGACTATTTGAAGTTTTCTTAGCAGAGATACTATAATGATTTGTAATTTTCCTTCTCCATTTTACAGATGAGAAAACTGAGGCAAACAGAATTAAATGACTTCCCCAGATTTGAACTCCTGAAGAGGAGTCTTCCCAGCTCCAAGACCAGCATTCTATCAGCTGTGCCACTTAGCTGTGCCAAAAGCTGGAAAAGTAGATGGGTATAAGATTGTATAAGGACATGAATGCAAGGCAGAAGAATTTAAACTTCATTCAAGGGATAATATGGAGCTATTAAAGATTTCAAGGAGGTGAGCAACATGAGATGTATATAAGAAAACTTATTCTAATCCCAATATGAAGGACAGGTTAGAAGTAGGAGAACATGATGCTATTAACATCAATGAAAAAGGATATTCTGATTCTTCAGATTGTTTCCAAAGAGAGTTTGTGATAGTATGGTAATGGGTACTAGAGTAATCTTACTCAGCCTGAGAAGGCAGAAAGAAGCAATGGATAGAAGTTACGAAGAGGGAGATGTAGGTCTGAAATAATAACAAAACCCTAACAATTTCATCTATGAAAAGGTAGACTAGGCTGTCCCGGGAAGTAGTGAGTTTCCTTTTATTAAGTTCAGTACAATTTGGCAAATAGCTAGGTGACCTTGGGGAACTAATTTAACCTCTGTGACTATCAGTTTCCTCATCTGTAAAATGAGGAAATTAATATTTGTGCTATCTATTTCCAATGGATATTGCAAGAACCAGCTGTGATAATTTATGGGAAATGCTTTGTTACCCTACAGTATTATATAAATGTTAACTATGGTCATTATTATTTTTTATACTCTACATTAATACAAAGAGAAATTAATTCAAGAGTGTTGTTTCTGACACTCTTCTCTTTTTTCTGATTATTCCTGGCCATATTACTTTTAAAACTATTTTCTTTTTCTCTTACAAACTTCAACTGAAATCCTTCTTACTATCACATTCTTCCTTGACTTTGGGAGAAACATTTTTTTACGGTCACAATACTGTCTTTTGTTGACTTCTTTATGATATTCCTGACCATATTGTTTATATATATCAGAAGCTAAATACTAAAATGGATCTATGATCTCATTGGTTGAGGAGTTTCTTACAATATGCAAATTATATCTTTTCCATACCTGCTATCCTCTTCTGGGTGCCTTTTGTTTGAATCATCCCATAGGTCCACAAAAGTGATTCAATATGGTCCACATTTTTTACTAAAGTTTTAGTAAATGATATCATCAAGGAATTGTGAATAATAGGAAAAGAGGAGTTAGTCAAAAGAGATAAGAATGAGGATTTGCAGGTAAATAGAGAAAGTGATCCAGGTGGTTTCTTGAAATCTTAAGAGATACTGAGAAGGCCTCCATCACTTTAGGTAGAACTGAGGTGCTTTGTGGTAAACTTAAGTATGCCTTCTGATAAATACTCATTCTTAATTTTTCAGAGAAAGTTGTATTCTGTGTTCCACCATCATAAAACAATATTAGTAGTTGGTAAGGATGTTTAACAGTCCTTTGCTAAGCAATAAGCTGGAAACACATCTTAATTTTTTTTACTTTCATTTTTTTACATTTATTTGTTACATTAAAGTCCCCAGGTATCTCCCTCATTCCCCTCCCCACCATCCCTACACCCTGGCCTTAAAGAAGGCATCATTTAACAAAAAAACAAATCTTGATTTGTAAAAATATCATCTTTGTAACCAGTTTTTCTCCTCTATCTCTCTTCTCTCTTTCAAACTCACAGCTCTAGCACAAAGAAATAAAAATACCCCCAATAGTTCCTATTCTAGGCTACAAAGTTCTTAGAAAATGGTCCATGTTACTATGAACACATCATTTGTTCCTAATTGAAATAGCTGAAGTAGATAGTATTTTATAGATTTGATGAATCTTGGCAATCGGTTCAACATGCCAAAGTTGTATACAGCAAGAAGATAGCATAACTTCTAATTAGTCAGGTCAATTCTATATATGGTCACCTCCATTTCCTAACCCTAACGTGTCTCTAATTCCTAGGAGTGGGAGCCAGACTCACCATTTATACTGTTGAGCTGGTAAGCATTGCTAGACTTTCATTTGCTTACAATACTATAAATTATCTGGTGCCTCAATGTCATCACATTCTTTAATTTTTGCCTGAGCCTCTTAGCCCAGGATGTAAGAGTTGGGGCAAAGAACTTCAGGCCTCTTTATTACAGGGAGAGGAAGGGCATAAAAATGGGAAGCAGAAGCTAGGGAATGTTTCTTTAGACCATTTTTGTTCTCTATCTTCTCTTTCACCTCTTTGTCCTAGGAGATTAGCAATGAGCAACAGAAAATGTAATAATTCTGGGAGAGAAATTCTGGAGTAGAAGATAGTTCCTGAGGCCCTACTAGAAGTCATAGTCTTCCCATAAGTGTTTCTGCTTCTCCTACCCTGGGACTCTTCTTTCCCTCAAAACTTTGCTTCCCAACTGTTTAATCTGTTCTTATTTATTATTGAGATTAAAAATCAAGGTGCCAGGGGATTCCAAATGGTGGATTAGAGACAGCCATCCAGCAGAATTCTCTCAACATTCCTCTCCAAACAATTTGAAAATAATACTTTACCATTCTGGTTGGCAATTTGGAACTATACCCAAAGAGCTCTAAAATACTGCCTTCCCTTTGACCCAGCCATACCATTGCTGGGTTTGTACCCCAAAGAGATCATAGATAAAAAGATTTGTACAAAAATATTTATAGCTGCACTTTTTGTGGTAGCAAAAAACTGGAAAACGAGGGTAAGCCCTTCAATTGGAAAATGGCTGGACAAATTGTGGTATATGCTGGTGATGGAATATTACTGTGCTCAAAGGAATAATAAACTGGAGGAATTCCATGTGAACTGGAAAGACCTCCAGGAATTGATGCAGAGTGAAAGGAGCAGAGCCAATAGAACATTGTACACAGAGACTGATATAGTGTAGTAAAATCAAATGTAATGGACATCTGTACTAGCAGCAGTGCAATGACTCAGGATAATTCTGAGGGACTTAATGGATAGGAACGCTACCCACATTCAGAGGAATAACTACAGGTGTGGAAACACAGAAGGAAAACAACTACTTGAACACATGGGTTGATGAGGACATGAATGGGGATATAGACCTGAAACGACCACACCAATGCAATTATCAATAATATGGAAATAGGTCTTGATAGATGACACATGTTAAAACCAGTGGAAATGAAGGAGGACTGAAGGGGAAAGTAAGAACATAAATCATGTAACCATGTAAAAATGGAAACTTTTTCTAAAAAAATTTAAATTAAAAAAGAAAATAATACTTCAAATAAGATTTTTAAGTAGCAGAGGCAACAAAAGGTCAGAGTGAGACTTTCTTCTGGCCTAAGAAAACTTGAAGTCAGCAGGAGAAGCTTGTGACACCAGGGTGAAAGCTTATCCAGAGTCCAACACAAGGTGGTGGTGGCAACTGAAGCTGTGGTAGTAGCAGCTTTGGGAGATCTCAAGTCAAAGAAAATGAAGAGGACAGACAATTTGTCAGAAAGGGATTGCAGGGGACCCTTTGGTGGCACTGTATACAACTGCCACTGATTGGCAACTCTATTGCCCATATATACTTCTGGGTCACAGATCCACTGGTGGTCTTTCACAATGGAGTAGGGACCCTGGTCATGGTTCCAAGGCAAAGAGAATAGCTGCAGAACAGGAAAATGGTGATCATACCTCTCCTAAGATCACATCACTTTGGAAGCAATAAAACTTGCAGACTTCCCAGAACTATCTCTGAAAATAAGAACATCAAAAAGTCTGAAGCCTGGGACAGTGACTCCCCGACCCTAGGTGAGCAGAGTTCAACTTTAAGAAAAGTTCAAAATTAAGAAATAGGTCTGAAAAATGAATAACCAACAAAAAATAATTCTACTATAAAAAGTTATTATGATGGCAGGGTAAACCAAGATATAAACTCAAAATGAGACAATGTGAAAATAGCTACCAAAAATAATCAGAGAAAGATGCTAATTATACCCAAACACAACAATAATTCCTAGGAGAGTTTTTAAAAAGAGATGAGTGGTAAAGGAAAAATTGGGGAAAGAAATGAGAGTGATGTAAGAACATTATGAAAAGAAAGTTAACAGCTGGATAAAAAGCACAAAAACTGCTAAAGTAAATAATATCTTAAAAACAAAATTGGCCAAATGGAAAAGGAGAAACAAAAATCCATTGAAGAGGCGATTCTTAAAAAATAGAATTAAACAAATAGAAAAAGAGGTACAGATATTCACTAAAGAAAATAATTCTTTGAAAATTAGAATTGAATGAGTGAAGCTGTTGACCACATAAGACATCAAGAAACAATAGAACAAAATCAAAAGAATAGGGGAAAAAATAGAAGAAGATGTGAATTATCTCATCAGAAAACAACTGGCCTGGAAAATAGTTGAGGAGAAACCTGAGAATTATTGGACTACCTGAAAGCCATAATCAAAGAAGGAGCCTAGAAATCATGTTTCAAGAAATTATTAAGGAAAACTACCTGATATTTTGGACCTAAAGGGTAAAATAGAAATTGGAAAAAATCTACCGATCATCTCCTGAAAGCAATCCCAAAATGAAAACCCATAGGAATATTATATTGACAGATTCCAGTCAATTTAAAGTCAAATTAAAGTCAAAGAGAAAGTACTTCAAGTACCCATAAAGAAATAATCCAGGTATCATGAAGTCACAATCAAGGTCATGCAAGATTTAGTGGCTTCCATTGAAATATGATGTTACAAAAATCAAAGGAGCTAAGTTTAGAACCAATAATAATATACCCAGCAAAACTGAGTATAATACTTTGGATGGAAATATTCATTTAATGAAATAATCTTCAAGTATTCCTTATTAAAACACCAGAGTTGAAAAAGAAAAACTGACATTCAAACATAAAACTTAAAGCATAAAAAGTAAACATGAAAGAGTAATTATAAAAGACTCAATAAAGCTAAACTATTTACATTCCTATATGAGAAGATGATACATGTAACTATTATAATTAAGGCAGTTAAAAAGAGTTCACATAGACAGAGGGCATAGGTATGAATTGATTATGTTAGAACGATCTAAAATAAATGAACAAATGAGAAAGAGAGATGCACTGAGAGATGGGGTTAGGGAGAAGTGGAAAGAGGAAATTTTCTTACATAAAAGATGCACAAAAGGAAGATCTTTTATAATGGGGCGGGGGGAATAAGGTTTGGCAGGCAATACCTCACTCTCATCATAATGAGTGAAAAGGCAGAAGAATTTATACACATATGTGGATGTATATAGGATACATAGAAATATATACATATATAGAATATACATATTTATGTATAGAAATGTAACTTACAGATAGAAAAAAGGAGGGGAGAGAGATAATAGGGAGCAGAAAATGATGAAAGAGGGGATAGTTTAAGGAAGCAAAACAGACTTTTGAGGAGGGACAGGATAAAAATAGATAAGGAGGGAAAATAGAAGGAAATGGAAAGAAGGGAAATACATAGTCATCATAACTATAAATGTGAAATGGATAAGCTCATTCATAAAATGGAAACAGAGCAGAGTATATTAGAAACTAGAATCCAACAACATGTTATTTACACATTTGAAACAGAAGGACACATACAGAGTTAAAATAAAAGACTAGAGCAGAATCTAATATGCTTCTTCTGAAGTATTAAAAAAAAGGCAAGGATAGCAATCATTATTTCAGACAAAGCAAAAGCAAAAATGTACCTAATTATAAGAGTTTATTTTGTAAACTATATTATGTTAGAAAATATCAGAGACATGTAAAAGGGCAAAAAATTTTACAGCATGTTTTTCTTATAAAGACTTCTGACAAATATTAAGAAAAAAAAACAATTCTAAAATAGCCTACCTGATCAAAAAAGAATTCATAACAGCATCCCATGCAACTAAAGAAATAAACTAGCAAAAACCTAAATATCCAAAACTAGGGGAAATTTAAATAAATTGGGGTTCATTAATATAATGGAATACTCTAATACAATCAATATCAACAAGTATAATGAATAAAAATAAATCATTAAAACCCTTTAAGAAATAATTTGAGGTACACAAAGCAGAATTAGAATAATATAGTACAAACTTTTGTTGTTATTCATTCATTCATTCGTGTACAGAATGTACAAGCCTCTTCTGTCCTCCACTATCTCCCAAAGCCTATTGGAGTTCATATTCATTGCTTCCATGACAATATTTGTCCATTTCATCCTTTGCCTTCAATCTTTTATAAATCAAAGTCTTTTCCAGAGGGTGTGTCAAAGTATTATGTGGACAAAGTACTAAAGCTTCAACTTGTCCTTCTAAAGAATAGTCTGAAATAATTTAAGTATTGGATTACAGTGGTACAAGCAACTTAAGTAATGAGCAATTTGAGATATGAGTAGTCGTGATCTGGATTTTTTGTTTTAAGTAACAAGTGGATATTTGAATCACAAGTTTCTGCCACCCTCCATTAGATAGCCTGCTGAACATTTGGTTTCACAAGTTACACAAGACTGTCTCATTTAGTTTGGTGTTTATCTGGCCTTGCAAGCATCAGTATTGTATTGCTCTTGCTTTCTTCTTTATTTTTGTCTTTATTATGTTTTTTGACAAATTTCTTAACTTTTAACCATGGGTCCTGAAGAAAGAGGAATTGAAGCAGTTAAAGCAGCAGCAGCATGCAGAGGTTTTGCAGGAAATTAGTGGGGAGGAGCCTGAGGTGGATGAGGTAATCAGTACAAGCGAGATTAAAGAAATGTTGAGGATTTGGGAAAAATTTAAACAGTTTATTGAAAAGACACACCCAAAAAAAGTTGCAACAGGTCATGCGTTGGAGCCATGTGATGACACTTGTTTCACACATTATCAAAACATTCTAAAATGGAGGAAGAAACAAACTACAATGGAAAGGTTTTTGTTGAAATTGCCTCTAAGTGAAATCGAGGAAAGTGTGGCAAAACGGCCAAAATTCAATGAAGAAAATTATGATAATTAAGTAAAGTTACAAAATAGCCATTAAGCTTAGCAGTAAAGTTATATATCATAAGTAATGTGTAAGGTCAATTTTACATTTAAATGTAGCATTAAGTGTGTAGAGAGTAAGTTATGTTAAGAGATAGCACACAAAATGAAAACCTACACCAGCATTTTTACCTGACCTTGAAGGTAAATAACATTTCTTAGGCAAGTTTATTTCTTTGCATTCTTTCTTATTATTGATAAATATATTTATTTGTTATTTATAAAGTACATTTTTGAATTTAAAAGCATATAAAACAAAAAAATGTGCTTTTTTGGGGGGTCCTGAATGGATTAATTGCATTTCCATTCATTTAAATGAGGAAGTTCAATTTGACACATGAGCAAATTGAGTTATGAGCTTGGCCATGAAGGAATTAAACTCGTGTGTTGAGGTACCACTGTATTTGATCTCCTCCTGTCCAAAAGATTCCCAAAAGTCTTCTTCAGCACCACAATTTGAAAGAATCAGCTCTGAGGCATTCAATTTCCTTTTTAATCCAATGCTTACAGTCATGCATTGCCACTGGAAAGACCATAGTCTTGACAAAATGAACTTTTAAGGGCAAGGCTATGTCTTCCCTTTTTAGTATGCTGTTCAGATTTGCCATAGCTTTCCTTCCAAGAGGCAAGAGTCTCTTAATTTCAAGGTTGCAATCACTGTCTGCAGTGGTCTTTGAATCTAAGAATAAAAAAATATGACACTGCTACTAATTCTTCTCCCTCTATTTGCCAAGAAGTGATGGGACAAGTTGCTAAGACCTTTGTTTTTTGGGGTGAGTGCTGGTTTTTTTGTTAAGCTTCAAGCCATTTTTTCCACTCTCCTCTGTCACCTTCATCAAGAGGCTTCTTCATTCTTCTTTATTCTATGCCCTCAAAGTGGCATCATCTACATATCTCAGATTGTTGATATTTCTCCCGGTAACTGTTATGATTAAAATTCTCTGGAGACTGTATCTAAATTTGTAATTATTTATTAAACTATAAAAAGTGGGCCAGAGAAAGAAATGGCACCAGTCACATGCAGTCGGCAGTTCCCTTAGCATCCTCCTCCCCCAGCCAGCTGCACCTGCTCCATAGCCAGACCTTCGCTATGTTGGTACTCTCTTAGCTAGCCCTGAGCCAGATTGTGTGTGTACACCAGGGTTCCCCTAGCTAGCCTTAAGCCAGTTCACCCACCTTGGCACTATCCTAGATGCCTCCCAACAACCTAGTTGCACACCATATCATGGGCAAGCCAGCATTCTCCTAGGCACTTCCTCTCTCCAAAGGTCCAAGGCAAGAAACATTACTTCCTTCCCCTACCCCTATTTCTGTGATGCCCCTTTTCCAAGGCCATCTGATTTGGCAAACTCCAACCTTGGACCATAAAAAGGCAGGTCTTCTGGATTCCACTTAGTCCTTTAAATGACCACACAGCACCAGTATAGCATGTTCTAGCATTATATGGAGGGCCTCACCCATTGCCTCAGAGATACATGGTTCACGTGTTCAGAAGTAAAATCTTATGCCTTAAAATTCAAAAGTTGTCTTGGGGTGCCAACAAAAGGGGTACTGGCTAGTGTTAAATTCCCATGCAGCCTTAATTGTGGCTTTCGTTTCAACCAGTCTGGCATTTTGCATGATACGCTCTGGGTAGAAGTTAAATAAATAAAATGACAACAGGCAGCCTTGTCTTACTCCTTTTCCAACCTTAAACCAATCAGTTGTTCCATGAAAAATCAATTTAAAGAATTACTAAGCAAGTTAAGTTGTTTGTATTGATATTCTGTGTTAAATGTTTAGCAAAACATTTAAAATGTAGAAAAAGAGAAACTGAACCTGTGATTTCACTGGGGTAGGGGAATTGTCCAAGGTCCCTATCCAATATGTGTTTGAGACAGGGCACAAGTCCAAGTCCTCCTAGATTCAAGGTTGACTTTCTATCCTTTATACTATGATGCCTTAAAAATAGATGTATGCATTTTATCCCATCTCATCTAAATTTCATTTTTGGTAAGAATTGAATAAGCCTTCTTCTTTGACATTGGGCAAGTCCCTTCTTCCTCTCTGTGGTTTCAGTTCCTCTGTAAATATAAGGTAGCATACTAAATTATCGTTAAGTTCTTTATTTATTTATAGTTCTAATGTGACAAGTTTTGTCTTGTTTTAGTGTAGGGAAGGATGATCAGCTCCATTGCCTACCCCAAAAGCATGATTCCCATTCTACTTCAGCCCACCACCTCAGTAATGGGCTTTTGGATTGTCTAATGTAAAGATCCTATATCTGACTTTAGCACTGAGTCTTCAAGAATTAGTTTAAATAGAAAGTTAACCAAAAAGTCTTGTTTGTTATAGGCAGGACATGGTAAGGAAACCACATTAGACTTGGGGCTTCTTGGGGTCTCTCTTGGTTGATAGTACTAGTAGCTGAGGGGGCCTTTTATACTATTTGCCTTGAGTGCTTTTTGTAGTGTTTGCCCCAATTACAAAAATTCTGAGCTATGGTGCTATCCAGAATGCAACTCTCTTTTGCTTTTTCTGTAACTTTGCTTGCATTGATCATTTTCTCTCATTCATTCTCCCTCTCTCTGCTTCTATGGCTATTTTTTCTCTTTCTTTCTCTTTGATATTTCCTTCTTCACTATCCCTTTACCCTTTCTCTATCTACAAATTTGCTCATATATCCTCTAGCTTGAAAATTTCCTAGTTTTGCTACTCTATCCAACTACCACTCCTCTCTATTTCCTTTCACAGCCAAAATTTCTGAAAGAGTAGTCCACACTCTCTTCTCATTTATTTCTAAATTCCTTTCGGTATGGTTTCCATCCACTCTCACATGACTGAAACTACTTTTTCCAGGGTCACTAAAGAATGTCTACTCCTTGCTTCTTGCTCCCTAAATCCAATAGCCACTTCCCAGTCTTCACCATCCTTGATTTCACTGCAAGCATGACACTTTTCTACCTATGCAGAAGCCTTCCAAGACTTCAGATGCCAAATGAGTGAAGTTCAGATTCATCTACATGGTATTCAAGGTTCTCCAAATTCTGTCACTACCCTTTCTACCCTTGTCTCATATTACTTCCTTCCATGAACACTTAGCTCTAACTCTGCCCCTGATCACCATCCCAACTCCACTTTTGCTTTCGTTATTCCCAGTGCCTGGAGAATAAATGCTACGTGCTTCCCTTCTCTGGAAGGATCACAGACTATGGAAGAAAACAAGTTGGGTTCAAATCCTATCTCTGACACTTATTACCTATATAACCTTGTATTAGTCAAAGCCTTCTTGGGTCTCGGTTTTCTCATCTATAAAATGAGGGGATTGCACATGGCTTCTGAAATTCCTCCTAACTAGATCTATGATGCTGTGAATTTTTATCCATTTTAAAAAGTCCAACCCAATAAGCTATCTTCTCCATCAAACCTTTTCTGATTCCCCAGCTCAATAACAACCTTCCCCCTCCGACACCATGTTTCACTTTGTTTTATAGCTTTTATTCATTCAGGTGGAAGAATATGTTATATGTATCTATATTGATGTGTTATTCCCCTAGTCAAGGAACCTAGGTTTAAATCTTGACTCTGCTACTTACTAGCTGTGTGACATTTGGCAAGTTACCTAGCCTCTCTGTATCATAGTTTCCTCATCCATAAAGGGAGTCAACTGGACTTGATATCCTCTAAGCTCCTTCCAGCTCTCATTATTCTTGATCTTACAATTGCAAGCATAGAGTGTAAAGACTGTATCTTATCTCCTCTCTCTCCCTTCCAGAACACTGCCTTGTGTCCAGTTGGAGCTTAATAAATGTTTGTTGTATTGTCTGCAAAAGGAACACGATTCCATTTACAGGAACTCTTTTGGCAAACATTTCTAGGACACAAAGTGAGGTCTAGCTGTAACTGTTTTCATCCTGAGAGCTGACTTTGTCCATTGTGAAAAAGAAACATTAAGCAGCCAGACAGCTGATTTCATTAGGATTTCATCCCAGAATCAAGTCATCTTTCAGACTGGCATAAAGTTTGGATAACCCAGATCAATCTTTTAGAAAATTTTAATCCTAATGACTTTCAAAGCATTGCAATAAATAGCAAATTAAGGTTTTCATTCCACTGGGTTCTTATTTGTCTCTAAGATGGCATGAAACATAATTTAAGTTGTTCACAATAACACATCTTAATTGATAGACCTCTTCCTTATGTTTTGTTCTCAAGAATTAATGTTTGTATTTAATATCATACTGTCATTATCTTGTTTCCTCCACAGTGAAAGGAGATGTCTGCTATTTGCAGGTGCAGAGGGCCAGCTGGGTACACAATTCCCTTCTCTCCCCTCCCCCTCACACTGATCACTAGTTATTATGCATAATTACATGGAAGCATGTATTAGACTTTATTATAATGCATGACAGTATGTTTTAAGTAAATTAGGAATTTGCATATCAATTCCACAAAACGCTTAAGACATTTTATTTACATTATGAGGAATCCTTGCATTTTACAGAAGCAACTTTTTATTATCAGCCTGGGCTAATCTTAGGTTAAAATCTGAGAGCATCATGAAATTAATGGAGGGAAGAGGAAGGCTTGCAAGCCTTGGGCGTCTTTTTCTCCTCCTCTTCTTAGTAACCAGCCAGGTAAATGGTTACTTAGTAACCAGGCAGGTCATCCATTGGCTACTTGAAAAAGCAGTTAGCATCTGCCTCCGGAGCTCGGCTCCCTAGTCAAGGAGAGCTGACGTCACTCATCAGGACTTCTGGAACCAACAGAAGTCAGCCTCCTAGTCAGCCTGCCCTAACTGATGTAATTACGCCACTCTTTTTGGGATGTCCAGAAAGGGGGCGGGGGTGAGGCACGCCACCCAGAGAGCGGCCGCGATTAGCCAGCCTCCAGCTCAGTCCTAGGTCTTGGAGCACGGAACTCTGTTAGCTCTAGTGACCAGTAGGATCTGTGACCCAGACCACAGCCCTGCCTGTTAAGTGGGCGCAGGCACTGGAGAGGTTATCCCCAAAGCTGGAGGAAGGGAAAGCATGATATCGCTGTGGGAAGAACTCAAGCTTTGTCTGCGGGTGCTAAATCACGCCTGATGGTTATTTATGTTCCTTGGCTCATTAAGATAATTTTGAAGTCTATATTTTTGCCTTTGGGAAGGAAGCATTGTGTACTGTCAAAGGATGTAGTTTTCCCTGGGAAGGCTCCTAGCAGATCTTACTCTGAAAAAGCTTGGTTCTAATCCTCTAGCCATGTGAAAAAATTATCCATTCAGAAATTCGAGGACATGCCAGATTATTGTTATCTTGGGGGCAGGGGGCGTGGAGAGAATGGGAAGGGGAGGAGGAGAAGACAAGTCTGCAATTCATGGGGGAGGGGATCCTATTCATATCTTTCCAGGGTCCTAAATAGAGGTCGATTTCCAATCTTTTGTTTTCCTAGAACAAATATTTATGTAGGGACTCCTTAGAGGCTGCCTAGTGGCATATGAATGGAGTGCCTGAATTTAGTCATACAGTCCTAAATTCAAAACCTGCCTCCTGTTAGTTATCTATATGATCCTGGGCAAATTCTTTAATCCCTCAGTCTCAGTTTCCTCATCAGTAAAATGATGATATAAATAGTACCAGCCTCCCAAGTTGTGGTGAGAATTACTTAATTTGTGTAGGGTGCTTTGCAAACTCCAAGCCCTATATACCTGCTAGGAGTTGTGACTACAACTATCTACTGATATTGCTGTTGCTGATACTATTATTATTATCAGGACAATTACTACTGTGACCACAACTATCATCATCACCTACAAAGTACTTGAAAGCATGCAGTAGCCAAAAGTATTTCACTTGACACATTCTGGCTAAAAATTGTCAGAAGCTGAAAATGGTCTGAGGTCTGAGGCAACAAAGGAATATCTATTGTCCGAAGCTGAAAGAAGCTCTTATAAATCCAACTGGTCAAAATGAAAGGGAATGTGAAGGCTGTTGTTTTACAAAGATTATTCAATTTATTTTTAATTTTAACATTAAAATTTTAAATTAAAAAGATTTTTCTAAGATTAACTTCTTTTTTAACAGCTTTCACTTAAATATATTCTTGAGCATTCCTCCCCAACAATGACATCCCATAGCATTTTGCACAGGCTAATCACACTCCCAGCCCTGAGAGGTAGGGACACACCTTTGTGGGGGGAGGATGCAGTAGCTATTGAATAGCACAAAGCAATTCTGGGATGGTACTGTGCCTGGTGCTGCCACAGGAGAAGGATACCATAACAAATTGAAGAGGAATAGGAAATCGTAGCAGGCAGGCAGAAATGCAATTACCTGTATTACAATCTCACCAGAACACCAGGATTAATATGCCCTGGCTAAGGAAGGTGCCACAGAATCTATCATGTTGCATTCTTAAGAGCCCAGATTCCAATTCTACAAGGTCATGGGTCTCTTTGGAAAGGGTCTAGCAACACACGACATTAATGGAAACAAGACTGATAGGTGAACCAGCTGCTCTGTGGGATGAAAGGGTGACCTCCCATATGGTAGAGGGCAATTACATCCCATCTTCAGTCACTTTAACATTTCAACTTCATCCAAGATGTTGTTTCTCTCGTTAACAGTCACAAATATCACAGCTGTAAAGAACCAACTGGATCCTCATGCCTTTAATTCCCATGTAAATTTTTCTTTAATTATTCCCCTTTGATTATAGAGCATAGGATTTGAAAGCTTTAAGAGGCCTCCAGCCCAACCTGCATTTTTAACAGATTCGAAAACTGAGGACTAGAGAGAAGTAATTTGCCAGAGGTCACACCAAAAGCCAATGGAATGGCCAATTCTCAGACTCACATTTAACTCCTAATTTAGTGCTCTTACAATACACCATGCTGCCTTCTGTAGAATTTTTTAAAATTCAACTGGGATTAAAAAGCTTAGGATCATGGTTACAAAAAATAGGTGTTGGGGTGGCCTGAAGAGAGCATCAAATCTGGTCTATAGTGTAAAAAATAATTTTTATATATATAAATATGTGTGTGAATACACACATTTTAGAATATGTAGAAAGGTAAGTATATTTTATATGATGAGAATGTAGACATTTCAAACTTTTTTCTGGGCAAGAAATAAAGACATTTGAACCCTTGCATCATTAAGAATCTCTCAGTTCTACAATTCTGCAAGTTTGGAAGGTTGAATCCAGTAGAATATAAGTTAGGAAGGAACTATTTTGCTTTTCTGTCTTTGGGTCCTCAGTGCCTAGCATGATGCCTGACATAGAGTTAAGTGCTTAATAGATGACTGTTGAATTAAAGAAAAGAGCCTATAAGTTGGAGGAAAGGGAAGAGACAGGAGGGAAGGAGAGGGGGAAACAATGAAAGAAAAGTGGGGAGGGACCTTAATAACTACTTTACCTTCTTCACACAATTGTTGTAAAGATGAAATGAGCTAATGCATATAAAGTGCTCTGTAAGAATAAAATGCTATATAAATTTAACCTATTACTATTGTTGTTAATAATTATAGAAATGCTTAAAGTGATTTGTGGAGGTTTATTTTTTGTAAAACAAATCATCACTGTCAGAGTATGCATTCCATCACAGAATCTGAGGGTTTGATGCATGCAGAGCATAACAAGAATTAAATCATTTTCTCAAGGAAAAGAGAGCTTCACACATAAATTGTCACCATTCCCCTGTTTTTTTTGGTGTGCTTTTTTTTTAACTCATCACTTGTACTCCCTCAGCCTCTCACTCAAGAGACAACATCATTGGGATTTTTCCCCCTTTTTCTTCTCCCTCTCATCTCCACATACGATAGTTCTGTACAGTCTTAGCTAAGAAATTAATGAGTTGAGGCAGAGCAGGAGAAAATAATAACAATATAATTAATAATTTTACTTTTCTATTGTGCTTTCATGCAAAATGCTCTGAGTGCCTCATAAATTATATATACAGGAATCACTTAACCTACTCTTCAAATGCAGCCACTCTTAAAAGGAAACACTCTATAGCCTCTGTAGCAGGAAAAGAAGGTCATGTCTGTTTATGACTGCAAGAGGAATTTTAAGGAAGTAGGAGAATATCATTCCCTACATTGTGGCCAAGGCACGGAGACTAAAAGCACTGAACTACTCTTCAGAAAACCATCATGGGAGTTTTAATCACCAGGAGTGGTCAACATTGTGTTTTTTTGGGTTTCATCCAATTCAAATGGAAATTTCAGGCAGGAGCATATTCCCCCAAATCATAGGGAGGGGGAAAGAGAGTACTAATTCATAAGCAATCTTCTTTCATAAGTGGCTGTGGGAAAAACAGGTGACTAAATGGGAAATTTTAAACTTAAAACCAATCATGAGGTTTGAAAAGAGAATATCATTTCACCAATAAAAGTATTTTTCTTATTTGGGAGACCCTGACAACTGACATATTTGCATTCTTCCTGAAGCCTTAAAGCTCTGCTTTGTCTAGGGAAATAGAACATTTTAAGCTGGAATGGACCTAACAGGTTAGGTTAAAAACCAACCCCTTCATTTTAGGTATGAGTAAACTAAGGCCCAAAGGAGAGAACAACTTATTTCCCCTCAAAGATAATAAGCAGCAGAGTAAGAATTCAAACCGAGGTCTTCTGTGGTTCACCCTTGTGCTCTTTCCATCTGCTCTCTGTGGATCCTGATTGTAATCCTATAATCCGCAATTGAGCATCCAAGAAAATCTTCTTTGAGTTTCCAGGCCAGAATGCCTGCATTCCTATTACCAGAGCCAGACATGGGAGCCAGACTAAAGGCTCTAACCTTAGAGGCTAGAACCATGCATAAGGATTTTTAAATGGCGCCTCACACCGATAATAGTGCTTTATAACTTGTCGTTCAGTAGTTTCAATTATGTCCAACTCTTCGTGCCTCCTGGTGGGGTTTTCTTGGCAAAGATACTAGAGTGCTTTGTCATTTTCTTCTCCAGTTCATTTTACAGAGGAGGAAACTGAGGCAAAAGGGTTGAGTAACTTGCTCAGGGTGACACAGCTAGTATGTGAGGCCAGATTTGAACTCGGGAAGATGAGGATTTCTGGGTCCAAGCCCAGCATTCTCTACCACACCACCTAGCTGCCATGTTGCTGTTCTTCAGATCAATACAAACTCTCCCATCTCCAGGCTTGGAATGCTCTCCCTTCGCTCTTCAGTCACCTAGAATGCCTAGTTTCTTTCAAGCCTCAATTCCTGTGTTACCTTTTGCGTATGGCTTTTCTTGACCCTACTAAAACCCAAGTTGTTAGAGTCTTTCTCTACAGTGCCTGGCACATACTCTCTAAGGCGCTTAACAAATGTTTGATTGATTGATTGATTTACATAAATTATCTTTTTCATCTTTATAATAATGAAGAAATTGAGTTTTGCCCAAGTTCACAAAGCTAATAATTGGTAGACCTGGAACTCAAACCCAATGCAACTGCAGGTCCAGTGGTGTGACCAATACATCTTTTTTGCCCCACTACCAGTATAGAGTTGTATCCATTGATACTAGTGATCTCGCTTGTAGTTCAAATGCAAATAACCTAATGAATAGGCAAATAGACCAAGAAGTACAGGACTTTCTCTGGATTTTAATAAGTGACCTATATATGTATGGATAGTCTGTGAGTACGTATTATAGGTACAATATGTGGAAGATATGGCACCTTTGACTGTGATTCTTCTAAAGTCTTGTTCTAGAGATATTCTGAAGAGAATATATTATGCATATAATAAATGATGGCAGGAATGAATAAAGAGACAAGTCCCACAAAGAGTTGATTCATAATACAGAAACCTCAATGAGAAATGGCCAATTTTCTTTACTTTTACAAAAGATGCCATTTTCTATAACTTTGTGGCAAAGAATAAGATATTAAAAAATATTGTCAGGAGTACCTAGGTAGCACAGTTGATAGAGCACCAGATCTGGAGGTGGGAGAACCTGGGTTCAAATCTGGCTTCATATATCCTAGCGGTATAATCCTGGGCAAAACACTTAGCTCCAGTGCCTAGATCTTACTATTCTTCTGACTTAGAATCTGTCCTTAGTATCAATTCTAAGTCAAAAGGTAAAGGTTTAACAAAAAGTAATAGTATAAGAGATTGTCCTCTTGGAATATGACATTCATTCCTTTATATGACCAGCCCATCTCTTTTCTCACCCTTTCCTGGAACATTCTATGATGTCCTATAGATCCCCTGCTCTATTATAAGCAAACTCATATGTAGCTTCATTCTTTTTCAGAAATTCAACTCCTCTCCTGAAGTAAAAGCTCTTTTTTCCCATGATTTTGACTTCTCCCACAGCCTTCTCCAATAAAGGCCATTCCTGCTATTCCTCAAAACTCCCCATAAAAAGAGGAATCATTCAATTCCTTGCAAACCAATTTCAATCCCAAAGCACTATTCCACCACCAGCACTTAGCAAAGGGTCCTCTATTAAAGTTCATACCATCCAATTATACTGTTCTTCCCAGGTCCTTATCTATTAACCTATCCAATGCCTGGCTCAAAGCAGAATTTTAATTTATGTTTGTGGATTTGAACTGAATTTTTAACACATCACTTCCTTGCTCAAAAGAATA
Source organism: Gracilinanus agilis (assembly GCF_016433145.1). Classification (NCBI taxonomy): domain Eukaryota; kingdom Metazoa; phylum Chordata; class Mammalia; order Didelphimorphia; family Didelphidae; genus Gracilinanus; species Gracilinanus agilis. The sequence goes on from NC_058135.1 coordinate 200,687,891, forward strand.
CTGCCTAACAATTGAATGTAATGGATTTCTCTACTAGCAGCAATGCAATAACCCAGGACAATTCTGAGGGATTTATGGAAAAGAAGGCTATCCACATCCAGAGAAAAAACTGCGGGAGCAGAAATGCTGAAGAAAAACAACTGCTTGATCACATGGGTCAATGGGGATATGATTGGGGATGTAGACTCTAAATAATCACCCCAATGCAAATATTAATAATATGGAAATAGGTCTTGATCAATGACACATGTAAAACCCAGTGGAATTGAGAGTTGTTTATGGGAGGAGGTGAGAAGAGGAGAGGGAAAGGACATGAATCATGTAACCACAGGAAAATTTTCTTTATCAATTAAATAATTTTTTTAAAAAGTATACTGCTTATCAAATAAAATCTATACTTCTTACCCTGGCATTCACAGTCCTTGACAACCTGACCCTAGTTTATCTCACACTTCTTTCACCAGGAACCTATGCAATAGACATGATTTCCTGCTTAGCACAGTGCCCTGGCACAATGTCAGAACTTAATAAAATGTTTATTGATTTACTGACTATTCTTTCTTCTTTACTATCTCTGCATCTCTGCTTATGACATTCCCTTTCCCTGAGACACCTCCCCCATATTTATTCATCAATTTCCCAGTCCTTGTACAATCCCCAAAGTCCAATTCAAAAGATATCTCCTAAAATATTCCTTCCCTGATCTGCTTGGCTGAAAATTATCCCCTCCTCCTTGGTATTGGCACTTAGATCATACCACGCATAGGATTTATCAGATACTTTTTCATGATACAGAAAATTTTGTGAAAGCAATAAGATTATAAATTCCTTTAAACTATTGAGTAATTTCCCCATGACTACACAGAGACTAAATGTCAGATCTGGGATTTGAACAAATTTTCTGTCTCCAAGTTTAGTGCTTTTTCTACTGTGCCACCATTTTGGAGGAGAAGTTGGTGGGGAGATTAGGGGAGGGAGTGAAGAGAACCATACCTATGATTTCATACACATGTGGAAGTTCCAGAAAAAAAAAAAAACTTTCCCTACCAATGCAAAGCAATACCTTCTCTGCAACTCATAGTTTGAAAAAAGTAGGCTGAGGTTAAATGACTTGCTCAGGGTCATTCAGGTAATAAATATTTGAGGTAATATTTGGACTCAGATCTTCCTGACTCTAAGACTCACTCTCTACTGACTACATCATTCTTTCTGTAATAATTAATTCATACTGACTAATGATGCAATTTAACAATGATCTTGGCATATCTTATCTATCTGCAGAATCTCTCCAACAATCTTTTCCCCATGGCCAAATGATAACTCTTCTGGACACAATCATATGGTCTCTTGATAGAAAGGTATATTCAAATGCCTTCTTCATAAACATTTAAATTGCTATCATTATCAATACATTTGAGTCAAACAAAATTACTTCAAAGTCCTCATGAAAAAGTACAAAACTTGTGAAAGAAAGAGTGAAACCATTCTCATTGCTGCAAAACAAATTTGAAATGAAAATTCAACTGCCCACTACCACCCTGAAGGTGTCTTCTTTATCCGAAAGAGCAATAATTTTCCCAGAGTTCCTTCATATCATTTTTCCCTTTGTGTGCTTTCTCTCAAAATAATGAGCTTGGCTAGGAAGGAGGAATAGAGAAGGAGTGAACACACCCACCTAAAAATCCCTGGGATAAAGACATGCAACTACCAAACATTTGAATTCTGGTATCCCTACATGTGGGTATCTACTCACTCACTCTTTGCATTGTTTAAAAAATCTGTAGTCTTAAATCTGGACAGACAGAGGATCCAATAACCTTTCTCTGTAATTAGGGTAATCTTTATAAGGACATTGTATCCTATTTCAAAGACTACACGGCAATTAGATGATTATTGGTGCCCAGTAAAAATATACCATTAAGCATTAACAGAAAAATACAGATGAACAATAATCACGCTGTATTTTACATGGTGCTCTAACCTGAAGCATAATAATTAACATGTACTATAATCTGCAGGATATAAATAACAGTGTGAGGGCAAATTGAGTGCAGCAATAAGCTGAATCTCTAGCAACCACAAAAGCATATGCTAAATCAAGAGAGCACAAACTCTTTTTTTTTTTTTTTTTTTTTTTTTTTTTTTTTTTTTTTTGGTAAAGGGAGGGTGAAGTGTGGAGAATTTTAATAATGTGGTCACTTGCATTGAGTTAATCATGAATGATTTCTACACACAGTGATCCATAAGGCTTATTACTTTCAGGTAGAAAACAATGTTGGATTGATCCAACCCTGTAAAAACCTGAAACCAAAGCATGTGCTAGGTTATATTTGTAGAGTACTGTAAGGTTTTACATTCACTCTACTAGCTAATAGTTATACACTCATCTAAGGTTTAAAAAGCTCTTTACATATAAGATGTCCCAAAAATCTTAAGGCAATTTTGAATTTTAAATTTTAATTTCAAGGGGCAACTATGTGGCCCAGTAGTTTGAGAGTCAAGTCTAGAGAGGGAAGGTCCTAGGTTCAAATTTAGCCTCAGACACTTCCTAGCTAGGTGAGCCGGAGCAAGTCACTTAACCCCCACCGCTTATCATCTACCCCTCTTCAGCCATGGAAGGAATACACAGTATTGATTCTAGGATAGAAGGTAAGGGTCTAAAAATAGTTTTCATTTCAATAGAGTACTTAATAGCACTAATTTTTGAGATACCCTGTACATCTTATCTTTTTATCCTCATAATATTCCTATGATGTTGATCCTGTTGTTGTTCTCATTTAACAGATGAAGAAACTGAGGCTAAGAGAAATCAAGTGACTTATACAAGGTCACTCAGCTGGTAAGAACTCAGGTGTTTCTAACTACAAGTCTATGCTTTATAACTACCTTTGTTATTTCATTAGATCCTTTTTAATAATTTGGTACGATCAACATGGCAGTTTCTAACCACTCTCACTTTATAAATGAGAAAGCAGAGATTCAGAGACTGCAAATAACTAGCCCAAGGCCACATAGTAAGTGAGAACCAATCAGGACCTTTACCCAAATCCTCAAATTCCAACTACAATGTTGTTTCTATTAAGCCAAGCTGTGAAAGTGATGCCCTTATTAAGGAGTCTTGCATTGTTCCAATTTAAAATATTCCAATGAAAAGAGCCCTAGAGACCATCTAACCCAACCCCCTTATTTTGTAGGTAAGGAGGCTGACCCCTCCTTCCAATTTCCATAAATCTACATTATGTGAATATGATCTTATATATGTATATACACCACACACACACACAACTAAGACGAAATAACTTACAGATATCATAGAACGTTCAAACCCCAAAATACCATCATTTCACTTGGCTGCTCTCCATTACTAACACCAGAAAACTCAACTTCTTGTAGGATGACATCAAGTACTCTCTGCCTTTACAGTCCCTCTCTCTGGATGGAGAGGGTAGAGGGTGGACATTAGAGAGCTTTTCTCAGATTCTCCATTTAAGGGAGGGAGTTGGAGAGATTGGGGAGGTCAGCAAAGTCATCCCATCATTTCCCACTTCAGCTGCAGAAATATATCATTCCTGGAAGTAGGTACCCTCCCTCTATCCCTTCCACTTTTTCAGGTTCTTTTTTATGTAATCTTCCCTGATCAGATTTTGAACTCCCCAAAGGGAGGGACTATCTCTGTCTTTTGTTGTATCCCCAACATTTAGCACAGTGTCTGATACATAATAAGCATTTAATAAATATTATTTGATTGACTTATTGACCCAGATGACAACTAGCAAGGCCAGAACTAGAACTTGGTAGTTCCATGGAATAAGAACCAAAGCTGGAGCTGGGAGGTCCTGGGCAAGTCACTTAACTGTAGCCCTCACCATTGTCTAGCTCTCACTGTTCTTCTGCCTTAGAAACCAATGTACAATACTGATTCTAAGAGGTAAGGAAGGCAATAGATCTGGGTTTTTATACCCAGTTACATCCCTTCAGCCTGATTTCTCTGACAAGTTAGGATACCCACATCTAACACTAAGGGAAAGTGGCCACAGAATGAAGTAAAGAAGATCTTGGGTTCAATGTCTAAAAAACAAAGGGTTCATCCTCTGTTATGTAAGAATCATAGGACAAGGGACTAGTCACTGAACCTCAATTTCTTCATCTATAAAATGGGTATAATAATACTTGCTTTGCAGGGGTGACAGGAGCAACATCTATCATTAATCAGGTAAAATATACTCTGGAATTATGACTGTAATAGTACAGCTGAAAATTTAACCATAGAAATCCTAAGTTTCATTCAAAAGGTAAATGACTCCTTCCTATCCAGCTTACTACACTAGAGACTTCAGAAAACTTCCTCTTAGGTGAGATCTAGGACATTCTCTCTTGGTTCAGCCAAGTTACCACCATCCAAATGGGAAGGCTCTCTCACTGTCTGATTCTCTTATATACACTTACTATGACTTCTATTCTGCTACAGATTTGTATAAATGAACTTCCCAATTAAAAAATAATAATAATAGATTAGTTCAAGAGACTAAGGTTTAAGTCAATGATGCTGAATTTCTGATGGTGGAAGGCTAAAAATCTACTGAATGATTTAGCCCTGTCTTCAATTTCAACACAACCTTCTGACATGATTTATCCAAGGGAATAAAGGAGTTATGAAATGGAGAAAGGAGGAGAGGATAAAAGAGATGCTTGGGAGGACATGGAGCACTATATCCAACTAAACCAATGCTTTATCCATCCTGAATGAGAAACCGATTAAGTACTTACTACATAAACACTCTTCTAAAGGTTAGGGATCCAAAGAGAAAAATAAGACCATTCTTGTTCCCAAGAAGTTCACATTCCAATGAGAGAGAGAGAACATATAGAAGGTTTTCAGCCATATCAGATAGAAAAGCTGAGAGGGAGAGGTTAAGTGACATACACTGGGTCACACAACTAGTGAGTACTTAGGGAAGATTGTCGCTTAAGCCTTCTATGTTAGATGTTAAATGGTCTACAAGTATCTTATTTCATTTCGAACCTAAGTTTAAATTACTGCACAAGCCTGAGTCTGGACTAGCCCAGACAAGAACATGAAGGAATGCACTTTGTAAACGTTTCAGAAATGTACCAAGAAATATAAAGAAATGTTAGTTAAAATTATGGTTAGAAGCTCAGTAGATTAGACAATGATGACTTGTGGCATATCATAATGCAAGTCCTAGATTAAACCTTTTTTTTTTTACATAGGGAATCAATATATTGAAAGAAAGTTTTCAAAATTCTAACATTACAGGTTCACACACCCTAAGTTAAGAACCCCTGATCTAGTCCAATTTATATTTGACCATACTAGTACTGTCTCTAGTCTAATCTGGGATTTCAAGGAATTTTTAATTTATATATATATATGTGCATATATATATAAATTAATTTAAATTAAATTAAATTTTATTGATGGTTTACATATCAATGAGAATCCAAACACATGTAAAAGGGAAACACAAAGTCAGAGATTAATCAACTTTACTACCCAAAGTTCACCACTGTTTGTAGCCCTCCAAGATGAAATAGCATAGACTAGAACTGCTGAATGGTTCTAAGTGGACTGTGTCAAAGCCAGCTGAAATAAACAAAGAGAACTGGAGTCCTTTACAAATATGGCAACCTCAGGCAAGGAGATTCTAAACATCTCTGAAGAGACCAATCATGAGTTCACTATATAAGGATGAATAGAGAAACGATAAAATTCTATTTCTATCAAGGGCTACATTTATGGACTTATTAATCATTCCTATTCTTTCTATCTGTCTGTTACTATTTTTAATCATTATGTAATAAATTATAATAAATATGTTTATCCAAGAGAAACAAATTCTCACATTAGCTATACCCCAAAATCTCTCTCATTCTTTTTTCCTCTTCCTTCCACTCTTCCCCCCCTTCCCCAAGAAGGCAAATTCTTCAGGATCCTAGGTTCAATCTTTGCACAAGCCAGTGGTTGTTGTGCATTTACCAAAGACTGAAATCAATCTCATAAATGAGTGATATTGAACACAAGAATCTCAAGGTATTAGCACAGACCCTCCCAGAAAAATGACTCATGCATAATAAGTAGAGTAATAATAATGTAGAGTGCTCATTGTAGATGACAGATTTTACAATGGTGACTACATGGTTAGAGACCATGAATCTGTGACATACCCTGACCTAGAGACATTTAGTGTGGAGAAGAGATGACTTGTTGTGGGAAGAGAGAAGAGTGGGATACAAAGAGGATGTGGGAGTAATAATCAAGAATTTTAAGGGTTGTCAAATGGAACAAGAATTGGACTTCCTCAGCCCAGAGGACAGAACAGGGTATAATTGGCTAGAAATAAGAAGAAAGGTCATTTTAACAAGAGAGGAGGAAAATTTTTCAATTATTAGAGCCATTTAAAAAATGGAATGGGCTACTTTAGGAAGTGGTATATTCCCATCACTAGAGGTCTTAAAGTAGAAGTTGGATGGCCATTTAACAAGGCTATTTTAAAGGTGATTCCTACTTAGGTCCAGGTTGTAATAGATGACCTCTAAGGTTTTTTTTTCCAAATATGAGAGTCTTTAATTCTCTGAAAAATCTTGTGTCTTAAATCCTTCCTTGATACCTCTACAGAGGTATATACCCTCTTTTCCAGGCAAATTCTTTGCACCCATAACAAACCATGTGAATTCCTACCCTCAATTTCCCACCATTATTTCTATGTGAAATGGTTTCTTTCCCTTTGGCTTATCCAAGTCCTAACCTTCCTCTAAGACCCAGCTGAAGTCTCACTGAAGTCCCCTCCTCAAACCAGTACATGAGGTTCTCCCTGATTACCTCCAACTTAAATAATTAATCCTTTCTCTGAACTTGCATAGCATTTATTTTATTGTAGTACTCATTTTAGCCCTAAGATCAATCAATACACATGTATACACACATACATGCATACATACATACACACACATCCACAAATAGATACACGGATCATTTATTCAGTACTTTCAACATGCCAGACGCTGTGCTAAGCACTGGGAATACAAATATGTACAAGAATAAAGGAAGACAGTCCCTACCCTCAAGGACCTTAGATTCGAATTCAGAAAGACAGCACATAAAGAAGAGAGGCAGAATGGTGTGGTGAAAGTTGACCTATCAGAGCTCAGCATCCTAAGGGGGAGTCTAAGTTTCAGATGAAAAGTGGAGAGACAGAAAAGGAATGGGAGGAGATGGGACCATGGCCAGAATGTGGGGACATTTCTTTGTATTATAAATATATATATATATACATATATATATATATATATATATATCCTATTTCCACAGCTAGGTAGTAATCCCATAAAGGGCAGAGACTATGTCTAATACCTCCTTGCATTACTATTCCTAATTCAGTTCCCCGATACTTAATAAGCATTACACTGATGATGAGTTAGGGACAAAGGAGTTGATGAATTAGAAGATTATGGAAAACGGGGATGATACATAGGGAATGGGAATCTGGGTTGTTATTGTCACCATGTCATTGGACAAGAAATTGCTTTTAAGATAGCCCTATAACACTTCATAGATATGTAATTTCATTGGTGAAGGCATTCCTTCTTGGGAATACAAGTCACCAGCATCCTCCATATTATTATGAGTCTCCATATTATAAAAATCTTCTATAGTGCAAAATACTCATCATCTCATGACCAATTTTCCTGGATATGAGCCTTATGAGGCTAGTTTTCAAATGACAGAAACAGTTTATGAATAGAACTAGAGAAAAGTCTTTTCAACTTGGTGAGACCTGCCAGAGATTTTCACCTACTATTGTCAGATATCCACAATATTTTGGTTTGGATTTTTGACCAGATCATCCAGATATAGGACTTCATTAATGTTAGAGAATGCCCTGTGTGGAAACTCCCTCACTGATGCAAATTGGAAACTGGCTTGTAAATTAAAATCTTAATGAGTCACTAGGGGACACTGAAAGGTTAGATTAATTTCCCATGGACACCTATTCAGTATGTGCCAAAGCTTGGGTTCACACAGGTTAATCCTCATGCTGCCTTTCTATCAAAAATATAATGATGGCAAGAGAGAAATAATACGGTATAATGGCTAAAAGAGAAAACTTGGGGTGGGGGGAGGAAAGGGACTTGAGTTCAAGTCTTGCCTTTGCACCATAGTGGTTAAGAGACATAGGAAATTCATTTATCCACCCAGTATCCCAGAAAACTCTATGACTGTAAATTAGAGCCAATTTTCCAAGCTCCATTACTAAAGGAAATCTTCATGTATTTATTTCCTACCACCAATTAAATCATAGGCCAAGACCCCTCCCCACCAAAAAAAAAAACACTAATAATTGTTGAGATTTATATAGGACTTCTTGGTTAATAAACCTCTTTAGGTTCAATTCAGTTAACATTAGTTGAGCATTTATAATGTGCCACACACAGTGTTACCCATTAGGGATGCAAAAAATAAAAAGAAAGACAGTCCCTTCCCTTGAGGAGCTTTCAGTCTAATGAGGGAAGACAACACATAAAAGGAAGCTGGAAAAGTTGGGGAGCGAGGAAAAAAACAGGAATGTCCCTGGAGAAGGGACATCTTTTTTGGTAGATTTAAAACCAAGCAGAGCTACTGATGGGAAGGAGAGTAAGTTAGAAAGTTAAAATGCTGCCTTTCATTATCTTGTCTCATCCTTACAACAACGCTGTGAGGTTGTTATCATTCCCCTTTTAAATTAGAGGTAATTGAGTTTCTGAGAAAGAAGTGACTTATCCTTGGTCACCCAACTGATAAAAAGAAGAGCCAGGGTTCAAATTTACATCTTTAATACAGATCTAGGCTCTGTCCCCAATACCTCAGCAAGGTAATAAAACTATAACATAACTATAAAATAACTTTTACATAAAATAACTAAAAAATGTCAGTCTTAACACTCTCCGATCACTCTTGGACTATGCTATACAAGGCCTTCAAAATTACTTCTGACTGAGTTATTCATCACAGAATCCGTCAGATTGAAAGAAACCAATATGGTTGTGTTTGCCAAGTTAACATCTCTCTAAGTTAATTGACCCCTGCTCCTGACAGGAAACCACATAAATAATGAGAAGTCGGGGAGGGCAGGACACAGCAGGCCAGTTCACAGCACAGACAAGGCAAAATACCATCCTTCCATGAATTAATTGCCTGTGTGGCTGGTGATCAAGGGCTCAGACCTCCAGAAAAGGTTAGAGGGTTAACAGGTGATCAAGGGTGAGTATAGCAGGACTGCAGCAACAGCTGTCATGGCAACAGCAAGTGAACACAAAGAAGATAATGCGAAAATTAAAAATTAAAAAAGCAAGAACAGAAACTCATACATTTTTCTCTCCTGAAAGAAGTTGAATTTTTGTGCTAGGCAGAACACTGATCTTCCCCAGCCTCAGATACTGACTGTGGCCAGAGCCAATGCTAAATGCAAAGATGGTCCTAGAAAGACTCTTAAGAAATTGGCTATGATTGCTTTCTATGTCCCCAGACCCACCATTCCACCATTAGTACTTCCTGGCATCCCCTTGTGCTTTCGTACTTTCCTCTGAGTCATTTAGGTGGCACATTAGATAGAATGGTCTTGGGGTAATGAAAATCTGAATTTGTATTCTGCCTCAGAATTTTACTAGTTGTGTGACCCTAGAAAAATCACTTAATCATCATCAGGCTCAGTTTTCCTATCTGCATCCTAAAGTTTCCTCCCTGTCCTAGAATTCACACATCTAAAATATTCTCCTTTCCTATGGCTTCTCCCTCTGATTCAATGCTGACTCACTGAACTTTCATTTAAGGAGGGTGCCTAGGGCAGCCACTTCACATTCCTCTCCAGGCTGAACTTAGGACTTCCTTTACCTTGCCCTCCTCCCATTTTTAGCATCTCCTATTAGAATATAAACTTCTTTTTTTTTTCTCTTCCTGTCCACTCCTCATGTTAGGTAATTGTGCTGGGAGTGCACCCATTACTTTTTTTTTTTAGAATATAAACTTCTTAAAGGCAGAGGCTGGCTTTGTTTTTAAGGCACCAGACATGGGGTGGTCCAATTAACTGTGAATACTGTTTTATTCTTAGAATTATGGAAATGTTCAGTAAATATAAACATAAAGGAGGACTAAGGGCTCCCCTAAACAAGTGGAAGTAGTTTTGCTAGCCAGCCTTTGATGTGTGTCTGTTACAATTTGATTGATCTATTTTGTACAATGATAATTATAATGGTTATTCATGTTTAGGAGGGCAGCAAAAAGGCACAGTGCATGGTGTTGAGCCTGGAGTTAGGAAGACCTGGATTCAAATCTGGCCTCAGATACTTACTAGCTGTGTGACTCGGAGCAAGTTGCTTAACCCTGTTTGCCTAAGTCTCTTCATCTATAAAATGAGTTAGAGAAGGAAATGGCAAACCACTCAATTCTAGGATCTTTCCCATGGAAACCCCAAATGGGGTCACAAAGAGTCGGGCACGACTGAAACAACTGAAAACAAAATTCCCATTCACAAGATGCATTCTAGTTTCTAAGCCTCAAAGCAACCTAACAAAGTAGGTAATACAAGAGTCATTATCTCCATTTAACAAATGACAGAGAGCGAGGGTGCTTGGTAATAATTCCATCACTCAGTGATACTATTAGAAAGTGTCAGATACAGGCTACTCACAAGATCTGAAGTGCAGTTCTTTTAAGACTAGAAATAAGGAAATAAACTCATATTGTTTTGCTGAAAAATAATTCTACAGCAGAAAGAGCATGGGGCTTGTAGACACCTGGTTTAAGTCTTGCCTTGGACTCTCACAAGCCAAAGGCAAGTCACTTGACATCTTTTAGCCTAAATTTCTTCATGTGTAATATGAAGAATAATGATTTTTGCAATACCTACCTAACAGGTAAAGATTAAAAAATTTTATATGTATATAAAATTTACATTTGTAATTCATGGTTCAAAGTTCATTTGTGCAAGACTCTCCACATTTGTAGGAGCTGATTATTCAATGACCTGAACCATATGAGGGAAAGAGTTGCCAAGAACTTGTGAGAGAAGACTTTTTATTTTCTGGGTTCCAGCTTTGAGAATGAAAACACTCAGTTCCAAAGTCTTTTCAGGAAGAGATCCCTAAAGGGAGAAGTAGACTCTGGGATGAAGTACACACATAAGGAAGCCAGTTAGGAGAGAGCTGCATATTTTTCTCTCTGTCTTTGTGTCTTCGTGTCTGTCTGTCTGTCTGTCTGTCTGTCTGCCTGTCTCTCTCTCTCTCTCTCTCTCTCTCTCTCTCTCTCTCTCTCTCTCTTTCAGAAAGCACATTCATTCTATGTGTTATCTGGTATATTCTCATGCATATACCTTGTCTGATTTCTTTTTGCTAGTAGTTTAGATGAAAGGATTTATTTGCTATTTACTATTTATATCCTTTGTAGAATTGGCATTTGGTGGGAAGGGGATCAAGCCTTGGAGAGATAGTTTGAAACATTCTTTCCCCATTAAGGGATAGAGATTAGAAGCTTAGCTTGAACCTTAAAATGTTTTCCCTAGACTAATAATAATAAAGGGGATAGATAGATATTATTCTAGCCCAGTACTTCCTCTGAGTAGAGCTTCTGGCACCAATCTCCCATTTCCTCTCCTGGGAGGAATCAGTCTCCTTTGGAGAAGGGTAGGTGGAGGAGTCTCTAGAGATAACTTTTCGTGCCTTCCTCTGAGCCACATCTAAAAGACCAGTGTGGCTGCATATAACCTACATGGCAACAAAGAAAAACAACAACACACATACCCTACATCTTCATGTAAATGGTTATTGATTTATAGATTAGTAACTGCTACTGCCACAAATAAGAAGATATATGCCAATTACCATTGGAAGGATGCAGAGCCGAAAATTTTCCAACAATCTTTTTTTAAACAGTCATAAGAATAAGAGAAAGCAAGTCAGAGAGAAAGAGTAATCACTTAGTACAGTACAAAAACTCTGACCTGAGAATAGCATCTTGGTTTCTCCCTATTACATGGTTCTTGGGCTTTCTACTATTAGACTCTCCTCATCCTGTGAGGTCTAAGATAGACTTACCTTATAGCATTATCTTCCAAAGCATTGACATTATGGTGAATGTCCAAAAACCAGGGGTAAGATGTCTTCAAAGACAAGATGATACCCAGCAGAGATGACACAAGGAATAGCAAAAAGCAGAAATACAACACCTAGCAGAGGGCAGCAGAGAGCAGTCATATATGCACTCTGGCCACACATGAGCCACTTGTGTGCCATATGCCGTTGATAACTGCCCTTCATTAATATAGCCTGGACACACAAGTATCTGGTCTCCACACATGTATCCATTTTGGATGCATGCTTCCTTCTCCACTGGTGTTGTGGTGACAAGATGTGGGAGAGCATACCCTATGTATACATGGGGGATATTTCATGTCAATTTATTAGCTATGCTATTTGTTTAAATGACTTTTGTTTTGAATTAATATCTCCTCTATCAGACTAGGAAAAGTAAACACATTGGTGGGGACTCATGAGCAATGCTAAACAGTGGTTTTGAATGGATGCAGACCCAAAGAATACCTCAAGCCTGAGACAGTTCCCCCCATTTCAGGAGCCTCAGAGACTATGAGTTGTATCATTTTCTATACAAAATATAAGGCAAATAATTTTCCCCAAATAAATGATAAGAATTCATTTACAGAAATTCAATTTGAGTTTCTATAATTCTCATCAATCTGGGTTATTTTATACTCCACTAATATTTCTTTTAAGTGTTGCTGCTTTCTATGTGGTTTAACCTGTGATTTTATTAGTGCAAATTATGGTTTCATATTATTGCTTTAATGCAAAGCTTCATCATTTCCATGAGAATGCTTCAGATTCAACATCTCAGCAATATAACACCTACATAGGAAAGACAATAAACTAATTATTACAAAGTAAGCTTATTTCTCAGATTAAATTTTTATTAACTTTATTTTTTTAATTCTTTTATTTTTTAAAATAAAAATATACTTTTCCCCCAAAATGCATCATAATTAATGTGTAAATTCATCAATCAAAAAGTATTCTTAAACAACTATCTGCCAGTCACTGTGTTAGGCATTAGGGTATGAGTTTTAAAAAAAAGAAGAAAAGAAACAATCACAAAGACATTTAATTCTGATGGGGGAGACAAGTACCATATATATAATACAAATATATACAAATTTATACTTAATAATTTTACATTTTAATTATAAAAAATTATAAATACAAATTCCTAAAAGGCAAGATAATTTGAGAAGAAGGCCACAAGCATTTAAGATATTGGGAAAGACAATGCAGGAAACAGTGCTAGAGCTACATTTTAAAGGAAAAAAGAGAATCTGTGAGACAAAAGTAAGGAGGGAGTGAATTCCTGACAGTGCAAAGTGAACAATGGTGCATTGTGTGTAAAGACCAAAAAAAGGCTAATTTTAGATTTTAGATTGCAGAGTAAGGAAGGGGAGCAATATTTTCTGAGGCTGGAAAAAAAAGGTTGAAAGTTTGAAAAGGTTGGAAATGGATATAGCAAACCATACCAGTATCTTTGCCAAGAAGACCCCCAAATGGGGTCACAGAGAGTAGGACATAAATGAGACAACTGAACAACAACAATAAGTTCACAGAATGAATTCCAAACATTGGAAAATAGCAAATTCTCCCATCTATTCCCCAACATTTAACAGCAGATCTTCTCTAAATGCATAGTTATCTGAAAAATATTGTCTCCACACCACCACAGTGTGAAAGAAAAATCCAACTCTCAGCTCACTTACTGAAGCACTAAGACGGATTTGTGATTTCAATGGCTTGGTAGGTCCTTCTAAGAGTGAAGATCTCCTACATTCATATGTGGACATCCTGTGTGTCTCTTGTCCATGTTCCCCTGAAAGTTTACCCCAGGAGGTCCACTCAACATGATGGAGGACTTCCTCATTTGTCCAGATATTATAAGAATACCAATAACGCACTCTGTTGTCCACCATTTGTCCCTCATTCTTGCCTCCTGACCAATCCATCTTGTCTTTCTCTCATACAGTTCCTTGTTAATATCCTTTTTGCATATATTTTCCAGTGGAATCTATTAAAGAGTAAGTTATAATTATAACTATTAAAGAGTAAGTTGGATCTTAGATGAATAATAAGTACAGGGAGAAATTAAAAGGGCAGAACAAATGTCTTTGGATACTTCCAGATGAAGGGTGTGCTTCTTCAAACTATAGAGCTCTTTATTCTCTACCACCCTTCAACATATCAATACCAATATTAGCATCCATGTCAGAGACACAGGATAAGTCTTGAGTAGTGAGAGAATATTAGGTTGAATTCCCCCCTTTTTTTTAACATAGAACATCAATATCTTCTTGCTTTAATATATATCTTGAAGATAAGGGAATGCTGCCTGGCCAGAGCACATGTGACTGAACTTGTGAATAATTTTCTCTGAACCCATCATTAGTCTTTAGGATAATTCAATCTTGACATATATTTAAGATCTTCTATGGCAACGGATGCAAATGGCTACTCTCTGGTGGGAAAATTCACCAGTAGTAGGTTCTTATAACAGTCTAAAAATGACCCTAGAAGGCAACACCCATCTCAAGAAAAGCATTATCCCAGTTCAAGGATGTTGCAAGAACCAACCATTACATTAGAACAAAGGTTCTTAAAAAGGGATCTGTAAATTTGTTTTTTAATATACCTATTTCAATATAATTTGTTTCCTTTGCAATCCTATGTATGTTACTTTATACATTCAAAAACATGAATTCTAAGGAAGGAAACCACAGGCTTTTTCAGAGGATCAAAAAGGTTCACAACATAAAAAATTTAAGAATTCCTGTTTTAAAATATTAGAACTGGGTGGCATAACAGATAAAGTTCTGGACCTGGAGTCAAGAAGATCTAAATTAAACTCTGACCTCAGAATCTACTCTGAGAAAGTCGCTTAACCTGTGACTTTCTGCCTCAGGTTCTTCGTCTGTAAAATGGAGATAATAATAGCACTTACCTCCCAGGAATGTTGTAAAGCTAAGATAATATTTGTAAAGTTCTTTACAAACCTTAAAGTTTTTTTTTAAATAGCTATATGATAGTCGTTATTATATTAGAGGGGATAAAGCTTTTTGTAAAAGTAACAGATTTTTTTCTAAAGGTTGAACTTTTAGAAAGTGAACTATGTGCTTATAAGCAGCTATGCATGAAAGAAATATATTAATTCATACACAAGTTTAAAGGAGTATAATAAGCTATATTTAATATATATTCTTCCATTCAAGAAAGAATTCTCTCAAAATGGAGATTATTCTTATAATTTCAGTATACAAGAAATAAGAAACATAGGGGCTTGGTTCATCACAACCACCTCACTATTACAGGTACTAATTCATATATTAGTAACTTCTCAAATCATGTGATGGGTCCAGTTAAAATTAGCCACTGGCTCATGAAAAAGCCATCTGGGGTAGAGAAAGCACATTCTAAACATGGGGGGAAATAAATGCTTGTGAAGAGAAAGTTGCATTCTTGACCTGCTTTCATTTTACCAAGTTCTTGACCTACCAGCCCAGCTTGACGTGCCTTTATCATAGCTCTTGGATCTTTATCAACTTCATTGTAATGATCTATCTATACCCTTGTGTCCCTTACTGTCTTCCACAGTGAGGAAACTCAACCCTCTCTGACCCTCTGACTCACATTCTTGGCCTTTACTCTCTCTGTACTCTTCCATCACTGATAAATCTGGAATTGAGCAATTAGCTCTTGCTTAGTATATGTTGGTTGACTTCAATATGACACCTAAGTTTTGCAAATTGGAACCTTCTTGTTTAATCTATACGAAAAATACAAGCAATGAACCAAACTAGTTTTAGGTGACTCATTGTCAGACTTCAGTCTTCACTGAGCAAAGACACTGAGATTAGCAGGAACTTGAATCCATTTGGTTTCTAATAAATACAGACTATGGCAACAACTAGAAGTTTACAGTAACTGGCCAAAAACAAAAACAAAATCTGAAATAAATACTATGCCACAAATGCATTTATTAGATAGAGGACACAAAAGAACATCTCAAGCCAATACCATTGTAGTATAATAGAATGAACATCACATTAAGAGTTGGTCAGTGTAAGTGCTTAGAGGCAGCTGGATGGATAGAGCTCTGGCCTGGAGTCAAGACGACCAAAGTCCAAATCTAGCCTCAGACACTACTCACTAGCTGTGTGACCTTGGGTAAGTAACTTAAGCTCTGTTTCCCCTGATCCAGGGGAGAAGGAAACGTCAATTCACCCCAGCATTTTTGTCAAGAAAATTCCATGCATATGGAATTTTGCTCTATCATCTATGCCAGTGATGGGCAAACTTTTTAAAGATGGGGCCAAAGGAAAGGAAAGGAAATGCTCGTCTGTCAGTCTGTTTCTAAGGCAACTCTTCTGAAGTTTCATTGCATTGTATCCTATTCATTGTATTCATCAGATTAGGAATAATGTCATGTGGCTGGATAGAACATTGGGGGGCCACATCTGGCCTGCGGGCTGTAGTTTGCCCATCACCGGTCTATGCCATCATAAAGAATCAGATGCAATTGAAAGACTGAACAACAATGGATTTAAGTATTATCCCCAGCTCTGGAAGTATCTGGTTGTGTGTCCTTGCACACTTCTCTACTCCAGGCCTCAGTTCCTTCATCTGTAAAATGAGAACGTTGAACTAAATGATCTCTGAGGGCCCTTCCAGCTATAAAATTCTTGAAATCATGCAAGCCTGAATTTGATTGGATAATGCTGAAGTTAAGGACTGTGAATTTCCTTTAATCATCCTGATTCCCCTAAAAACATTTTCTAAGTTTATGTTTATCTTAGCTCATTTTCCAAGATTTCAAAGCAAAAATTGATATTTCAATCAAGTGACTGTAAGATTTTAACTACCCTGGCTGAAGTCAACCATGAAACTTCTGAACCATCAAACCCAGTAAAAACATTCACTTTTAAATTACGGCTTTTTGCTCTACTGCACCAGGTACTTGCCTTCCCTAATTACTTCTTCAGGGAAAACTTCTTCCCTTCGTCCACTCTCGTGGCAGATTCTGGCAGACATTACCTCCTGCCCACTTTCCCGGAGTACTGTGTGTCTGATTAAGAGGGAATTAAATGCACTTATTATAGCATTATCTAGCTTGTGGATAGCTTCAGATCGAGAGCCAATAAACCCATTTAATCTGGTGGTTCTCACACTTTATCAGTCTGTGGACTATTTGCTACCACCAAATATCCTCACGGACCAATTACCACACTCTCTCCCACTTCTCATCATTCATGTGCACATGAAGAAAATCTCCAGCCCCTGGTAAGAAAGTCAGGTGCTGCTATTGATATCCTATTAATGAAACAATGTCTTATTTAAATAAATATAATAAATAAATGAGTACTTTATGTCAGAAATAAAAGCATGTCTATTTTCCTTTTATTTCTTTATTGTAGATATCAACCCATGAACTATGTATGGTTTAAGAATTATTGAGATAATAATATGGAAATAAGTCTTGATCAATGACACATGTAAAACCCAGTGGAATTATGCATTAGCTATGGGAGGGAGGTGGGAGGAGGGGAGGGAAAGAACATGAACCATGTAACTATGGAAAATTTTTCTTAACTAATCAATAAAAAATTTTTTAAAAAGAATCATTGAGATAAAGTTTGATTTCTGTTCTGTTATTTTTCAGTTATGTCCAACTCTTAATGAGATCCCATGTAAAATTTCTGAGGCAAAGATACAAGAGTGGTTTGCCATTTACTTCTTCAACTCAATTAACAGATGAGGAACTGAAGCAAAAAGAGTTAAGTGATTTTCCCAAGGTCACACAGCTAGTGAGTGTCTAAGGTCAGATCTGAACTCATAAATATGAGTCTTCTTTATTCCAGTCTCATATCCTGACCTCTGTATCCCCTAGCCTGACATAAAGCACAATCACTTGAACACAATCCTTGGAGTTATTCTCCACTGCCCAGTTGGTGGATCATAAAGCTAGTTTGGATATTCCATCCTATTCACAATGAGAGAGAATCTTGATGAAGGAGGACAGGGTCAAGGTTAAGATTTCTCATAGTAGAGAGAGTGTAGACATGAGGTTACCTCCTATGATTAGAAATGTCCTCATGGCCTTCAAAGAGGCTCACTCTGTCTAGATGCCAAGAGAACAAAGTCATGGAGTCAACCCAGTTGGGCAGTATGGCAGATAGGTAACTTCCTCTAGGAGAGGTAAGAACTCAGCATGTTGGAGTTTCATCTTGAAGACTGAGGGAAATAATCATGGTGGCAGGGACAACATCTCACCGGGCCAAGAATAAAGAAACTCTGCTAAAATCATGCACATATCTGGTAGTGTTCCTCACAGTCCAGTTGATTTAAAGTCAAAATAGGTTTCTAGGTAGTCGGGAATAGGCTGACAGTCCTGATCTAAAGGGAAAGATGATCTCTTGATTTCAGTTACTAGCATCATTTCTACTTTATTACCAATCAAGAACTAACTTTTAAAAGAACTGTTAGTATGCCCAAAGGGTTTTAAAAGACTGTCTTCCCTTTGATCCAGCCATACCATTTCTGGGTTTATACCCCAAAGAGATAATAAGGAAAAAGACTTCTACAAAAATATTCATAGCTACACTCTTTGTGGTGGCAAAAAATTGGAAAATGAGGGAATGCCCTTCAATTGGGGAACGGCTGAACAAATTGGGGTATTTGTTGATGATGGAATATTATTGTGCTAAAAGGAATAATGAACTGGAAGAATTCCATGTGAACTGGAATGACCTTCAGGAATTGATGCAGAGCAAAAAGAGGAGAACCAGAAGAACCTCATACACAGAGATGGACACACTGTGGTACAATCAAGCATAATGGACTTCTCTACTAGCAATAATGCAATGATCCAGGACAATTCTGAGGGAGTATGAGAAAGAATGCTACCCACATTCAGAGAAAGAACTATGGGAGTAGAAACACAGAAGAAAAACGACTGTTTGATCACATGGTTCAATGGGGATATGATTAGGGATCCAGACTCTAAATGATCACCCTAGTGCAAATATTAATAATATGGAAGTAGGTCTTGATCAATGACACATGTAAAACACAGTGGAATTGGGGCAGCTGGGTAGCTCAGTGGATTGAGAGCCAGGCCTAGAGACGGGAGGTCCTAGGTTCAAATCCGGCCTCAGACACTTCCCAGCTGTGTGACCCTGGGAAAGTCACTTGACCCCCATTGCCTACCCTTACCACTCTTCCACCTATAAGTCAATACACAGAAGTTAAGGGTTTAAAATTTCAAAAAATAAATAAAAAATAAAAAATAAAATAAAAAAACACAGTGGAATTGCTTGTTGACTATGGGAGGGGTGTGGGAGGAGGGGAGGGAAAGAACATGAATCATGTAACCATGGAAAAATATTCTTAATTAATTAAATAAGTAAATAAACTTTAAAAAAAAGAATGGCTACCATTTCTAAAATGGAGCTTGGTTATCAACCAAGTCATGAGTTTCTAGTCAAATGAAGGACAAAATAATTGATATGAGATTGGCGTGCTGGCAAGTATACAATGCAAAATAATATTTGCCTTGTTTTCTGAAAATAGAGGGTCTCTACCCAATACAACTTATCTTTTCCTTCTTTCTTCCCTTTTCCTTTCTTTTAAATTATTTTTATCACCCTTTTCATGAACAACACAAAATATATGTATAGGAAAATCCATTTAATGAATTTTCAAAGAATTTGGCCCTCTTATGTAGAATCTATACCAGTGGTTCCCAAACTTTTTTGGCCTACTGCCCCCTTTTCAGAAAAAAATATTACTTGGCGCCCCCTGTCACATACAATCACTTCCCCCTTATAGTTATTCACTGCCCCCAAATGCACATGTGGCCTTCACCGCCCCCCTGGATTGCTTCAGCACCTACAAGGGGGTAGTGGCGCCCACTTTAGGAATCACTGATCTATACTCTATTGAATAATCACTGATAAATGTTCCACCAGTGACATAACTTCCCATTTTTCTTTTGTCTTTTCTTTCCTCCTCTTGTTCTTCTGGAGCAGTGCAACAAAATATACACACACCCAGAGTTTGGATGAGATTGTATTACCACACGAATGCAAATTGACACTTTAAAAATGCAGACATAATGCCAAGTTATTCAAAACTGATTGTGAGAGGTGCACAAAACACTTTTCTTCAAGTTAACAAAACTATCTAGTTACATCAGTTTTACTAACCATAAATATTTATAAATGTTTGACAGTCAAATAAGTACATTGCAGTATTCACAAGTACTAAATATTCCCCAGCACAAAGTTCTCCTGATATTGAACTCACTAGGCTTCATGTTCAAACATCTTTCATGAATTTTTCTGCATGCACATAGACTTTACCCGGGAGAATTTCAGTGAGAAGCATTAGATAATTTTTTGTGATACCTGATTTTCAAAATGCATCCAGTGTAGAAATCCCCAATACCTGGCTAAGTAAGAACCATGGCAGATGTCCTTCCAGTCTGTCTTCTTCATCTGCTCCAAAGCCAGTTCCATCCAACATGATATCTTTTCCCCAAATGAGCATATTGTGATATATACATTCTCAAGCTATGCCATTATGGTAATAAGTTAACCAACTAGAAAGCAGAAAACCTATTCCATGAAGCAGGTTATATTCTGTAAAGCTGGTTTCAGTTGGAATATAAATTTAGAGGGTAACTGCTACATCCTCACTGCCTTTGCATCTGTGATAGTACAGGTGTTTAAGTAGTTTTCCCACTTGAAACTCTCCAAGTCTAATGACAATGAATTTTACACATCTTATATGAAAGAATGTGGTGGTCAAGACTGTTTCCCATAAGCAAGAAAATAATGAGAGTGGGGGAAGGAGAGAAAGCAAAGAGGATAAATTAATTAACACAGTGCTTATTAAGCAATAGGATAAATAGTGAAGAACTAGCCAGATTATGGTTTGGGAGAAGGAGCACTAGGTTGAGAGCGATTAGGTACAATGAAATCTCAGATAGAGATCTGATATTCTATTTAGTTCAAGGCAACAAACATTAGTCACCTACAATGAACTGGCAAGAACCGTGCAAGGTGTTAGAGATGTAAAGACAAAAATGAAATAGTGTCTGTCCTCAAAGAGCTTATGTTTGCTGGAGGGAAATAACCTATGTGTATCAGATAAATGCAAAGCCATTATAGATTGGAAGGTACTCATGAATGGGAGAATCAAAAAAGACATTCCTCTTCTGGGAAGTGACACTTGATGTAAGCCTTGAAAAGGATTAGGGTTACAGAGAGACATTAGAAGAAAGGAAGAACATTCCAAGCTACAGGGATAAGCCAAAGATAGGAGATGGAATGCCACATGTAAGGAAGAATATGTAGGTCATTTTCACTGGGACATAGAATGGGTGAGTTGAGGGAAACATAAATAGCACAGAAATAGAAGAAAGAGCTAGATTGCAAAGGGCTTTAAATGCCAAATATAAAAACTTCTATTTTATCCTTCAGGCAAGAGGGAGACATGAAGCCTCTTCATCATGAGAGTAATATGGTCAGACCCATGTTTTAGGAACATCGATTTGGCAGCTGTGTAGAAAACAAATTGCAAACAGATGGATTGAAATGGAAGAATTATCACCCTATAAACACATCTTGACCTTTCCCATCTTTCTGTCTTTGTATAATGCATTTCCCACCTAGAACGTACTTTCTCTTCCTTTCGTCTGGCCAATTCCTAGCCATCCTTCAACGCCTAGGTTACATGTTAGATTACTCCTGTCTGCTGACCTAAAAGTCATAGGAAATCATAGTCAATAATAGCAATTTAGAAGTGAATGGGTTCTTAACCCTTAAAGTCCATGAATAGATTTTAAGGGGGTCCATGATTCTGGATGAGAAAAACATTATGATAAGTATTTTAATATAACTGGCTCCCTTTGTAATAAATGGATTTTATTTTATCCACCTAAAGAATTTTACTCTGAGAAGAGCTCCAGAAGCTTCACCAGACTGCCCAAAAGGTCCAAGATAATACAAAAAAAGTTGAGAACTTCTACTCTAGTGCAACCTTTTTATTTTATAGAAGAGTATTCTTACAGTCTGAAGAAATGAAATTATTTCTCGAGGGTTATTATGTTTATAGGTCTTAATCGCTATATTACTCATTCTGAGTTATATATTATTTTCTAAGTTACAAAGTGCTCTCCTCAAAACAACCCTCTGAGGCAGGTGAGGAAAGTCTTATTATCCCCATTTTCCAGATGAGCAAGTTGAAGGTCACAGTAGTTGAGGGACTTTAATAATGATTCTAATCGCTTATATTTATATAGTGCCTACTATGTGTCAGGCACTGTATTAAGTAGTTTGTAATTATTATCTCATTTCCTCACAACCACCCTGCAGGGTAGGTGCTGTTATTATCCCCATTTTACATATCAGGAAACTGAGGCAGACAGCAGTTAAGTAACTTGCCTGGGGTCATATGGCTAGTCAGTGTCTGAGGTCCAATTGGAACTCAGGTCTTCCTGACTTAGAGCCCAGTAGTCTATCCTTTGTGCCACCTAAATACAGTCATGTGGCTTGAAAGTTAGAAAGTAACTGGAACTGGTCTTTTCACTCACGGCTGGTTAGTTCTCCATGCCACCACATATCTTTTCTGAATCTGCCACATTGATCCTGAATCATTCATTTTAGCTATTAATCAGTTGTTGCCAGTGACATTATTAAGACAAAAGAAGTCCCACAGGACAATCTATTCCCATACTGAATAACTAATAATCACTAAAAATACTCTAAAAGTCATTAGACTCAGAGTTTCTCTAAAGCACTGAACATGTCATATTCTTGTTCTTTGTTTCTTAACTCAAAATTTAAAAAGAGGACTTAATTCAAACCTTTAAAAGAACTTTGGAAATCATCTAGTCTAATACTTCAGTTTTGTACACAAGGCGAGGTCCAGAGTGCTGGACTGATTGGTCCAAATCCTCTCAGTTTATATACAGCAGAGTCAGGCTTTGAACCAGGGTTCTCTGATGCCAGGAGAAGCAGTGCTCTCTTCATTACATCTCATTGTATTGTCATTGCAATGTTTATATGGCAACACAATGTACTCTTGATTCTGCAAGTACTTTATTTTCAAAGAGGATCAATGATGCTACTAATGATGTCTTGACTCATGGCATAACATGGATTTAAGTGAAGTGGAGTTGTACAAAGCCATCAGACTCTCTCTCTTCCAGAGTCATCCAAGAGCAGAGGCAAGACTAAAGTCAGGATGACTGACCTAGGATGGAAGGCATGATCTTGGCTTCTCCATTGTCTAACTGAGCTCTAAGCACTCCAAAGGATCTGCTTTCACTGCCTTCTTGGCCATTAGAACAAATTGTTCTCATCTTCCATGTGGGGGGTGGGGGAGTCTTGAAAATGGTTAAAGGAAAGAGATGGGTAATGGTTTACCACACAGGGAGTGCATGCCAGCCAACTTGTGAAGGAATTCATGAGAGTGAAAAGGGGAGTAGAGAAACTTATAAACCTTTTTCAGCCCCCAAAGGGTACGATTTCAAACACCATTGGGTTAGTAAACGCTCACACTCTCCAGCATCATTCAAAAGGTCAATGATTTGCTAAGTGATAGCAGTGTCCTAAAAGGTCCCACAGATTCACCTGTACAGGACCAAATCCTGGCTCTGCCCCATGTAACTTTACATCTCTGGGTTTCAGTTCCCTTCATAATATGACTGATAAGGATGGACTCGATAATCTTTAAGAAGCCTCCCAGGACTAAATCCTTTGATCCAAACTTCTCTTGCTTTTTTGAATGCAAGCTTTTCAAAGTACCTGACATTTTTTTGGAGTTGAATATATGCAAAAGGAAAGGCTGGTTCAATATTTAACATGTTTCATGATAGGAATAAATTTAACTTCCATAATACTGTTAGGGATCATAATTTCTACCTCTAATGACAAGCTCATAGATGTCTTGGATCCTCAGTTGATTACACAGTGATGGCTCTAGTGTAACCATAATAATTAACAAAGAACCAAAAAGAAAATCCAGCTGAGTTATTTCAGTTATTCATTGACTTGCAGGCTGTGTAAAGGGATTCACAAAATAACCATGAAAGGCAGTGTGACAAGCTATGTTCAGATTAAGTAGAATCAGGTCCAGCCCCAGAGGCAAAACTCTAAGCAAGGGAAAGCCTGGAGACTCCTGCCTCCTCTTCACTGGCTTTTTCCTTGGCAGGAGCATTCCTTCAGTTCAGCCTCAGGTGCCCGGTGCCCTCCTGCACCCTCAGATCTTCTTGCCTAAAGCCTATTTGCCATCTGTCTTTCATTCTAAGGTACAAATGTTTGATAATAGCTTAAGGATGGCTCTCTCTAGAGTATCTCTATTTTAAGAAGGATCAAATTCTCAGTAAAAGTGGAATTTTTACACATCAGTCCCAGATGGGGAAAGGTTTGGGGAATCATCAGGAACACCAATGTAGCAAAAAGAACTTTGGAATTCAAGTCAGATGAGGGCTAGCTCTGATGGACAACTCCCCACTTAACCTCCTTGAACCTCATTTTTCTAATCTGTGAAATGCAAACTAAAAACATTCACATCATACCCCTAAGGGATGTTATTAGGAAAGTGTTGTATGAAACTTAGCACTAATAGTATTATGAAGCCCTTTAATGTTTGCAAAGCACTTTCCATGTGGTATCTCCTTTGATACTCTCAACAACCCTGTTGGTAAGGGCTATTATTTACCTTGCTGAGAAAACTAAGGGACAGAGAAGTTAAGTGAGTTTTGGGGGGCATCCAGCTAGTAAATGTCTGAGGCAGGATACAAACTTAGATCTTCCTGACTCCAACACCCAAATTCTATCCACTTCGCCACCTAGTTGCACTATAGAAATTAAAGCTGTTGTTATTGTTCAGTCATTTCTGATTTTTTGTGATCCCATTTAGGGTTTTCTAGGCAAAGATATTGAAGTGGTTTATCATTTTCTTGTCATTTCACAGATGAGGAAACTGAGGCAAACAAGGTTAAGTGTTTCTCCCAGGGTCACCCAGCTGGTAAGTATTGGAGGCCAGATCTGAGTATGAAAAAGGAAGCCCCAAACAAGCTTAATTAGTGTCACAATTTTACCAAGTCTTATACAACAGAACAGACAATATGACCCAGCGGATAGAGAACAGGCATACAAGCCAGACTGTTTGACACGAGACAAGTCATTTAACCTCTTACAGCTCTAGACGACTTTCTAAGATGCCAAGTTGCGGAGAACGTGCCAACCTGCACTGATAGAGGGAGTTCCTTCATCTGAAAGTAGTCATGAAGCCTCAGGTCTGGTCTCTGTCCTCATCCTTATCCCCCTCCTCACTAAGCCCTGTGCTAGGTTTGGGGGAGCAGAACATTGAATGGAAGAGTCAAAACATCTGGTTCTACTATTCAGGGAACTAAATGTTTAAGTGATAGGAGCTTCCATATTGCCATAGGCATTGAAGTACCCTGAAAGCAACTACTCCAGGCAGCCATAGATACAGCTCTAGGACAGAAGCTTCAGTCCTTTAGGGACTAGAAGCATGGTGGTAAACCTGGGAGTGGGAGAAGAGGTATTTTCAAGTACTTAAAATTTGGAGTACTCACATTCTACTGCTAATTTGTCTTTCCCATTTTATTAGTGCTTTCCTCCCCAAACTACCTCTTCTCTATTTTGTATATATCTGGAGGTAAGAGGGAGGGAGGGAGGGAAGGAGGGAGGGAAGGAGGGAGGGAGGGAGAGAGAGAGAGAGAGAGAGAGAGAGAGAGAGAGAGAGAGAAAGGGAGAGAGAGAGAGA
>NC_058135.1:200714149-200748891 GCF_016433145.1 Gracilinanus agilis
AGAGAGAGAGAGAGAGAGAGAGAGAGAGAGAGAGAGAGAGAGAGAGAGAGAGAGAGAGAGAGAGATTTTGTCTTCTCGGACCAGATTCTAAACTCATTAAGGACAGAAATTGTTTCTGCCTCCCACATTGCCTGGCACATAATAGGTGCTTAATAAGTTCTTGCTGATTGATTGGTTAATGGACATCTCCCAGACTTCTAGCTCAGTGTTCCTGACTTCAAATGACCACTCTGATTCCTTGTCTTCCTGGCCTCATATTCTATTTTCAGCTTCTGCCTCATTTCATCACCTAAATTTTGTTTCCAACCTCAGTCTGATAAGCGGATGTCTAGATCTGATAGAATCTTTGTTTGATGGTAGAGATGCATCTTGAAAGATAATGGAAAATTAGTCCCAGCTCTCCTACTGGTCCAGTTACAGTGAAGACGTACCTGGTGTGTGTCTGACTCTCTTCGCAACTGTTTTCTGCACACAGATTCAGAAAGGAATGAAAAAGACCAGAGAAAGCATAGGACATAAAGCCTACCCTAAACTTTAGCCCTTTTCAGTGTTATTGCTCCCCTGGATTCTGAATCCTTTCCTTCCTTGACCACTAAAACATGTTTGTTTGTTTATTTTTCTTTACATTTGACCATATCTGTGATTTCATTGTAGGGAATAGAGACATCCCAGGGTTGAAATTCCTTCTACCAATATCTGTTACAGGTCTTGAGCTTGGAGTCCTAGAAAGTTGCCTGGATCAGCAAGTAGTTAAATAAGTAGCTCCAGATCACATAGTTAGTATGCATCAAGGCTGAACTTGAACCTATGTCTTCCTTCCTAACTGAGATCAGTTCTCTTCATTCTACTACACAGCTTTTTGAAACGTGGTTGTTCCTTTCCAAATTACTGACTTCCTTATCACAGAGCCTGCTTTTGACCATGGAGAAACGCTAGCTTCTTGACTCCCATCTTGGCCAGTGGATTCCTAATCTTTTGGTTTGCTTTGAATCTTTGACCTACTGAGCACCAATATGCCAACCATAGAGTAAGCTGAACCATTCTTAGCTCCTAATTCTCTCCTACTCTTATTCTTATTTTGATAGCAATACACTAACTTTGATGGGATCCACTAATTCAATTTTATAAACCTTTATTAAGCACCAACTATATGCAGACACTGACACAATCCTAAGGGAAGCTGACCTAGTATTGCAAGGAGATGGTTTGGTACTGATGTTCTTTATTCTGGACTCTATATATGATACTAACACTGGAAGAGACCTTAACGATCAACTATCCCAGCCCTTCTTTTTTTTTAATATAAGATAACTAAAGCCCAAGGAATTTTTTTAGGTTTATTTATTTATTTACTTTTACCAATTCCATGTAATAAAAAATTTGCACATCAGTTTTCCAAAGTTATATGATCCAAATTGTCTCCCTCCCATCTTCCCTCCCCACTCCAAGAACTGGCAAATAATTCAATCTGAAGGCCAAGGAATTTGAATGATTTATCTAAGGTCATGTCAGAGGCAGGATTTAAACTCAGACCCTCTGACTCTAGAATCAGTGCACTTCCCACTCTCCTGTGCTGCCTCTTAATCCCAGTTATGACTAATTTATCACCACAGTGGCAGGAGATGCACAAGATCTTTATTTTTTATTAATATATTAATTATATTTTATTAGCCGGCCTAAATAAGAATACCAACAAATATTCCCTCATCCAGTCTTTCTATATGGTGCTATACCTTGATAGCACCATTATAGGGCTATAACTGCTCAAAATCAACTCTGCAAAAGTTATGTAAATGCCCTCCATGGATATTAACTTTCTGCTCTCATACATTTCATTCTCTCTCTTCAATTAGTCAGACGGTTCTATATCAACTAACTCTATCTGTGTGTTCCAGTAGGTCATACGGTCATACTTTCTGAAGCCTCTAACAACTAATTAAAGTTTCATTTTAGACCTTTTAATAAGCCAATCAATAATTTAGGGGAGTAAAGAAAACATTTTCTGGGAAAGCATTAGCTCCAAATTGCAAAGTTGATGCTCACCCCTTGTAAACTGCTCTTAATTTTAAGTGAAATAAGGTAAGGGGATCAAAGTCCAAATTAAAACTCTCTCTCTCTGTCTCTCTCTCTCTGTCTCTCTCTCTGTCTCTCTCTCTCTCTCTGTCTCTCTCTCTCTCTCTCTCTCTCTCTCTCTCTCTCTCTCTCTCTCTCTCTTTCCCCCTCTCTTTTCCCACCTATTTCCTTTACTCTCTCCTTCTCTTCCTGACACTCTTCATTCTCTCTCTCCATCCTTCCTCTCTTCCCTCTCTTCTTCCCTCTGTCCCTGTTACTCTCACTCCTGTCTCTCTCTCTCCCCTTCTGTTCCATTCTCTCTCACCCTTTTCCTCTTCTCCAATCTTCTATTTCCTTCTTTCTTTCCTCCTCCTTTTTGTCTTCTTTCCTTTGTCTCTCCCCATACCTTTCTCCCCATTCCCAATCCACTTCCCTCTTCTCCTTACTCTTTCCTTCCTTCAGTCTCATTTCCCACACTCCCTTTTCCCCCTCCCTTGTCCCTCATGCTGTTGTCAGTACAGTTTGGTATTTTCTCTTCATCCTTCTGAGTAGTGTGCTTGCTAGAGCAATAACTAATTAGTACCATAACAAATCTGTAGCTATAAATTATTTTTCTTGGAAAAAGATCAAAACCATTATCTACTAATGTTGTTTAATTCCAGTAGATTTATCAGTCTCACTTTAAATTAAAGATTAGCCTTAAAGAAATTACAAGTCTGAAATCAATTTTTTTCCTGATGGGCCTTGGCAACTAGAAATGTTTAAATTAGCAATTTAAAAATAGAGAGTTCCGAGATTTCTAAACCTGTTTTTAAGAACTCATATGTCAGTTAATAATATATCCAAGTTGTTAAAACCTTTGAACTTATTTCCAAGAAACTGCTACACAATGTGGTTGGATTTTTTTCTACTTGCTACTGATTACAGGAGCACTAAGAAATCCATTTCATTGTGGAACATGAACTACTTCAAGGAAAGCAATCTAAATAGGATTCTGTTGTTTCAGAAGTTGTTGATCTGGGACAGATTTTAGGCAAAATCACAGCTCAAGACCCCCACCAGTTTTGCAGCAGTCTCAAACATGGTCAGTAAGTAAAAGAAACCAAAGCTACTATTCTTTTATTTTCCTTTTGGTAACTCATTCCCAAAACAGGCTCCCAGGTCTTCATTCTATTCCCTAATTGCCCAGAGTCTAGATTCACAAATCATAGAATTTTAGAGCAAGAAGGAATTTCTCACATCCCTCATTTTACAGATGAGGAAACTGAGACCTAGAGCAGAGGAAGTGACACTACGAGGCAGAGGCTCAGTTAGACCATCAAACTCCAATCCATTTTTTCTAAGATAATGCAATTGACCTTTGAGATCATTAGGCACTGGAGTAGTTTGTCATTTCCTTCTCCAGCTCATTTTATAGTTGAGGAAACTGGGACAAACAAGGTTAAGTGACTTGCCCAGGGTCACACAGTATCTGGGGCTGGATTTGACCTCAGGAAGATGAGTCTTCTTGACTCCATGACTAGCACTCTATCCACTATGTCACCTAATTGCTGGTAACTGGAACAAATACAGTCTAAGAAATTTTCTTTTCATCTATATGCATAGGTCCAAATTAGACTCTTCTCATTTCCATTCAGTCAGAGTAGTTTTGACTAGGTGGCTTGGCTGCCTAGCATAATGATCACAAATTCCTTTAAAAATGCCAGACTTTCCAATAGTAAAAAGTCAAAACATCTGAATTCTTTCCTGCTAGGCAGTAACAGCTCTTGACCAAGTGATAGGACTTTATGTGCCTCAGTTTTACCATCTACATAATGGGGATAAAAATTGCTTCTCTCTACTTTATATGAGATGTTGAGAATATGAAATAAGCTCCACCTATGTAAGTTTTATTCTAAAAAAGCATAGTATTGGGGAAGATGGAATATAAATTCTTCTGATTTGAAGCAACAAAAACACTAAGTTGGAAAAAGTCTAAAATTCATGATAATTAAAAATATTGCTCTAGGTTTTGACTAGTCAGTGGTGTAGTAACGGGCAGCTTGCTATTTCAGTTCTTCCATGGACTCGTGATGTCACCAATCATCATTCCTTCTACCACTGTCAAATAAAACCCATTCATGCCTTCTCATCCTTTATATGCATTATCCATGTCCTTCCATAAAACCTCTGCAACAGAACTACCCAATAGGCTAAAGGTCTTTCTCCTAGGTCTTTCTCAAAGACATCAGTACCAATACTTGGACTATCTATTTATTATTATTCTTTTTCTGTGTTATGTAAGCAGTACACCTTTCTCTTCTATGATATTTTTATTCCGTTTCTTGCATGCAAGTCATCACTGGCAAAATGCCGCAGCCTTTATACACCCACCATGTTTATTTCCATTTGGATACCATGACCTTGATTCTCCAGAGGTTGATGTTCCATTATTCACTTTCCTACAGAATTATAACAGCAAAATAAAAATCAGTGGGAATGATATTAAAGAAGGTGTACTGCCATCTGCTTTGCTGCTGCACTCACTCAAAAGGACCAAGAAACATCTCTATCAGACTTGCAGCTAAAACTGTCAATATGTATTGTCCCTATACCCCTCATTAGAATTTGAGTATTTTGAGTGAAGGCACTATCTCTACTTTTCTATTTATATACCCTTCCTTTAGCCCAGTGATTTGCATGTAGAAGTACTTAATAAATGTTTTTAATTCATTCAAATCTGAGGCAATATAGGTTTTTTGTGAATTTTGAAATTTCTTCTCTTCCTCCTAATAAATTCTAGACTTTGTTTAGAATCCCTTTTTACTTCTTGTCCACAATGCACTTACTCACTAACTCAAACTGTCATTTACCCACTTAGTTTTTCCTATAGGAATTAATAATATGATATCTTTTGAGAGATTATAAAAAATCATTAAGGAAATCTAGTAATTCCAAAAGAGCACATTTATGTCATACATTTGACTTTGGCCAAAATCTTGCGGAAACAAAACATTCAAAAGCCAGAATCACAAATGTCTTTCACAAAACATTTATGTTACATACACCCTAAATACAACTTAACTGGCTTTTTGGCCCCTGGGTCAATATTTCCAGCCAAATTCTCTTTATTTAGTTCAACATGCTAGATATTGCTTTTTCAGGAGAATCCTAAATGGAAAGATGCAACTTGCTTGTCTTAACATAAAATAGGTCACATTCCTTGTTCTATCAATATTTAAACAATGCCCTAAACCTGACCATTTGAGCATTATGCTAAGGTAGAAAACATCAAGAATTGAGCCAAAACACCTGGATTCAAATCCCAACTCTGCCACTAATTAGGTATGTGACTGATTCTTTTACTGAATATCAGTTTGCTCATCAACAAAAAGGGAATATCACTGAATCTAAGATATAGAACCCTCAAAATTTGTTCAGTCCACCTAGTATTTGAATTTGAATTTCCTCATTAACATTCCCAATAAGTATTTATGTATTCTTTTCTCAGAAATTTCAAAAGAAGGGAAGCTCATTCTTTCCTGAGGCACACCATTCCATAAACCTAAATCTACCTCTCTACAACTTTTAGTCAAGTCAAACAAAAAAAGCATTTAGCAAGTACTTACTATGTTCTGTATGCATAGTGCTAAGAGCTATGGAGACATATAGTCACACATTTTAAATATGAGCTCCCTGCCTTCAAGAAGTTCACATTCTAATGGAGGATGCAATTTGTAAATAGCCAGATATATATAATATATATTATTGTTGCTGTCTGCCCTTCATTTTCAAAAAGAGCCATGGCTAGACTTCTGGACTAAGATGGCTGAAGAATAGAAGGAAGGGACTTCTTCTCCTTAAAACTGAATAATATAAAGCATCTCAAAAGGACAAAAATCAAAATAAGATGAATGAAGGGGCTCAGCTGCAGTGGGCAGCTTTGAAAGTAGGCAGGGTTTGGGCATTTCCAAACTACAAGGGGGTAAAATTACACCTACCAAAGCATGAGCTGATCACCCATCTCCCATACCACCTACTATGCCAAAGTTAGAGTGACGGCCTGGGCACTCTCTTGGTTCTCAGAGGCTGGCTAAGGGCACCACAGAGTTACCCCTGATGGTAGTGCAAAGCCATAGATGGGCTGCCCACAGCAGACTCCAAGGAGACTGGGAAAACAACCTCAAGGTAAAAACCACTTGCTGCCTGCCCTTCTCACTCAGACTTCTGGCAGGGAAGGGAAGAGGAAATCTAACACAGCAATGGCCACCAACACCCAAGAAATACAATCCATAAGTTACAAAAAAAGATACAACAGAAAAAGCCTCTGACCCTGGAGAACTTCTGTGGAGAAAAACAGCAGAGTACAGAGGTGACAGCAGAGAGCACCAAAGAAGCAAACACATCCAAACTTTCCAAAAAGAATGGAAATTGGTCACAAGCTTTCAAGGAACTCAAGGAGTTCAAGAACCAAGTAAGAAAGATGGAGAAACAAGGGGAAGAAAAGTGGGAGAAAGAAATTAAAGTAATTCAAAAGGAAAATAAAAGTTTAAAAGACAGACTCTCTCACTTGGAAAAATAAGCACAGAAATCACATGAAATAATACAAAAAATGGAGACCAGAACTGACCTTCTGGAAGCCACGAAAAGCAGAATAGATGAAACTGAAAAGGAAAATCAAAAGGTCATAACTGAAAATCAGAAGCTAATGATCTCACAAGACAGCAAGAATTAATGAAGCAAAGTCAAAAGAATGACAAAATATAAGGAAACATGAAATATATCATTGAAAAAATAACTGACCTAGAGGACAGATCTAGGAGAGACAACTTGAAAATCATTGGTCTACTGGAAACCTGGAAAAAATAGAGGTCTTGACATCATATTACAAAAAATTATTCAAGAAAACTGCCCTGATATCCTTGAACAAGATGGCAAAATAGACATTGAAAGAGTCCATAGGTCACTCTCTACATTAAATATTCAAAAAACAACCCCCAGGAATGTAATTGCCAAATTCAAGAGCTTCTAAGCCAAGAAAAAAATTTACAAGAAGCCAGAAGAGACAATTCAGATATTAAGGAGCACCAATCAGGATCACACAGGATCTGACAGCCTCCACACTAAAGGAACACAAGGGTTGGAATATGATATTCAGAAGGTCAAGAAAATTGGGTCTATAACTAAGGATCACCTACCCAGCAAAACTGACTATATTCTCCCAGGGGAAAGTATGGACATTTAACAAAACAGAGGATTTCCAAGTATTCTAAAGAAAAGAGAAGAACTAAATGGAAAATTTGGTGTCCAAATACAAAAAGAACCATGGACCTCAATGAGATGATGTCTTGACTTGTGCATTAACTGGATTTAAGTGAAACAGAGTTTCACAAAGTCATATGCTCTCTCTCTTCCAGGCATTTAAGTCCACTGGCAAGACAAAAGTCAAAATAATGGGTGATGACTCAGATTACAGTGGATGGCCTTGGTTTCTTCAGTGTCTGAAGAAGCTCTCAGCACTTCAGAATGCCTTCTTCAGCTGCCTTCATGGCCACTGGAACAAATTATTCTCATCTTCCCATTCCACCAAAGGAAGGCACTAGTAGTTGGGGAAAAGACCTCCTGTAGAAGATGGAAATTGAACAGAGTCTTGAAGGTACCCAGGAAAAATAAGAAGTAGAAGTGAAATAGGAACGCATTTCAGGCTTGGAGTACACTTAGCACAGAGATAAAGAGTTGAGATATTAAGTGTCATGTTCATGAAATCACAAATAGGTCAATTAACTGAATCATGGGGTACAAATGTAAGAAGGCTAGAAAGGCAGGAAGGGACTGGGTTAAAGAAGAACTTTAAATGCTACAGATGTCATTTTATTGAATCATTTCTTCTGAGTCTGCCTTTCAGAGAAAGGGAATGGAACAAACTTTAATCCCTCTTCCACATGACAATGCTTTAAAAGGTTAAATATGGCTATCATTCTTATTTCTAACATGTCTTCTCTAGGGCAGCTCTTCCCAGTTCTTCCAAGAGATTCTCATTTTACATGTTGTTGATGCCCTTTACCATCTTGATTGCTCACTTCTGGAAATTCTTTGAAAAAATAGGTTTTCAAAGCCTTATCTAAAATATAGCACTCAAAACTGAACACAACACTTCAGCTGGAATCTAATCAGGGAAGAATATGTTGGGGTTATCATGTCCCCTATTCTGGCTGCTATGTCTCTCTTGTTCCCACTGAAGGCCACCGTACCTTCTTTTGCCTATGTCACATTGTTTATGTGTAATTAATTCAAAGGCCTTCAGATCATTTTCATATGAACAGTGGTCTAGCCATGTTTCTCCTCCTCCTTTACAGTACCTGTATTGTAAAAAAAAATTAAAAAAATTAAATCCAAGGGTAGGATTTTACATTTCAATTAACTTTCACTTTATTAGATTCAACTCAAGATGTTATATATCCTGACACTTTCACATAGTGTGCTAGCTATCCCTCCCAATTTTGTACCCTCTGAAAATTTGATAACTATGATATCCAAATCAATGACAAAAATGCTAAATAGTACAGATCCAAACAAAGATTTCTGGAGTACTACATCATAGAACTCCTTCTGAGTTTATATTGAACTATTTGTGACTGTACTTTGGGGTCCAGCCAGTTAATCAGCTCTGAATGCACCTTACTATACTACTATTTTTTCCATATATCCTACCCTTATCCACAAAGATGGCATGAGAGGAAGATGGTGGAGAAAGTATAAAGATCTGCCTCATCTTTTCCAAATTATCCTCCAAACAACTTTAACATAACACCTCAAAACAAACTTTGGAGCAACAGAACCCCTAAAAATATGAGGAGAAACAGCTTTTGCCCAAAGCAATTTAAAAGCTCAAAGTGAAAAGTCCTTAATCCAAGGTGGGAATGAAACACAGAGCAGTGCACCAAGGCAAGACTCACCTCAGCAAGTCAACACAAGCCTTTGGAGTGATTGAATCAGCAGTCATAGACAATGAGGGGGTTGAACAACTGGTCAGAAGATTAAGGAGGTTTATCTGCTTGAGTATGAATGCAGGACTCTTACGTAACCCATATGCAGTTCCATATTGCAGTCCTGGGTGAGGAGGAACATTAGCACACACCAGCTCTCATGGCCACAGTAAAGCAGGAGATCCTAGTATAATTCCATGTTGGGAAAGAGGACTTGCTGTTGCTCACAGATCAGAGCACAGACCAGGAAAGTATTAAACAGACCTCTCCTTAGATCTTGCCACCTTGAAAGGACTGAAAATATATAGATACCCAGAGATATCTCTGAAAGCATCTGAACCTTTGGATAATGCCTCCTTTATAATAGAAATGGAGCCCAATTACAAAGGTTCTTTTTTTTAAGTTAAAAGACAGGGGAGAGACTAAAAAATGATTTTAAAAAACCAACAATACAAATGAAACTCAACATTAAGTTATTTTGATGATAGGCAAGACCAAAAAACAAACTCAAAGGAGACAACACAGTTAACATTGCTGCATCCAAAGTCTCAAAGAAAAATGTGAATTGGTCTCAAGCCCAAAAATTATTACTGGAAAAGCCCTCAAAAAGATTCTTAAAATAAAGTAAGAGAGGTAGAAGAAAATTTGCAAAAAGAAATGAGAGTAAGCCACGTCCCAGAGCTTTAGCTTCAACTCATCCCACATGGGGTACTGGGTTGAACACCACTGCAGAGACTGGGACCTCCTCAGCTGGGCCAATGATGCCACCGCCACTCTCATTCCACAGCCAATAAAAAGCTTTTCATCCATCAAGCAAAAAAAAAAAAATGAGAGTGACGCAGGAAAATCATGAAAAAAAGAGTTGACTCTGGTAAAGGAGGCACAAAAATACTTAAGAAAATAATAACTTAAAAACATAATTGACCATTTGGTAAAAAGAGACCCAAAAATTCATGAAGAGAAGAATTGGCCACATGGAAAAAGAGGTACAAAAATTCACTGAGGAAAATAACTTCTCAAAAAAGCTGAATTGGCCACATGGAAGAAGAGGTACAAAGAGATAGTATGAGAGCATCTAATTCATTCCCTTTACTTGAAATATTAAGAAACATGGACCTAAAAAGGAAAAATCACCTGCCAACCATCACACAGTGGCAGAGCCAAATGCAGTTCTCCCCATACTAAATTCTCTTTTATTTCCACTATAATGTACTGCTTCATAGGGTCAGTCAATGAACAATTAAGTGTTTACTATGTGTCAGGCACTAAGTGCTAAGGATGCATTCATGAAAAAGAAAGAGTCCTTGCATCAGTATCCAAAGGAATACAACATAGGAAATGAAGAAATGACTGGTCTGGGATCTCTCCTTAAGTGAAGGCTTTGGGAGGAGTTTTCACAGTGGTAGCAGGAGACCAAGAAAGGAAGCTAGATTCTAAATTATAAAATTCTATATAAATGTGAGCTATTTTTTAATACTTTTTTCATCAGACTCAAGTCTGACCACTTTTGGCTATTTTAAAAAATGAAACTCTCAAAGAAAAATAATTTGGGAGGAGGAGTCAAGATAGAAGTTTAGAAGCAGCAAAATTCGAGTTCTCTGTGAAAACCCTTCCAAACCAATCAAAAACAAAGTGCTTTGAGAAGAGACAAAACCAAATACAACAACAAGACAGAGCCTGAGGACTATCCTTCTCGATTCAACTTAAAATATATGTAGAAAAGGTTGAATTCTCAGTTTTTAGGAAAAAAAGGAAGGTCCCATGGCCCTTCCCCCATCTACTGTGCTGAGATACATGTGGTTGCTGGAATCTCAGGGAGAGGGTTCCAGCCCAAGGGGAGAGCCTTGCTACCACAGCTACTCAAGGCACAGGCCTCTTCCATAGCTGACAGGGAGGCAGCTGGAGGAGAGGGACAGAGAGAAGGGCAGTCTAGTCTCAGTCTTCATCCACCACTCTTCTATCTTGGACCTCTGGCTCTGGAGGTTTTGGCCTCAAGGCACATCGAACTCTGCAGATCAGCTTGACCAGCTTAATCCAGTCTAGCAATAGTGCAGATAAGAACCTTCAGAGGGCAGGGAAGCTCAATCTCCAACACCCCTCCCTCACCTACTGCGCTGAGACCCGAAGAAAGAATCTGGCTGACTGGGATCCCAGGGTGAAGGCTACAACCTCAAAAGAGTACCTCCTGGTGCCACTACAGGAAGCTCAGGGTTCCAACCAGGCAGCTGGAAGGGAGGCAACTGGCAGAAGGGAAGTGAGGAGCATGAGTGTAACTACCTTCCGCCTCCACACCCTCACCTTCAGCTTCTGCTGACAGCTGGAGTAGATCTAGTCTCAGGGCTCATTAATACAACAGGTCATCTCCATCAGCCTAATCCAATAAATCAGCATAGTAAACAACAGAAAAAGAAAAAATAAATTACAATCAACATCTTCTATCCAGGTAATGAATAAAAAACAAATGGAAGAGAGGAGGACCAAGAAACACTAAGCAAAAACTGAGGAACTCTAAAAAATTGAACTCAGGCTTTGGAAGAACTCAAAGCACAATTCAAAAAACAATTAAGAGAGGCTGAAGAAAATTGGAAAAAGAACTTAAAAAGCAAAATAGGTCATCTGGAAACAGAGGCACATGAATAGAAACAAGAAAATAGTATCTTAACAGCCAGAATTGACCAGGTTAAAAACAAGGCAAAGAAGGCGAAAAATAACCTACAAAGAAAAACAAACCAAAAGGAAAAAGATCATCAAAAAGCCAGGGAATAAATTCTGTCTTTAAACAGCAGAATACAACAACTAGAAGCAAATGACATCACAAGGCAGCAAGAGTCTTTAAAACAAAATCAAAAGAATGAAAAAAATTGAGGAAAATATGAAACATCTCATTGATAAAACAACAGACCTGGAAAATTGATCTAGAAGAGACAATTTAAGAATTATTAGATTACTGGAAAATCATAACAAAAGAAAAGGCATGAGCATCATTCTACAGAAATTATCCAAGAAAAATTCCCAGACATACTTGAACAAGAAGGTAAAGTAGAGATTGAAGGAATTCACAGATCACCACCTCATTAAGTCCCCAATTGACAACATCCAGGAATGTTATAGCCAAGTTCAAGAACTTCCAGACCAAGTAAAAGATACTACAAACTGCTAAAAAGACACCATTCAGATTTTATGGAGCCACAGTTAGGATAACACAGGACCTGGCTGCATCCACACTAAAGGCATGAATATGATATTCCAGAAAGCAAGGGAGCTGGATCTACAACCAAGAATCAACTACCTGGAAAATTGACTATATTCTTGTAGGGGAAAGTATGATCACTTAATAAAATAGAAGATTTCCAAGCATTCCTAAAGAAAAGATCTGACTTAAACAGAAAATGTGATGCCCAAACGCAGAATTCAAGAGAATCACCAAAAAGTAATTAAGAAAGGGGAAAAAAATTAAGGGACCCAATAAGTTCAAATGATTTGTATTCCTATGAGAAAAAATGATATTGGTAACTCTTAAAAATTGTTATTATCACCAGGGTATCTAAAAGAAGTATACTTAGAGGGTACAATGACAAACTATATAGGACAGTGATGGGCAAACTACAGCTTGAGGGCCAGATGAGACCCCCTGAAATACAGCCACGCAACATTATTCCTAAACTGATGAATACAATGGGTAGGATACAATACAATGAAACTTTGAAAGAGTTGCCTTAGAAACAGACTGACAAATGAGCATTTCTTTTCCTTTGGCCCGCTCTTTAAAAAGTTTACCCATCACTGGTATAGGACAATTTGTCAAAAAATATATATAAAAGCTAGGAGAAAAAAAGAATAATTCTAAGAGAAATGGAAAAAGAGATAAAATGGGGTAAATATACATTTCATAAAGAAGCTCATGGGGGAGATGGGGAGAAGTCCAATACAATGGAAGGGTGGAAGAGATTGGCAACAGGTAATACTTAAATCTTACATGTATTGAACGAATCAAAAAGGGAAGAACAATCAGATCAATTGGGGCAGAGAATTGTATAATGCCCTATAGAGAAGTAGAAGGGTAATAAATGGGCTGATAGAGAGGGAAACAATACAAGGAAGGGAGAGGTTAGGGAGTCATTTAAAAGACACTATAGTAAGAGGGTAATAAATAAGAGGATGGGAAGAGAAATAACATTAGGGAGGAGAAAGGGATGAGATTGACTAAAGGCAAAAAGTTGAAGGAGAGGGTAAGAGGGATAAGAGAAAAGGCAGCCTCAAAGGAGGAATTCAAAATGGAAGGGAATACACAGACAATAATCAAAACTGTGAATGGGAATAGGTTGAACTCACCAATAAAAAGGAAGCAGATAGCAGGAATGGAATAAAAAACAGAATTCTACCACATGTTGTCTACAGGAAACACACTTGAAGCAGATAGACATACACAGGGTAAAGGTAAGAGAGTGTAGTACAATTAACTGACCTGCAACTGAGACAAAGAAGGCAGAGTAGCAATTATGACTTCAGACAAAGTTAAAGCAAAAATACCTCTCTTTAAAAGAGACAAGGAAAGTAATTACATCTTGATGAAAGGAAGTATAAATAATGAAAAAATATCAGTCAACATATATGCACCAAATGGTACAGCATTCAGATTTATAAAGGAGAAACTAAAGGAATTTAAGTAGGAAATAGATAATAAAACCATACTAATGGAGGACCTTAACCTTCTTCCACCAGAACTAGATAAATTGAATGAAAAAATAAATAAAAAAGAAGTAAAGGAAGTGAATGAAATTTAGAAAAATTAGACCTAATAGATATCTGGAGAAAAATAAATAGGAATAAAAAGGAATATATCTTCTTTTCAGCATTACATGGCATATAAACAAAGATTGATGATGTACTAGAGCATAAAAACATTGCAAACAAATGTAGAAAAGCAGAAATAATAAATTAAATGTTTTAGACCATAATGCAATAAAAATCATAATCAATAAGGTCTTGTGGAAAGGCAGATTTAAAATTAATTGGAACCTAAATAAACTAATTCTACAAAACTGGTGGGTAAAAGAACAAATCAAAGAAACAATTACTGATTTTATTAAACAGAATAACAATGAGGAAACAATTTATCAAAATCTATGGGTTGCAGCCAAAGCAGTACTCAGGGGAAAATTTATATCTCTGAGTGGATATATCAACAAATCAGAGAGAGAAGAAGTCAATGAATTGGGCATGCAATAAAACTAGAAAAACAACAAATTAAAAATCTCCAGATAAATGCTAAATTGGAAATCCTAAAAATCAAAGGAGAAATTAATGAAATCAAAAGTAAAAAACTATTGAACTAATAAATAAGACTAGGAACTGGTACTTTGAAAAAAATATATAAATAGATAAAATACTGGTTAATAAAAAAAATCAAAATAAAAAATCAAAATCAAATTAACAGTACCAAAGATGAAAAGGGCAGCCTCACTTCTAACAAAAATTAAATTAAGGTAATTATTAAGCACTTTTTTGCCCAATTATATGGCAATAAATATGACAATCTAGGTGAAATGGATGAATATTTACAAAAATATAAATTGCCTAGATTAACAAGAGGAAAAAATACTTAAATAATCCTATCTCAGAAAAAGAAATTGAAATTAAATGAGCCATCAAGGAACTCCCAAAGAAAAAATCCCCAGGGCCAGATGTATTCACAAGTGAATTCTATCAAACATTTAAAGAACAACTAATTCCAATACTATACAAACTATCTGACAAAATAAGCAAAGAAGGAGTTTTACCAAATTCCTTTTATGAAACAAATATGGTACTGATTCCAAAGCCAGGCAGACCAAAAACAGAGAAAGAAAACTACAGACCAATCTCTTTAATGAACACAGATGCAAAAATCTTAAATAGAATGCTAACAAAAAGACTCCAGCAAGTGATCACAAGGATTATTGACTATGATCAGATGGAATATATACCAGGAACGCAAGGACGGTTTAATATTAGGAAAATCATCCACATAATTGACCATATCAACAACCAAACTAAAAGAAATGACATGATTATCTCAATAGAAGCAGAAAAAGCCTTTGACAAAATATAGCACTCATTCCTACTGAAAACACTAGAAAATATAAGAAAAGATAGGCCTTTCTTAAAAATAATAATGATATATATTTAAAATCATAAGCAAGTATCATCTGCAATGGGGATAAGTTAGAAGCCTTCCCTATAAGATCTGGAGTGAAGCAAAATAGACATACACAAGGTATTATCACCTCCCTTATTTAACATTTGTAAATGTGAAAATTAATAGTTGGACAATAATTTATGAAATTATGTGATCACCAATATTTATTATATCTCAAGTCAAAAATTTATTTACAAAATAGAGGTGAAACAATAAAGTAGAGAAATGTGAAAAAGGTTAAAGAAAATACCTATACTAGTCCTCAGCCAGGAGGGCCAGTAGTGAGTAACCACCATGGTCTCCTCCAAGATGGAAACTAGTCTCTCCAGAAACTAGGAAAGGAGTCAGTCTTTTTCACTCACCCAAGGAAGTAGTCCAGGAGTCTAAATTGCAGCTGAGCTCCAAGCCTCAGTCTCCAGCAAAGTTTCTTCAAAGACTATCTCCAGAAGATACTCTCTTCAGACTATCTTCTCAAAGACAATCTGCTTCAAGCCCAATGGCTTTTATGGTGGCTCCTTTTCCCTTCCCCTCTTCACAATGGCCAATCACAGTTTCCAAATTGTCTAGCACTGCCAGGGAAGAGGGGGGAAGAAAGGGGCAGTGCCTGTCAGAACCACTTCTCACCTTCTGAAGCTTAAGTTCTCACCTTCTGAAGGTCTAAGGGTGTGAATTTTCTAAAATTTATCTTCTGGAGAGGTGAATACTCACTTGGGGTGATTCATTTTCTGAGGGTGTGAATTCACTAAGTGGTTTGTAGCTCCTCCACCTAATTCAAATTTGTGTTGATTCAATCAAAAGGTGGACAAGGGAGAGTTATTCCTGTAGTCTTCACAATCTAGTGAGGTACTTAAGTTAGTGTTAACTCAGGATAGACAATAGATTAAAGAATTCTCCTTCACACTTTGAACTAGAAAGCTAGCAGTAGCAATTAGAGAAGAAAAAGAAATTGAAGGAATTAAAATAGGCAATGAGGAGACTAAACTGTCACTCTTTGAAGATGATATGATGGTCTACTTAAAGAATCCTAGAGAATCAACTAAAAAACTAGTGGAAATAATTAACTTTAGCAAAGTTGCAGGATACAAAATAAACCCGCATAAATCATCACCATTTCTGTATATTTCCAACACATCTTAGCAGCAAGAGTTAGAAAGAGAAATTCCATTTAACTCCTCACCCCTCCCAGACAACATAAAATATTTAGGAATCTATTTGCCAAGACAAATGCAGGAATTATGTGAATACAACTACAAAAAACTTTCCACACAATTAAAACTAGATCTAAATAATTGGAAAATCATTAATTGCTCATGAGTAGGACAAGCTAATATAATAAAAATGACAATCCTATACAAATTCATTTACTTATTTAGTGCTATACCTATAAAACTACCAAAAAACTTTTTTTAGAATTATAAAAAATTATGATAAAGTTCATTTGGAAGAACAAAAGATCAAGAATATCAAGAGAACTAATAAAAAATGTGAAGGAAGGAGGCCTAGCAGTACCAGATCTTAAACTGTACTATAAAGCACTGGTCATCAAAACAATATGGAACTTGATAAGAGACAGAAGGGAGGCTAGATGGAATAGACTTAGGGTAAATAAACTGAGCAAGATAGTGTTTGGTAAACCCAAACATCCCAGCTTTTGAAACAAGAACACATTACTTGATGAAAACTGCTGGGAAAATTGGAAAACAGTATGGGAGATATTAGGTTTAGATCAACATCTCACACCCTATACCAAGGTAAACTCAGAATGGGTAAATGACTTAAATATAAAGAATGAAATTATAAATAAATTAGGTGAACATAGAATAGTATACATGTCAGATCTATGGGAAAGAAAAGAATTTAAGACCAAGCAAGAGGCAGAGAATATTACAAAATATAAAATGAATAATTTTGATTACATTAAATTAAAAAAGATTTGTACAAACAAAACCAATGCAATCAAAATTAGAAGGAAAGCAACAAATTAGGGGAAAAAACAAAAACCTCTGACAAAGATCTAATTTCTCGAATATATAAGGAACTAAATCAATTGTACAAAAAATCAAGCCATTCCCCAATTGATATAGGGGCCAAGGACATGAAGAGGCAGTTTTCAGATAAAGAAATCAAAACTATCAATAAACACATGAAAAAGTGTTCTAAATCTCTCATAATTACAGAAATGCAAATCAAAAGAACTCTGAGGTACCACCTCACACCTAACTGATTGGCCAGTATGACAGCAAAGGAAAGTAATAAATGTTGGAGGGAATATGGCAAAATTGGGACATTAATGCATTGCTGGTGGAGTTGTGAATTGATCCGACCATTCTGGAAGGAAATTTGGAATTATGCCCAAAGGACTTTAAAAGACTGCCTGCCCTTTGATCCAGCCATACCACTACTGGATTTATACCACAAAGAGGTAATAAGGAAAAATATGTGTACAAAAATATTTATAGTCGCGTTCTTTGTGGTAGCAAAAAATTGGAAAATGAGGGGATGCCCTTTGATTGGGGAATGACTAAACAAATTGTGGTATCTGTTTGTGATGAAATACTACTGTG
Organism: Gracilinanus agilis; assembly: GCF_016433145.1. Taxonomy (NCBI): domain Eukaryota; kingdom Metazoa; phylum Chordata; class Mammalia; order Didelphimorphia; family Didelphidae; genus Gracilinanus; species Gracilinanus agilis. The sequence continues at coordinate 200,731,909 of NC_058135.1, forward strand.
CTGAAAGGAATGATGAACTGGAGGAATCCCATGTGAACTGGAATGTCCTCCAGGAAATGATGCAGAGTGAAAGGAGCAAAATCAGAAGAACATTGTACACAGAGACTGATGCACTGTGGCACAATCCAATATAATGGACTTCTCTACTAGTAGCAATGCAATGATCCAGGGCAATTCTGAGGGACTTTTGATAAAGAAAACTATTCACATCCAGAGAAAGAACTATGGGAGTAGAAACACAGAAGAAAAACATATGATTGAACACACGGTTCAATGGGAAATGACTGGGGATGTAGTCTAAATGATCACTCTGTTGCAAATATTAATAATATAGAAATAGATTTTGAACAATGATATATGTAAAATCCAGTGGAATTGCTCATCAGCTCTGGGAGGAGAGCAGAGAGGAGGGGGGGAAAGAATATGAATCATGTAACTATGGGAGAATATTCTAAATTAATTAATTAAATAAAAAATACAAAAATTTAAATGACCTCTAAAACTAAAAAATTAAAAAATATATAATAAAAGCTAGAGAAAGATTTTTTAAAAAAAGGAAAAGGACTTGCCACCAACTGGAGATGTTCAGAAGCATTTGTCTAAGGCTCTAAAGTCACCTCCAAAGAAGATCACAGAATTATAGATTGAGAGGTAGATCTTAAATGTCTTCTAGTCCAACCCCGCCCCCTCCCCACCCATCTATCAGATGAAAAACCTGTAAGAAGAACCAGACTTTCAGAGTTCAAGATCACACAACTGGGAAGATGTAAAAGCAAGACTTGGAATTCTCATTCCAAATTCATCACCTCCTACAGCATTTCACTGCCTCCCCAGTACACTGTCTGAGCAATGGAAGCTTTGGTTTAGTAGCTATAGAGGATTCCAAAGGTGCAGCACTAATTAAGACAATTTTTTATTATTTCATTTCTCTATTGTAACTTTTTATGAAACTTGAGGATAAGGATCGAGTTGATTTTTCATATTTGTATCCCCACTACCTCATGTAGCCCTCTGAATATAATAGCTGCTCAATAAATATTTGTTCAATTGAATTTATTGTAGCTTAATTTTTTGCAAATTAAGCTTCCATATATGTTATATATAGCTATTTTCTGCTTCTCAGAATAATTTCCTATCTAGAATAATCCCATGCCAGATAACAGAAATTCCTGAAAAATAGTGTTGATTCTCTACATTTTACAACCAAGTTTATAGTTGGATCTTTTTTTTTATGCCCCAAATGGTATTACCACCATGGAGTGGATGAAAGATCCCTGGGCCTGGAGTCAGAATCACGTAATTCAGACACAATAAGGTAATAATCGAGCATTCGTTAAAAGAATACTGTACTGTTTATAATTTTCTGGCATTTTAGTTCATTCCCCTTTGTTCATTATATCCAATTAGAAACTTGAATTAAGGTTTCCATTAAGCAAACATTGATTTCTTTTCCCATGTTTATTGTGGAACAGAAGCCAATATGACTCTTTTATTCCCTTCCAAGTGTATGTGTCTGTGAGTGTATTTTATGGGAGCAGCATTGTTGGGAATAGGGTTCGTTAATAAAATTGTCCTCCCTCTGTGAGGCTGGCTGCCTTGGTAGGAAAAAGCACAAACCAATCAAGGGTCCTCTCTTTTATAAAACCATTACATTTTTCAATTTTATTTCACAGCAACAGGGGAATGTGTGTGTGTGTGTGTGTGTGTGTGTGTGTGTGTGTGTGTGTGTGTGTGTGTGGCTGGGAGAGGGGTGGGGTGGGAAGGATGCATTTCTGCCAGACAAAATCGGCATTCTCTCCTAAATTTACCAATTTCGATTTGGGTGAAATGTCACGCCTGATCTATCTGATGTTATTCAGAACTGATTTACTTAGCAATAACAGTTTCTAATAGAATTATATTGACGCTAAACCATCAAATATATATTTCTAAGTGATGGTTTGGCATTCGATAAATGTCTCATTACATCTAATAAAGGTTCTCATTTAAAACATTTAATTTATTAATTAAAAAAAAGCTTTATTTGAAAAGAATTTCTTTTTCATCAAGCAGGAATAATTGCAACTCAAAGTTAATACTTAAGATAATAGCGTGGAAGAGGAGGCTTTAGTTTGCCTTATGTCTTCCATCTCTATTCCCAAAGCCAAAATCAAAATCTTTGGCTCCCTGTGTCCTACTTGACAGAGTATTTGTCACCAGGGCAGCGGGTGCAGAAAGAGGTCCAAATTGGATAGGTCTCATTTTGTTTCTTTTCCTTTCAATTACTGTAGTCAAGCACCAAGGACATAATTCACAATGGGCAGTACACTGAGATGCTCCCTCCAGAAAACACTTTAATTACAGGCTGCTGGCAACCCACCAAGGGAGGGATGGAGATAGTGGTTGGGGTAAAGGAAGAGAAGAAAAAGGTAACACATGGAGGGGGTGGGGAATGGAGTAATTACCATTATCAGGAGAAAAATACAACAATGCCAGGAGTAGGTCTTTGGTTGTTCAAATACGGGCGATTCTTTTCCGTTGAGATGCTGGGCTTGACCCCCGTCTCTGTGCTCTCCTGGAGAGAAGCAGAGCGTAACCTTTTCCTTCTTAATCATCCACATTTAGCAGAGTAAATGTCATCTGTTGCCTGAGTTTTCATTAACTATAAAAGATCTTCAGAAATGGTCCATGCTCTTTGGGACACACACACCACACACACACAATTCATTTTTGACACATCCCTTCAGTGTGTGTGTGTGTGTGTGTGTGTGTGTGTGTGTGTGTGTGTGCTCCCTAACATTCATCTTATTTGCATTCCAACCCCAGGAGATTCCTGGAGAAGCTTCACCTGCTGTCTCCTAATCAAGAGTTTCTTTAAGCACGTATTGTTGGAAACAAATTGGGTAACTGCCTTAACGATAAGACTCCATTTAACTGTCATTGGGAAATTATCAAATAGCTTACTAGGGATTAAATGGTGAAGGAAGGACCCCGAGGACTGTCATTTAAAATACAGGAGGTTAAACTGTGTGAGGCTGATTTCCTTTTGCTCATTAGTCCTTCAAGTCATAAGCATTTGAAGATCTAAGTTCCCCCCCCCCCCCCCCGAGAGCATGGAGTTACACAGGAGAAGCCCTACCCAAGGAATGAGAGCAAGTTGAAATTCTCCAAGAGAAATCCTCTGCAATCCAACAAGCATTTATTAAATGCCTCTAAATTATAAGGTAATCTATCATATTCTAAATATCTTTATATATGTATATCTTTGGGGGGCAAGGACTATCTTTTGCCCCTTTTTGTATCTGTTGCACTTAGCACAGTGCCTGGCACATAATAAAGATTTATTGATTAATTGATACTGTGCTAGGTGTAAGGAGTAGAAAGGCAATCTCGTCGCCAAATAGCCAAGAAGCTCACATAAAGAGAGTGGTGGAGAGGATTTGGGGAGGCAGGGAACCTAGAAATGATTTGAGAGGAAGAAATTATGCATTAATAAATAAGGGGGAATCCGGAAAATTTCCCACAAGAGCTGGTACAGATTGGTCCAGATGATCACCTTCTAATTCCAAAAGACTTTGAAAGTACGATCTTAATGAACAACTTGTATCAGATTTATCTAATTTTATGGATGGTAGCCATGTTCAAGGTTTCAAAGGATGTATCTTCCTAGAATAAATAGCTTGCCAAGCAATGACTCTTCTGAAAAGTCATAATTCTATAAGCTAAATGATCTGCCTCCTTTTCTTAGGCTTCCTGATTACAACCATCTTTGGGGTTCAGCAGTTCAATAAATATACTAAACCCTTCCTATGTATAGTCATGCCCAAACAATTCCTCACAACATGGCCATTCTTCACTTAGCCAAGTTGATCCTCAGAAAATATATTTGGTTTGTAGGGATGCCAGACCCCAACATGACTTGTGATATAATGGCAAAACTTTGGTAAGGCTGAGGTAATTTCTATACTTCAATGAGATGTCCATGTATGATTTTCATTGAAGGATAAATCTGACAAACTCACATAATAAATGTGAAGTGATAAGCAAAGTTCTATGTGAGATCTGAGGGGAAAGCTCAAAGGGAGATCAGGGAAAGCTTTGTGCAAAAGGTGGCATTTTAGTGAACTTAGAAGCTAGTTAGGGATTCAGGGAGCAAAACATGGAAGAGTAAGACATTTCAGGCCTAATGAACATGATGGGATAGAGCAAGATAAAAGGAAAGGCAGACACCAGACCATTTTGAACCGAAGTATTTGGAAGGGAGTAATTATATAGGTAGACTGTCAGAAATCAAAGCTCTTGAGAGTCAGTTCTATGAGTTAGAATTTTAGTAGGTAGGCAATTCATTTCGTACTAGTTCAAAATCTGAGATCACCCAATTGCTACATTTTTTTGAAATTGGTAATTTCATGAAATACTGATTATTAAAAATTAGAGTAATTTAACATTTTCCTTTGAGATCCAAAATAGGGTTAGGGAAATTACTTAACATAAATGCATGTTTATACTGAAGATAGTACAGATAATAACTGCTACAAAATCAATTGAAATTGAACAAATATTTATTAAATACTTACCTTGAGCAAGATCCTTGGGGATATAAAGAATAACCAAACAATTCCTGTTCACAAAGAACTTTCATTTTACTGGGAAGTCACAATATTAACATCTGTTACAAGAAATTGTCTTCCCCCCCCATTTAAATCAAAGGTAAAGATGGGAAAGAAAGAAAATAAGTATTTGTTAATTCAAAAATAAGATGGAAAAAAATCCATGAATACAAATGAGCAAAATTCAAGGTAAGGAGTAAAAGGGACAAAAGAGAGATCAGATTAGAGATCTTTAAAAAAATTTTCAAAGGGAGAGATCAGTAATCATGGGAGAATCAAAGAAGGCTATACTCAGGTGGCAACACTTGAGATAACTTTTTTCTTTCTTTAAATTTAGTAATACCCATATATTCAGAAGTCACCATCATATCCCCATGCATGTTAATCACTTACTGTGCTAACATGAACAGTTCACCACCACCAAGCAGTGTCCAGGACATGAGACATTTAATAAATATTTATTGATTGATTGAATAGAAAGTGCCAATAGTTGAAAATAAAAATACTCAATCAGTTGGAGTTTTGTTTGCATGTTACCAAGCAACCAACTTGAATCTTTTTTAAGTAGCTTACTGTTATGACATTATGCAGACAACAGACTCACAAAAGGGCAAACTAAATGCTTAGTTCTCAAGGCCTGAACCCCGTGTCTGTTAAACTTTAGACAGTCTCCACAGAGTTCAGTGCTAAAAAGAGCAAAGATGACAAGGTTACACAGCTCCATTAACCAGAATGCTAAGGGAGTGGGAGATTCAGGTTAACTGAATTTTCAGGTTTTCTCAAGCTAAACCAATAAGCCTTTTAAAATTCAATCTTGAAAAAAAAAACCTCAGGGTCATTCTCACTGCACAGCATTAGAGATGGAAATGTAGAAGGGAAAGAAAATCAAGGTTTGTGCCCATTTCAGGACAGCTTATAAGTGCGATCCTATGCTGAGCCTCAGCCAATATGTGAAGACAATTAGGCAAAAAACTAGGCAGGGGAGAGTAGTGTCTTCCTGGGGATGGGAATTGGGAGTAAGATGTGAATTTGGAGGGGGAAAAAGAATCATTGGAGCATAGATTTAGAACCAAAAGAAATCTTAGAGGTCTACCTGTCCAACTCCTTTATTTTCACAAGAGAAAACCAAAGGCTAGAAAGGGAGAGTGACTTTCCTATGGTTATGCCAGTAGGCAGATATAAATCAGAAAGCCAGATGGAGTCAAGACTATAGTGGAGAGAGAAGGTCAAAATCAAAGACTCTGAGATGAAAGGAATTGCAAGATGAGAGATTCATTCCAAAGAAACTGGAGCTAAAATAAAAGAAAAATCTAGAGAGTTCTAGGAATACCAAACATTTTTCCAGACTAATCTATGTCCTTAAACCCTCAATTGTTTGACAAGGTGTTTTGTGTCCACTGTCCTCACCAGTTAATATGCTTACATGGATCTCCTTCTCTTCTCTGACTTAGTAGTAGTTGTGGACTCATAGTAGGAGTTAGTGTCAAGTTGTGGACTTATCAAAACTGGAAGTGGACTTTATAAAAATAAATTTCTGGTGTGAACTTGTTTTCCTTGCTTGGTATTTTTCTTCCTTCCTAAATTCAATAATAATAATAATAAAAGTAAAAGATAGAACTAAGGCTCCTCATAATTGGGTTCCCTTTGGATTTGGTTTTTTATTGTTTTGTTTTGTTTGGTTTAGCTTTTTGCTTTTCTCAATTGATCACTCGCTTATAACTTATGGACAAAGAGCCAACTTCAGAGGCAGACAGATTTGTATCCCACTTTTGTCACATACTAGTTGTAGGAGCCTGGATAAGTTATTTAACTTCTCAGGGATCTAGACAATTCTCTAAGATGATCAACAGCTTTTTCAGAAAAGCTAATGATCTACTTCAGTAAAAGAAGTTTCAACATTACGAGTAAGAGGAGAAAGAGAACAAGGAGGAAGAGGAAAAGAGGAAGAGGAGGAGGAAGAGAAGAAATTCCAGTTTTGTTATTTACTATTCTCTGTGAATTTAAGCAAGGTCACTTTTTCTCCCTAAATACCATTTGTTGAGTTGCTTATAGTTGAGGATTTCTTTCAATTACAGATAGAGCTAGATGGCTGAGGTCCCTTTGGATTCTCTAATTCTGTGATTCTGATTCTGTGAAACTGGAATACTCAGTTCAAGAAACAGCTAATAAGCTACTTTGATTTGGACATGGAATACTTGAAGGGAAAAATGTAAAAGGTGGGAGCTAGATTGTGGAGGACTTTAAATACCAGGTTGAGTTTGTATTTTATCCCAGAGGCAAGAGAGATCCATTGAAGAATTTCACACAGAGGAATGTCCCATGCCTGATGATTATTTTAGTAGTTATTTTGGAAGATGAATTGGAAAGGAAAAAGACTAGGAGCAGGAAGACAAATTAGGAAGTTATAATAGTTCAGAGGGGAGGTAAGAACTGTCTGAATTAGATAGAACATGGGCTATTTAAGTGGAAAACAAAAGACAGATAGCAAAAAAAATAGAATCAATAAGACAACAACTAAGGACATTTCTAGTCCTCAATTCTAGAAATGGAAAATGGAAAGACCAGTGATCATGTTCATGACCTGTGTGGTGATCATTAATGATTTCACTAGGAAAATATGATAGTTGTTTACTGGTGATCTGAAGGGCAGCCAAACTCTTTTGCATGTTTTATGCCAGCGACATTGTCATAGGATTGTTCATTTAGAGCTTGAAAGAAGTACAGATATCTTCTAGTCCAACCCTCTTATTTTACAGAATAACCCCCACAGAAGTTCAGTGACTTAACCAATATCACACAAGCAATAAGTACTTGTTGACTAAGTGGAAGAAGTAAGATTTGAACCCAGGTCCTCTGACTCCAAATCTAGCAGTTTTTCCAACTGTCCTGCATGCCTTTCCATGTTGATATAAAAGAAAGTCACTGCATAGGATTATCAGTTTTCTTGTGTCTTAGGCTAAATCACTTAACTATTCTGGTCTTTAGCTACTTTAGCCAACCTTTGACTTCATAAATGAATACTCTCTTCAATACTACAGAACACAGATTAACATTCCAAATTATAATCCCAGGGAGGGAAACTTAGATTATAGCATAAAGAGATCCTGGATGCATTAAAGCATCCCTGTAAAGTAGGAAAAAGACATATTATCCCTGTTTTTCAGACGGACAGATTTAAGAATAAATTAAGCAATAGCATACAGTGTTTGAATTAGAGAGACTTCAAGTATCTAGTTCAACATCTTCAGGAAACTAAGGGCAGGAAAAAGTGACTTCATTGAGGTAACACAGGAATGAGTAGCAGACTTGGAATTTGAACCCTGATCCCCTGACTTAAGTCAGACTCAAAGACATACAGTAAGTTAATGAGAGACCTAGATTTAGATTTTAAAGTTCAGCTCATTTACCCTTTGATTCCCTAAAAAGTCTCCAATCATATAAAAAGAGAATAACTCAAAACTCCTGCATGATCTTGCTGAAGAAGATAAATCCTCCCATTATTTCTACATCATGTCTTTTAGAAATATATTCTTTTATCCTTCTTCAACTAGTCCTTCTTTTCAGATATCTGTTCCATGGAAATCAAGGATTAAAATATGGGCTAATGAGAAATTCTACTTCCCTTTAAAATAGCTTCTTTTTCATGATTCCTTTGATAAGTATTTAGGGTTTGTTTTTTTTTTAAGATAAGCCCATATGTTAAAAGGTATTTATCACCATCTTGGCATAGATCTAAACACTACTACTTAGATTTATGATGCAAAATTCTAAGTGCAAAAAAAAAAGTTTGATGAAGTCAATTAAAAATCATGGAAGTCTAGTATTTATGGATATGCTTTTGAATTTAATCAAAATATAATGCTAATTTCAGAACTCAGAGCATGCTTAAGTGAAAATTCTAGTTGCACAAAGAAATGCTAAGTGTATGATTCTGCAATCAGGTTAGCGTGCCCACAAATGCACATATGGTGTGATAACCTATATGTTAGAGCTGAACCAAGAAGCCACAGTACACCATATGTGCAATACGGGCACCACGGTTTCATGGTGAGAATGCTAAATTTTCATTCTCTACTTGATAAATGGACTTCACCGATCTGGAATAGTGCCGTGGGTTTCCCACACATGTTGGAGTATCTCTATTGCAAAGAGACCTTTTTATTAATTTCAAAACTCTTCCTTAATTGCTAAATATAGGACATGGATGTGACATCAGAGCCATGATTTAAGGTTTGATATAGCTAACAATATAAAATGTGTCAAATTATAATTATTTATTCATCAAAAAATACAAAAGTACCTGAAGAGGTCATTGAAGGCTGAAGCAAAATAACCACTCAACAAAGGCAATCTGCAAGAGGAGAAAAAAAGTTGGTCTGGATATCAGAAGAGATCAGGGTTCAAGTCCCACCTCTAAAGTATACTAGCTGTATGACTATAATATAAAGCAGTGGTTCCCAAACTTTTTTGGCCTACCACCCCCTTTCCAGAAAAAATATTACTTAGCCCTCTGGAAATTAATTTTTTAAAAATTTTAATAGCAATTAATAGGAAAGATAAATGCACGTGTGGTTATCACCGCTCCCCTGGATGGCTGCAGCACCCACCAGGGGGCAGTGATACCCACTTTGCGAATATCACTGATATAAAGGAAAGAGTGCTAGAATACAAAGAAACTTGGGTCCAATTTCCATATCCTACTCTTTCTGGTTGTATTACCATTGATATACATAGGAAAATTTCATTTAACCTGCCTAAACACTCCCAATTTCTATTGGAAAATTGGGGAAATAAAAATAATTAATTCACAGATGATCAAATAAACAAATATATAAATAAATTTATAAAGTACTTTGAAAGTCTTAAATTCTACAGAAAATGCTAGTTATTATTATTGTTAATCAGTCTGAGTTGCTACATCTCTGAAAGTGAGTGTACTAATGCCTACCCCACAGGACTATTGAGAGGGTTAAATGCAATAATTCATGTAAAAGTTATATAAATGTTTACTCTTATGTTACTCATCATATACGGGAATAGAGGATTAACCCCAATTCTATGAGGACGGTGTGACTTCATAGCATGACTGTAGAAGCAGTAATAGTTAAAAATTTTATAGCGTTTTAAGGCATACAAAGCAGTATATACATATGAATATTGTGTCTGTATGTTTATGCATATAGAGACAGAGAGAGACAGGCAGAAGAAGGGAAAGAGAAATAAGGAGAAGGCACAAATATAGATAAAATGATAGATCAAAAGGGATAGAAATAGAGATGATTTATAAATATAGATTAGCTATAAATACATTAGCTTACTTAAGCCATGTAACAACGCTTGAAGTATTACAAGTATCATTTTCCCCATTTTTCAGATGAGAAAATTTAGACTTAAAAAGGTTGTGTGACTTTATCATAATCACATAGTTTACACACAATGGCAGTAACATTTGAACTCAGGCTTTCCTGATTTCTGGTGAAACAATCTGTCCTTTACACTAGGAGAGACAGACCTGAATGGGGCTAAATGGAGTCTGAAAAATCCAAGAGTCAAATGCAGCTTTTCAGCTCCACATCTTACAACCTTCCACAACTGTCATATCCAGGAAGCCTTGGTTATCTCCATAAAAAGTGCTGGAGTTACCAAGAAAGTAGCCTGTTAAGGCACATGGCTATCTAAAGATCTGAATAACTGGCCAAGTTGAGGTTCAAAGACTAAGCCAGTAGTGATAATTCTGAATAGATTTTATAAACTGGACACCTGAAAAACACTCAGCATGCCAATCTTTGATGTCTGATGTTCAAATGAATTTAACTGAACTCAATTCAATTTTTTATTATTATATAGTTAATAATCACCTCCAACAAAAAAATTAACTAAGCAAAAGCATTGAAAATGTGTGCAAAAATCACAAACTGCCTTTTTTACAATTTATTTTAAAATATGTAAATGTGCTAATATAAACACCTGCATTTGAGTTTCCTTTGGGTTTGTTTTACTTGGTAATCTTTTCCTCTTGATTTTGTGGCTATTTTTAACATAATCATAATATATATTATTCTTATTCTCTTTTCTTCTCTGATCATCTCTTCTTATATTTCCCTTATTTTCTTTATATTTTTTAACATTTGCCTTTTCTAATAACCTAACAAAATCCATTAAATTCAAATATCACAATCTATTAAGCTATTTCTCCCATTCATTGTATTTGTGTTATTTCCATTTATTTTATCATCACAGGCAAAACTTCCATGAATATTTTCATACATACATAGCTTTTTCCCCTCTCAAAAATGCCCTTAGGGTCTAATCCTAGTAATGGAATCTCTAGATCAATGAGCACAAACAGTTTTACACCTCTTAATATATATTTCCATCTTGTTTTCAAAACAATTCACAGCTACTCTAGCAATGTAATAGTAGGCCTATTTCTCCACATTTATATCAATGTATCAACTCATCCATTCTGGTTCTCAGTTAACATAAGTTTCCAGAATCATATGTAGTTAGATTTGTCCTTAGGCAGTAAACACAGTCTGTTGCCATGGTCATACTCTTTCCAAAACCAAGTCTTTTCTACTTGGTCATACCCAATGAAACTTTTGTTCAAATGCCACAACCCCTCAGGAATGCAGGATTACTTCTGTAGTGTGATGACAGTTAAAATAAGACGTTTTCAGGATATTTTCACTCTCTAAACCAATGGTTGGCAACCTTTTTGGCCATGAGAGCCATAAATGCATGAGGAAGGAGGAGGATGGAGGGGGAAGGCACTAGAATATGGGGCGGGGGCTGAAGGGCCCCCTGGGGCACATCCTGGGGCTCTGCCCGGACTGGCCAGTCAGGAGGTGGAGCTATATATGGCTCGAGAGCCATACCTTGCCGACCCCTGCTCTAAATCATTGCTGTCCCTGAAACTATATTTGGGTTATGTGTTTGCTCAGGCTTACAGCTACTACTAGCTTCATGCAGGTATGTAAGAACTCTCCAGATAGATACTATATTTAACATAACAAAGGCTCTTAACTTCTTTCTTTTTTATTTTTTTGTTGTTAGATTTATTTAGTTCTGAGGGAGGGAATTAAAGTCTCCTGCTATTATTATTTTGTTTTCTCTTTCCTTCTGAATCTCATTTAGTTTTTCCTTTAAAAATATGGATGCTATAGCGCTTAGTACATATAAATCCAAATACTGATAACGCTTCATTATCCATAATACCTGCCTCCAAAATAATCTAGTTCCTTTGTTCATCCCCTCCAATTATATCCATTTTAGCCCCTAATCTGTCAGAGATCATGACTACTATCCCTGCCTTCTCTGGATCAGCAAAGGTATAATATATTCTGCTCCAGCCCTCACCTTTATGTGTGTCTATTATTTTCAGTGTGTTTCTTGTAAACAACATATTTTTTTTATCCTTTCTGCTATCCATTTTCTTCCCATGGGTGAAGTCATCCCATTACACTCAATGTGGTTACTAGCTTTGCATTTCCATCTCTCCATTTTTCTTCACTGTTGCTTTCCCTTTTCTTTTCTTTCTGCCATATGCCTCCAAGATATCCAACTTCTTTTGATCAATACCTCTGCAATTCACACCCCTTTCCAAACTAAATCACTTTTCTGAAAGTCCTTCCCTTACCTCTTCCCCCTTCCCTTTTAATTCTTATTCTATCCATCTTTCTAAAAATCCCTTCCCTGTGGACAACCATACCCTCCTACTTGATAGAGTTTGATTCTAAAACTCCCAGACTATTGATGCTGTAACTATAAGTTATAGAGCAGGACCTGAGAGAATAGATGTGCTACAGATTGGTGTTGCAGAGGGACAATTTCCTATTAGGAAGATCTCTATACCAATGCAATCTCAGATCCCATTAAAAAAAATACCACCTTACATATTCTCCTTCTAGGTGTCACTGAGAACCTGCAATTGCCCTGTGGCAGACTCTATCTAAACTACATCCCTAAGCAGGACAGGCAAAAACAATGAGTCTGGGAGGCACTCTGAAGATGACTGTGAGCAGTGGAGCATGGTTCTGGAATGCCGGGAAATACCTTTATCAGCATACTGATCTGAGCAGGTGCCAGGCAGAACTGTGTGGGGTGATTCTTTGAAGTAAAGGCATCAAGCAGCCCAGAAGGCAAGGAGAAGTTGTAAATCATTATGGATTCTACAAAAGAACAGCACAGAGCTCTGCATAAAAGGTCCTTCACAAAGGTACTTTTCCTACAGGCACACGTGTAAGGAAAAAGGAGCCTAAGGCAAAAGACTTCTCAAAAATAGACCCTGAAGGCTAGAAGGGATCAGAGATACTGCCTTCAAGTCCCAACTAAAGTTGTACCTTCTTTAAGAAGTCTTTCCCTATCTTCCTTAATTATAGTACCTTCTAGGGGTAGCTAGGTGACACAGTGCTTAGAGTGACAGGATGGACCTGGATTCAAATTTGATCTCAAATACTTCCTAGCTGTGTGGCACGAGGGAAGTCACTTAACCCTGTTTGCCTAGCCTTTGCCACTCATCTTAGAGTTGTTACTAGTGTGGTGGGGAGACTTGAGGTGAACCCCAGTTTTGTGGACAAGTACCCTTTGTAAGAATGCAAGACAGGCACAAGAATGGACACTACCTCCTCGAGGAAATGAATTCTGGGCTTTCTATATCCTTTTGACAATGGGGGCTACCTGATCAAGGATGAGGGAATGGAACAAGGATGGGCAGAAGTGGGAGATGTTTGTCACCAGACTAGGGCTAGTGATGTTTTGTGTCCCGAAGACACAGGGGGTGAACAAGAATAGTTTAGGGGACAAGTAGATGTCCTAGATTATAGTCTGATGGTATCAGAGCATCCCTGGAAGATATATATCTGTGCCCATCTCAAAATCTAGGGGAGAATCCAAAGGAATATTTCTCTCAGGGGTCTTTCCTTATTATGTCTCTTATGCCCAGAGTCACCTTTTCCTCAGCATTAATAAGAATGCAAGAAAGGAAAAGAATTTTCCTGCTTTCTGTTTGACCTGAAACACCTCTAGGGTTTGGGGTGTCCAAGGGAAACCCGGGGTCCCATGTCACCAGGACAGAAAATAGAGGTTTAAATTTTTTTTTAATTATAGTACCTTCCCTCTGAGACCACTCCCAATTTCCTGATTCATCATGTATATCTCTTATTTGTTCATAGTTGTTTGCATGTTACACTAATCCCCCACTCCCCTCATCCCATTAGATTATGAGTTCCTTGAAGACAGAATGTTGGTATTTTTCTATTTCTGTGTATCTTCGGTGCTTAGCATGATTCTTTGACCATAAAAGGTGTCTAATAATTGCCAAAAGACTACTTATTTGGCAGATGAGGAAATCAAGACCCATAAACTGAAATGCAAGAATGTGAGAATGAAATGTAAGAATACATAGGTAGTTAGTGACAAAAAATGAGGACTAGAACCTAAATCTTCTGACTACCAGCCCAGCTCAGTTTCAACTACACAATGGAAGGTAGATGAAAGAAATCTTTTTTTACCAAAATGCAGGATTGTTTATGGTTGTGGGAAAAGCTTGGAAATGAGACAAACCTAGTTATATAGCACTCCCTCATATTGGAAAAAAAATGATTCAATGATAGATATAAATGAATGAAAAAGAGGTAGATTTGATAGGGGGAAGTATCATAAACTAAAACAGAACAAAAGAGACATGACACTCATTTTGTTTTGGTGAAGATGGAAATGTGAACAGGTTATGTATGCTCTTACAACAAATGTAGATTTAGACTTCATATCTTTTATTAATGAGACAGCTATGCGGTTCATTGGATAAAATGCTGGGCCTAGAGTCAGGAAGACGAGTTCGAATTCAGCCTTGGATAAAAGCCATGTAACTCTGAACAAGTCTCTTAGCCTATACTTCAGTTTACTCAATTGCAAAATGGGAACCTGAAGTCAGTCATCTTCCTGAGTTCAAATCTGGCCTCAGATACTTACTAGCTATGACCCTGGGCAAGTCACTTAAGCCTATTTTACTCAGTTTCTTTGTCCCTAAAATGAGCTGGAGAAGGAAATGGCAAACCTTTCTGTGTCCTATTATGTGAGCAATATTTTACAATATTTCACCTTTTTATCATAATTATATCTATTATGGTGATCTATGATCAGTGATCTTTGATGCTACTATTGTAATTATTTGGGGGTGCCATGAACCATTCCCATATAAGATAGTGAACTTAATTATAAATGTTGTATGTGTTCTGACTGCTCTACCAACCCATAGTTCTCCATCTCTCTCCCTCTTCTTGGGTCTCCTTATTCCTTGAGACACAACAATATTGAAATTAAGGCAACTAATAACCCTACAATGACCTCTAAGTGTTGATGTAAAAGGAAGCCAATCAATTTGGCAAATTTCATTGTTGTCTTTTTTTAAGAAAATACCTCTCCAAGTTTCAGCAAGTCTCTCCAGATTTTCCAAACAGTCTCTCCAACTTTCAATAAGCACCATCCTAATCAGTCAGTAACCATCAAAATGAAGGGAAGACTGTCCACCAGCAAAAAGATTATGACTCACTGAAGGCTCAGTTGAGGGTTATCATTTTTTAGCAATAAACTATTTTTAATTAAAGCATATACATTTTTAGACATAATACTATTACACACTTAATAGATACTTGCATAGCATAAAACATAAGTTTTATATACACTGGGAAACCAAAAAATTCACATGACTAGCTCTATTAAATATTCACTTTATTTTGGTGGTATGGAACTGAATCCACAATATTCTGGAGATATACTAGCACAGAAAAAAATGTCATGGACAGAAAATTTGCAACCAGAGATAAAGAACAGAAATGGAATGCTTAGAACTGGCACTTGGCATTTGGAGTTAAAATACCTGAAGCATATTAGCTACTGATCTAAGATTGAGAGGAAAATAAACTGAGCAAAATCAATTTGAGAATGCTATTCATTAGCACCCTAACACCCAACTGTGAGTTCAACTGAACTCTATTTTTCCCAATGGGTAGGGAGTCCTAGAGATTACAGAGAACTATGAGTTCCCAACTGGGTTAGAAACATGGAAAAGCAGTAGTCTTCTGGGTATAGGGGCCATGTATGCTATCTGAGTCATTACTTTGTTATTTAACTTGCTTCATGTCTTTATTAAATTCTTTTTATTTGACTTATGAATCTCTTATAAGTCTAGGAATAGAGCAGCCATCACAAGGGATTCATTAATTATATATCAAGAGTTGATAACACAAAATAACACTTTCCTGATTATTGATAACAATCCCAAGTTGTTAACACTTTCCTGACCCTGAGAAGGGCTGAGTGGTTCTAGAACTAAGGAAGAGTGAGGCTATATTTACATGGAAAAACATCATATAAAAGTGAAAACAAAAAAACAAGAAAAAACAAACACACACAGACCCCAGATTCGGTTTCAGAATAAGGAGGTTCAAATGCTGGCTCTGCTACTACCTCTCTGTGTAAACCTTGATAAGGAATGATAACTCACCCTCTCTGAAGCTCATTCATTTCCTCAAATCAAGTGCTTTGGGGTCCAACAAGGAGTCCCCATTCATCCATTCAGCAAGCTTTTTATTCACAAATGTACCACCTGCAAAACAAATTCTGTCCTTTGGCAAACAATGAAATACTAATATTCCTTGTATACTCTGGGGTTAATATGTTACAGATGCAGCATAACCATGTGCACGGCACCACAGGGAGGTGAGGCCAAAGAAGAGTTAGGTCCAGAGTTGCTATTTAGGCAAATCTCTTACTTAGGATTGTTCTTGACAAGCAACAATTTTCATAAATAAGCCATGATGGAAGGGAGGGGTGGAGGGGAGTTACATTACTTGGAGCAGATATCTGATCACTGGACTTCAATGGCAAGAACAAGATGTCAGTCATCTTTCTATTAGCGGTAAATGTATCCTTGGAAGATGAAGCCCTTTCCCCTTTAAATGTTGTCATGCTTGTTACACTGTTTGTATAATGTCAACTGCTGAGATAGGGTGGGAGATAATCCCGTGGTTGCCAACATGAAATGTTCATTGATTGAGACCAGACATATGAGAACAAGTCAATAACTGTGGTCTCTTGTAATCTTTTCTCCAACTGGAGCGTAGCAAGCAGGCTGTGTCTTTGGTACATTAAGTATTTCTGGATTCAACACCTGGCTGTTGAGAGAATATTATCTTTGGAAACATTTATCAGAACTCAGCGATGGAGAATGTAAAATTGTTCCATTAACTCACCATGTATATGGGGAGAGAGTCACAGAGAGACACAGAGAGAGAGACAGAAAAGAGGGGAGACAGACAGGCAGATAGAGAGAGAGAGAGAGAGAGAGAGAGAGAGAGAGAGAGAGAGAGAGAGAGAGCTGTCTCTTATACAC
>NC_058135.1:200749270-200790016 GCF_016433145.1 Gracilinanus agilis
AGTGACAGAGAGAGAGAGAGAGAGAGAGAGAGAGAGAGAGAGAGAGAGAGAGAGAGAGAAGAGGGGGGAGAGACAGACAGAGACAAAGAGAGAAAGAGATAGACAGAGAGATGGAGAGAAAGAGAGGGAGAGGGAGAAAGAGACAGAGACAGACAGACGGAGACAGAAACAGAGAGACAGAGATAGAGACCGACAGACAGAGACAGAGACAGACAGAAAGAGAGAAAAGAGAGCGTGAGAGAGATAGAGACAGAGACAGAGGAGGAAGGAGAGAGAGGGGGAGAGACAGAGATAGAAGAGAAAGATGAGAGAGAAACAAAAAGATGGGGAGATGGGGAGAGTGAGTGGGAGACAGCTAGTGTGAGAGAGATCCTCAGTTTGCAATGTCAGTCTCCTCTAACCTCAATTACCTTGGGGTATAGCTCAAGTCTACCACCAAGTCAAATTTTGGGGAACCCTTTCAGCACATAGATTGCCTTTCCAAAGCCCATGGGAAATTAGACTGTATCATGAGGAGACTTTGGCAAACTGTTTCCACAGAATAAGATCCATTGCTGAACTGTCTCTGCATCAACTTATTAATAAATGGCATTTGTTTGGGAAGCCCATGTTAAGGAAAAGAGGATGAAAGAAATATTTCTTTTTCTGCAGCGAGTTTAAAAATGGGGCACCCTTCCTCTAGGCCATTAGACTTACTTCTTGTAAAGATTTCCCATTGTTGAAAATAAATTTATTTTATATGTTCTGTTTAGAGGGGGAAACAGGGAGGCTTTTACAGCTGGTTTCCCATAAAAGCACAAGAAAGGTCATACTAGGTCACATTATTCTTTTGTCAGTTCAAGATTCTGTCTCTAACGGAGGCACCAAATGAATTATTCCTGGAAGGACACAACCAAGTATCAAATCTCACAATATGGGAAGATGGGTGGGATGGTTAGGAAGAGAGACGACTGAGGCTCGAAATTTGGTTCTGCCTACTAATTCTGAGAAAATTAACTTTATTAACTAAAAATGAATGAGCTTGAGTTTCCTCTTGGGTAAAATGGGGATCATAGTCTTTTAGAGTTGGAAGGGGCCTCAGTGATCATCTAGCCCATCTTTCATAGATAAGAAAACCAAGGTCCAAAAAGATTAAATTGAATGACCCAAGGTCTTTTAGACTCTTGTTTCCACTTTCTCTACTGTCCTGATGACTTTTTTGTACACTACCTTTTTAATCCTAAATCTCATGTACTATTCATCATTTTGCAGTCTCTAATCCTAGATTCTGATGCTCATCTCCCTTCTCCATGTAGGTTATCAGCCTTATTATTAAACCTTGTTGTTTTTTCTTTTAAACCCTTGTACTTCGGTGTATTGTCTCATAGGTGGAAGATTGTTAAGGGTGAGCAACGGGGGTCAAGTGACTTGCCCAGGGTCACACAGCTGGGAAGTGGCTGAGGCGGGGTTTGAACCTAGGACCTCCTGTCTCTAGGCCTGACTCTCACTCCACTGAGCTACCCAGCTGCCCCTTAAACCTTGTTTTGCCTGGACAGACCTACTAGACAAGACACTTTTCTCATACAACCACAAAAAATATATACGGTGCTTTAAAGTTTATAAGGTAATCTTCCTTACCACAGTTCTGAGAGTGTGTGGCACTACGAGTATCATAATCCTCATTTTGCAGCCAAAAAAAGTGAGGCTGGGAGAGATTGTTCCTTTTATTTTATTTTTTTAATCTTCACCTTCCATCTTGAAATCAGTACTACATATTGGCCCCAACAACTTGAATATTCAAAATGAAAAAAAAGAAGGCAAAATCCCTGCCCCAACAAGCAACACAAAACAGGACACTATTCCATTTTTCTTTTCCCAAGGAGTTTTTAAGTTAAACCTGCGGCAATCTTTAAAAAAAAAAAACCCTAATAACCGAGGCAAGCTGATTGTTAATACAATGCATAGCAACATCTGTGGTTAGCACGTTGTTGAACTAAAAGGCTTTAATGTGCTAGAGCAGAGGCCAAGGAACCAGTATCCATGGCAACCTTGTATTCAGCTTGACTCTGACAGTTGTGGAGTGCATTCAATCGCAATCCAGTTGAGCAGATTCTTCTAGTTCTCTAAATGGCTCCCATAAATATTTCCCATTCCCGAAATTTTTATCTTGGCCTAAATACAAAGGAAAAGTAGGCTCAGGAAAAGAAATGTTTTTGCTATGAAAGGGCTAACTTCAGGAAGGTTGAAATGAATCTATTCTGTGTCAAGTAGAAAAAGGAAATCAGACTGTTTGAAAAGATTTAGAGAAAGGAGAAAGCAAAAGAAATGATCAGGAGTCAGAACTCCAGGATGTTTCTAATTCCATTAAACTATAAGTTCCTTGAGGACAGGGACTGTCTTTTACTTCTTTTTGTACCCCTAGTCTTAGCACAATGCTTGGGCATATAGTAGATGCTTAACAGATGTTTATTGATTATGAATTGATGGTCTCTATTTAAATACTGGCAAGTGACCAAGTAACAATTTCACTTAGTTGTACCAGTGACAGCCACATATATTTTGGGACTAACAAATATAGACTTATGGGTGACATATCCTATCTATGCTTAAATAAAAGAGGCCATGATAATATTATTATTGTTCTCTTTTTTTTATAGACTTCAGAGAGAAATGATTTTAGGTCAAGTCGCTCTCCTGTTATTCTTTCGTTTTAAATATTTCATTAACAATTGCTTTGGTGGATAAAATAACAGCTTTGTTATAATTAAATTTATAATATTTGGATGCATGCTCATCTTCTGTTGTCTTACAAAAAGCAATTTTCAGGATAATTCCAATAGCATGCAGGTAGATAAAGTATGTATATTGCAACCTATTGATTCCTTCCACTAAATCTCTATATTTTTAAATCTTTTTTTCCTTCTAATTTGGAAATCATGAGAATTCAATATGGTGACATTTATTTCAAAAAATGATTTAAAATTTTTATGGATCAGTATTTGTCCTTGTGATTATAGCAAATAGTTCTTAATTCTGTGATAATGCAAAACAGTCTTTTTATAGAATTTTTAAGATTAGTTTGAAGAAGAATATGAACAAGCAATTCTCAGATGAAGAAATTAAAACTATCTTAAATTATGTAAAAAATGTTCCAAATCACTATTAGAGAAATGTAGATTAAAACAACTCTGAGGTGCCACCTCACAGCCACCATATTGGCTAACATGACCAAAATGGAAAACAATAAATATTGGAGATGTGTAAAAATTGGGACACTAATACAATGTTGTTAGAGCTGTGAACTGATACAATTCTGGAAAACAATCTAGAACCATGCCCAAAAAGCCATAAAACTGTGTATTCCCTTTGACTCAGCAATGCAACTAGTAGGTCTATATTCCCAAAGAGATTAAAAATAGAGGAAAAGAACGTAACTATACAAAAATCTTTAAAGCAGCTCTTTTTGTGGTGGCAAAGTATTGGCAACTGAAGGGATGTCCATCAATTGGGGAATGGCTGAACAAGTTGTGGTATGTGATTATGATGGAATATTATTTTACTATAAGAAACAACAAATAAGATGTCACCAAAAATCCTGGAAAAACTTGCCTGAAGTGATGGAAACAGGAGAATTTTGTACACAATGACAACAATAAATTTTATGATGATCAACTGGGAATGATTTAACTATTATCAACAAGGCAAGTATCCAGGAAAACTGTAAGAGATATCTAAGGATATCTATCTACCACCATAGAAAGAACAGACCAAGTCCAAATGTCAATTGAAATATATCATTCTCCACTTTACTTTCTCCAGGAATTTTTCTCTAGTATAACTAAAATGTGTCTTGTTTCACAACATAACAAATGGGGAAATATGAAGTATATGATAATATATGTACAACTTACATCACCTGCCTTTTTGGAAGTGGGGAAGGAGTAGAAGGCAAGAAAAAACATGAGTTGCAAAATGCCAGAAAACAAATAGTAAAAATTGCATTGGCGTAATCTGGAAAAAAATTAATTAAAAATGATTAGTTTGAGCTCTCTATTGTGAAGATAGGTATTTTTCATCTGTTTGTTTGTTAAGGATTAGAAAGTTCACAGTTTATAAATTTTTTGTTTTCTTTTCTTTTTTAATACCCTTACCTTCTGACTTAGTAACAGTTCTAAGACAAAAAGGCAAAGGCTAAGCAAACAGGGTTAAGTGACTTGTCCAGGATCATATAGCTAGGAAGTGTGTAAGGTCAGGTTTAAATCCAAGTCCTCCCAATTCCAGGTCTACTGCTCTATCCACTGTTCTACCTACCTAGCCCTTGATTATGGGCTTCCTAAGTATTCTTATTAGGTTTGAATCTGTGATTTTATCAGTTGAGAAAACTGAATTTGTACATGTCCTTCTTTTGGCAGAGATAAGCAAAGTATCTTGAAATTATCATCTTAGAGAGTTGACTAAGGTACTTGCTCAGCCAGTCATTAAGAATTTGTTCAACTTACTATATGTCAAGCACTGTGCTAAGCACTATGAGTTTATTCACTCACTGTCAAATAACAAATATGTTTGAAAAGTAAGACTGGAACTCATGTTTCATGCTGCCTCTCAATCAATTTTAACTCACTTCCAAACCAATCCAGAGTCCTTGGACAGAGTATCCACTTATTAAAATAATTGTTCAGCTATTGGTTGAAAGAAAACCATAGCTTTGCATTTTTGTCATTTACATATGATTTGTTTATGGATAATTTATTGTCAATGTGAAACATAATAAAAAGGCAAGCTTTGGCAAACTGATCAGGCCAATTAGATATCAGGAATATAACAACAAAATTTAGGTCCATTCAAATAATTCAACAAATATGCAGTCTACTATGTATAAAGCATTGTGTTAGTTACTGGGGATACCGATATGAAACATGGCATCATTTCGGCTGCCAAGAAGTTTGTAAGCTAGTTGAGATAAAATACTTGAACGCTAGTGCCTTCCCTCTGCTATTTCCTATTTATCCTATATGCATCTAGTTTGTTCACGTTGTTTCCCACATAAGAGTATACGATCCTAGAGGGCAAGCATTGGCTTTTGCCTTCCTTTTATCTTCAACACTTAGCACAGTACCTGGTAGATAGTGAGCTCTTAATAGGCTTTTGTCGACTGGAATGAAGAGAGGTTCATAGATTTAGAGTTGGAGATCTAACATCCTCATTTTGGAATTTTTTTAAAACCTCTCTATAAAGGATCTGTGATAAAAGACAACAACAAAACAGGTCCCTTTCTGAAAGAGCTTACTTTATAACTGAAGAATGTACAGTAATTTGAGGAGAAAAGCATTATGAATTCTAGAGAATCAGAAAAGACTTCATAAAGGAAGATGACATCTGAGCTAAGCTTGGAAGGAAGATAAGAATTCTGAGAATATGGAGTTGGGAAGAAAGTACATTCCAACTAGGTACGAACAGATTGCCAAGCTAGTCACTGGTACAGCTGGGATTCTGAACTCCAAATATCCTGACTTGTAGTAAACTCTTCCCTCTACTATTGACAGCTTCTTTATTTTCTTAAGTATTTTTTGCTTGAACCAATAGAGGTATGTTCTGTTTGGAGTATTAAAATCCATGTTCACTAAATTTCCTAAATAATTATAATGAGTAGTTGATTTTTAGTAATCACTAATAGAGTCATTTTTCTTATTTGATCTGAGAGAGAAAGAGAATTTCAAAGCTTAAGATCTACTATATATTGCCTATTCTAGCATTGCCTAAATTTTAACTCCATAAACCTAAAAGTTTAAGTAAACAAAAGCACTGGATCCAAGATAAACTACTATAATGGCATATATTGGGAAAAGCAATCACTCATTAATGGGGGATAAGCTATTTATGTCTGTACAGATTTAAGCCCAATATCTTAGTGTGGTACACTGAAAATAGTGATGAGTCTAGCTGTCAGAAAAGGAGACATATTAGATGGAAGACTGAGAAAGACCTTCTTGCAGAAAGAATTTGAGCTGACTCTTGAAGTAAATGAGGGAAATTAAAAAATAAAAGTGAAGATAGGAATGTTTCAGGAATGAGACTGAGCTGTATAGAGGTCCAGAGACACAAGATTCAGAATCCATGTTTGAGAAACTATAAGAAGACAGATGGGGCTGAATCATAGAGTGAGTATCCGGGGTGCTCGGGGAGAACTAGCACCTCTGGTATGATGCTTGCCAAACTCCATCCTGGGCTGCTTATCCACCTTCAGTGTCTACTTATCATCTACCTCTTAGCTGTGGCTCCAAGAAGCGGTAGCACATTGCAGCAGCCACGCTCCCAGTAAACCCATCTCAGCAGATGGACTAAACCAGATTGAGGGTAGCCAAGAGGTGTCAAACTTGTCAATGCCCCCAAGCATGGGAAGACTTCCAGAGGGAAAGAGTTTGTTTCAATGACCATAAAAGTGGCTGGAGCAGATGCTGTGAAGCACTTAGAGCTTGATCAGACATGGAATATCCAAAGTCAGCCACTGCAGTCTGGGCCATCACCAGTCACCATCACTTTTGTCCCACTATTAGACACAGATGACTCTGGAAGAGAGGAAGAGTGAAGATTTTGTGCAACTCTGCCTTGCTTAAATCCAATTCACACTCAAATCAAGGTATCACTCCATGATTTCACTAGTCCTCTTTAAAAACAAAAGACAAACAATAATAGCAAAAACAAGATAAGGATTTGATTCCATGTCCTTTGACCCCAAATCCAGAACTCTTTCTGTTCATAAATTCATTTCAATAAAGATTTATTAAACATTTATCTTGTATGAGGCAATAGGTGGTGAAGGAGGGCATTGAACCTGGACTCTGGAAGACTTGAGTTTAAATATGGTCTTAGACACATACTAGCTATGTGAACCTGGCAAGTTACTTAACTAGCCTCCATTTTCTCATCTGTAAAAGGGGAGTAATAATAGCATTTCCCTCCCATCACTGTTGTGAAGATCATATGATATAATAATTATAAAGTTCTTCATAAACCTTAAAAGCACAATGTACATTGAAAATCCATAAAGCAATTTTTGTACAAGTACCTAATTTATGTTAAACTCTGTGCTAAGGGCTGGAGAGACAGGTACAAATATGAAATTTTACTTGCCCTCAAGGAGCTTTTATTCATTCCATCCATGGAAATGACATCTATACATGTAAACAAAATAAATGCAAGTTGATGTTTGGAGAAAGGCACTAGCAGGTGGGAGAATAAGGAATGCTCTCATAAAGGAGGTGATTCCTGAGGTGAGTTTCAAAAGAAGCTAAGAATTTTGAGGCAGAAGTAAGAGGATTCATTCCAGACATAAGAAATGGAAAAAGGACATGGAATATTTTCTGACCTCATAAAGTTCTCTGGCCACTACATCAAAAGCTGATTTAGCTAAACTGTATAAGAGTAATATACAATAAGCCAGGGAAGGTAAGTTGGATCTGAGTTATGAATTTAAATGTCAAATGGAGGGGTTTATATTTAATTCTAGACATAATAGGGAGCCACTGGAGTTTTGAGTAGCCGAGTTACACAAAGAGACATTTTCTTTAGAAGCATTTCTTAGCTATGGTGGCACTGACCGTATTATAACATATAATAACTTCATGTATACTATAAACTGATATCCTACCTAGTAAGTCTCTGTAGGCTGGATTTATTACCAAAGATTACTCATGTGTAAGAAATATAAAGGAGAGATTATCTAGGAAATTTTTGTTCAGAAAAAGATATGGATTGGCCATACAGCAGAGCAGTTAGACGGCACAGTAGATAAAATGGCAGCTCTGCAGTCAAGAGGACCTAACTCCAAATTCAGCCTCAGACACTAGCTTGTGACCCTGGAAAAGTCACTTAACTCTGTTTAACCTCAGTTTCCTCATCTGAAAAAAATGAGTTGGAGAAGGAACTGGCAAACCATGATAGGATAATGTCTTTGCCACGAAAACCCCAAAGGCAGTCTTTAGAAGAGTCAGATGCGACTGAAAATGACTGAACAACATTGGTCATCTAGTAAGAAAAAAGAATAGCAGAAAAGAAAATGGAAAGCCCTTTTATTCATAAAAACCTTTTCTAAAATATCTAGAAGTATTCCAGTGCTTTGGTAGATGCTCTATGAAGCATTAATAGAATGACATGGACCAGAATCACAGAGGATGAGAAAATGTGGATGATTTGTATTCTTCACCTCTGGAGGGAGTAACACCATTGATGAAGCCTTGGAGTCACTGAAATATTACTATTAGGTTATTACTACTCCTTATCTTACTTCCTCTGTCAGATTATTAGATTCTTGAGGGTTCTTGGTCCTCAGCACCGAACACGATATTCACATATTAGTTGGCACTTAATATATGTTTAATTTGGATTGCTCATTTTTATTCTTCTCCTCCACCCCAGTCCTTAGCACACAGTAGGCCACAATAAATATGTGTTCAATTTAAATGAATAGAATTCAGCTCAAAAGAAAAGGTTTATTTGGAAATGCTCCTGTATGCTATCTACCCCAAATGTCTTACTAGCTCTCCAAATTGTTTGACATACCCATACAAACTCATTCTCCCAAAGAGGAAAGAAAATATATACTGCAGAAAAAAGATTTTAAAATCAAGACTATCCAGACACTATAGCAAAAAGAAATATGTTGGTAGAAGGGTGTAAATGGATGAAGTTAATGGTCTCTTGAAATCTGTTTGAAAATAATCAAAGTGTGAATGTGTCCTACTGATGTGTGACTTGCCTTCCAACCAGTAGTTGAAGAAGATTGAACTTTTAAATCTCACTCCAACCTTTCTTTTCAACTGATGAAAAAGGCAGCTTGAACTTTATCCAAATGAAAGGCTTCAAGTTTTATTCTTAAAAAGCCTAGTACTCTTCTTATCCATTCAATAGCTCTTAAAAGAACTTTTCCAAGGTTCAAATAAAGCTGAATTCAATTTCCCCTGAAAAACATATGGGCTTAACAAAGTCAGGGGAAGAGGTGATTGGTACAATGTGTTTTAGGTTTTGTTAACATACAACTTTTGAAAAAACAAAACAAAAGCCCTGGCTGCCTTTGCCCAACCCCATAAAAATCACTAGTTTCCTGTAACTGTTCTATGACTACCAATGTTGTTGTTGGGTTTTTTTTTTTAATAATCTCTTCAGAGGCCGACAAAAATTGAACAGTTGTAAGAAACTGGCAAATTTTTATATAAGGCAAGGTCTACCTCAACCTAATACAAATCCAAAAAAATCAACCATTTCCTAGAAATCCCCTGAATTAAGCAAATTAAAAGACTTCCTTATTTCCTGAAACTGACAGAGATGATTGTGGATTAAACTCCAAAATATTGATTGCCAATCCTCATTATCAATTTTATAAAATAATGGAAATGTAGAAATAGAAAAAAAAATAAATAGAAATCTCAGTGGAACAGTGTGGAGAGAAGGCCATTCAGACAAACCAGTTTCCACAGACAGTCAAATTGAATTTCTCCTACTATACTCATTATTTTATTCAAACTAACAGAATCTACATTTGGTTCAAGAGTATTTAGGCAATATCTACAAAAGGGAATTATTTCATGAAAGTAGTCTGATGTAACACACACACACACACACACACACACACACACACACACACACACACACACAGTAGAAAGAAGCCTGGGATGGGATCAAGAGATTTGAATATGAATCTACTGGTAACTTACTTTGTGATGTTAAGTCAAGTTATTTTTATCTCTTTTCCTCAGTTTCCTCCTTTCTAAAATGTTATGACTAGTCAGAATTCTTGATGACCTGTAAGATTCAATGATCAAAATAGTAAAACTATAAATTTTACCTAACCAACCTGAACTTTCAGTTTACTGAAATTTTTCAAACATGTTCATCAAAAATTTAGACAAATTTGATTTCAGAACGAAGGTTAGCTTCTAGCCTTAATTCATATTTAGCCCAGTGCCTACATACTAATGTCCTACATATGAAACGGTGGTGATCAGGACAGTCACTCTGAAATCCAACAAATTAATGAATTAATTTTCAAAGATTCAATCTTAAGTGGCAGTTACTCATTAAAAGACAATTTTTTTTTAATTTCTACTTTAAAAAAAATCAAAAATAAAATTACCTGCTGGCCCCAAATTTCAACTCAATATAATTTCCTAACCCCATAATATTTGGAACAGCTAAGAGGTACAGTGGATAGAGTGCCAGGCAAGTCACTTAACCCTGTGTGCCTAAGTTTCCTCATCTGTAAAATGAGATGGAGAAGAAAATGGTAAACCACTTCAATATCTTTGCCAAGAAAACATGAAATAGGGTCCAAAATAGTTGGATACAACTCACTCAACTAAACAACAGTAATATTTGATCAATTTAGTCTAAAAAAGAATAAAGGGGGAGGGGGTAGCTGGGTAGCTCAGTGGAATGAGAGTCAGGCCTAGAGACAGGAGGTCCTAGGTTCAAATCTGACCTCAGCCACTTCTCAGCTGTGTTACCCTGGGCAAGTCACTTGACCCCCATTGCCTACCCTTACCACTCCTCTGCCTTGGATTCAATATACAGTATTGACTTCAAGATGGAAGGTAAGGGTTTAAAATAAATTAATTAATTAATTAAAAATAAAAAAAAAATAAAAAAGAATAAAGGAAGGTATGATTATTTTCTCCCAGTATTGGAAGGGTTCTCAGCAGGAAGAACAATTAGACTTGTTCTACTTGGTCTCTTCAAACCATAATGAGATCAATGGGTAGAAGTTTTCAAGAGTCAGATTTAAGCTCATTGTAAGGAAAACAAATTTCTAACAAAGATGTCTAAAAGTGAAATGTACTTCAACAGGAAGAAGGGATTTCTCCTTCTCTGAAAGGGTTTTAAGTGGACGCTGGATGGTTACTAACTGAGGATGTAGTAGAGATGATTTCTGCTTCAGATCTAGTTTGGACTTGTAAGGATGGGATTTGTGCAAAGGGAATGGGACGAATGGATCCAGAGGCTGACAGTTGGTGACAGTTGAGACCAGAGAGAATTCTAGGTAATTCTCCAGAGGAGGAAGGAGGAGGGGAGGACTTGGAGAAGAGGGAGGTGGACATTCCAGCTCAGATCCAGTCCTGAGGGCTTCCTGACCATCTTTCTTTGCACATTGAAACTTTGATTCCCTGGTCAAAGATTCCATTACTTCACACCAGCAAGACTTAAATCATCAAGTCAGCTAAGTGTTTGGACTCCATTTTGGGAGAGATCTCTTAGGCTCCTTCTCCCATTACCCAACTTTGCTAAGAGACCCCATCCGGTTTGACTTGCAATTATAGAAAAGGATAGAAAAATGAAAAAGAAATAGAAACTGAAGGAGAAGAGGCGAGGGGAGACGCTAAAGGGTGGGAACCTTTATTCCCACCTGAGTGACAGACCCCATAGAAATAGAGAAGAGGGCACCCCAAAATCCCTCTGCCTTTCACCCCTTTCCCCACTCCCTATATTGATATTAATAAAATACATTCATTAGTCAGATAGCATTCCAGAGTGCCTGAGAGATGAGGGGGAGAGGAATCACAGCTTGGTCTGGCTACCTCCATCTTGAAGCCAGACCACCCGCTATGAAGTTGGCTGACCTCGGGAGAGGCTTGCGTGATCCCCACCCTCATTCAGAATGGGATTGGGGTCCCCCATACCTCATCTTATAGTGAACCCTTGCCCCCAACTCCTGTGGGGTGACATGACCATCCAGGTCACTCTGTTTAGGGGTGACACCCCCTCGAAGTCTCCAAGAGTATATATTCAGTGGGAGGGGAGAGCTAGAAGAGAGTCTCACCCCTTAGATCCTCTCTATCTCCCCTCTATTGTAACATTGGTTATCATTGGCTCTGTTTATTCTTATTGACTGGATAACCTTTAAGGTCTTATTTGACTCAGATATTTTGCTAGGGACCATCTTGTCTCTCCACTGGAGTTTTCGAGTATATCATATACACAATATTAATTAACAATTGATTTCTTAATAACTAGATTAATAATCAGATATAGACAGTAAAGGTTGACAATGAAGACAAGCACATGTCTCTCCCTGAATTAGGCAATGAAGATTCCCAAAGCCAACAGGTCTTAATCCAGTGTCTGAAAAAAGGGAGAATGTCTGTTTCTGATGAGATTCCTTCATTTCACACATAATTTCTACCCCAATAAGTCCTTGCCATATAAAAATGAGTCAACTCTAATTATGAATGGGGTGAATATATGATAGTCACTCTCTACAGCTTCCTTATTTTCCTTCATAATTTTAGGTATCACAAAATCATAATTTTTTAAGTTGGAAGGGCCCTTAAGAGAGCAACTGGACCAATCCTCTTCCTTTAAAGATAAGGAACCAAAGCCAGAGAAGTCAAGTAGATTGCCTACTGGCAAGTTAGTTTCAGGGTCAAACCTAAAATCGAAGTCATCTATTCCTGTTATGCCACCCTGCCTAGATTACACCCTCTAAGCAAGTTACTTGGGAACTTGCCCAAGTGAGACACTGGAGAGCTACAAGGATGCTAATGGTGACTGGTAGCCTACTCTCTGAGAATGTTAATGCTTGCTATTATAAATAATACACTTTTATTTCTGCTATGTATTCATAATTGACACATGATATTTAATATAAACCAGACATTATCTCATTGGTGTCTCATCAAAAGCTGCGCCATCTGTCCCATAAATTCCAGGGATTTTTTTGTGTGTGTGGTGGGAAACAGAAGTGGGTGGGGTAGGTGATACATAGGGTCTCCAGTCCCTATCCCTCTTCCAAAAGCAGCCTGAAAAAAATAACAAAAAATAAGGAACCATTGGTCTAGACAGATTTCTAAACTCAACTGAAGATGAGTTTTTCAAACAATAAAAAAAGAGGTCTTGTAGATTCAATACAAAAGTAGTTGGTGAACTTCTGCTTACATTGATATATTTTAGCATCATGCAAGTCTTCAGAAGGGAGCTGAATATTCACTTTCTTACTAAGAAAGAGTTAGAGGAGAGATTAACTAAAATGACATAGTATACATTTTAATTATCCATTTAAAGAGCACTGGATTTGACTCAGAATATATAGGTTTAAAATACCAGCTCTGCTACTTATTCCTTCTGTGGCCACAAGCAATAGATGTTCTTTCTCATAGAATCAGTCTCCTTACCTATAAAATGAAAGAGTTGGACCAGATGATATCCAACTCTAGAGCCCCAAATTGATACTCTGACTGAATATTTTGACTTTGGATGATCAAAAGCTTTCCTAGTATTTACGCATATGCAGCCTTGGAAACAGCCACCTAACAAGACTACTGGGAGAAATAAGAAAAGTACTGATCTAATAGGCATAAAGAACAGTGAAAGGGACATCTAGAAATATTTTCATCCTAGCCCTTACTAACAAACCATTCCCCTCTCTGGAAATTACTTTTCTTGGTTGTAAAACTGAAGTTTTGAACTAATACATCATTAGTCACAAAATCAAATTGCCTATTTGCTCTAAGTTGATAGTGCTAATAATTTCTTTCTAAATCTTTGTTTCTCTACAGAAAGTCTTGCTAATCTAATTACATGTTCATCAGATCAATGTGAGTGGCAAGGATTTGAAATCCCTTTAGTTGATGAATTCTAAGGTTCTTTCCATCATTGATCCAAAGTTATATGAGAAAGTAATTATCCAATCTTTAACAGAAACATGTAAAAGTCTATAAAATGCAAAGGTGAATATGGTAGTTGTACAGAATGATAATCCTTTAAAATCCAAGTATCTTTTGGAAATTTATTCAATGATATTTATCAAGCTCCCACTGACAATTAATCAATGAGCATTCACTAAGCACCAGTTTCTAAGGTCAGGCATTGGACTAGGCACTGGGGATACAAATACAAAGAATCAAATAATGCCAACTCCAAAGTAGATCATATTCTAATGAAGGAAAACACAAGGGAAAATATCAATGTATACATAATTTGAATATATGCTTACTCTCTATAAAGAGGACAAATACAGATTAAAAATTTAAGTGGTTAAATACAAGGCAGTTTAAGAAAGAGGGAAGAAACAAGTAAACAAATCAGGAAAGACTTCATGTAGAAATTAGCTCTTAAACTTCATCTGGAAGAAAAAGTGGGACTCCAAAAAGGGAAGATGAGGAGGAAATGTATTTCAGGCATGAGGGATGTCCAGTACAAACACATGGAAATGCTCAGTGAAGTATCATTTGTGAGGAACATAGAGATGGTCAATTTGGCTGGATTAAAGATTGCAGGAGGGGGATTAATATCCTACAGGGCTAAAAGGACAAGTTGGGACAGGTTCTGAAGGTCTTTAAAAGGGAGAGACTAGAGCTAGATAAAGATGAGAGTCATCAGCACAGAGATAAAAAGTAAACCCATGAGAGCTGATAAAGTGGCCAAGAATGGTCATAGAAAGAGAAGAGTAGAAGGACTAAAAGAGAATCTTGGAGAAACTAACACTTAGGGGTTCTAATTTGGATAATGAGCCAGCAAAGGAGACTGAGGAAGAGCAAATAGACCAGTAGGAGGCAAACCAGGAAAAACATTATGAAATTCCAGAAAAGAAAGAGTATAAAAAGTAGGAAAAGATGAGCAACAGTATCAAATGCAGCAGAGTTTAAGAATATGGGCCAATTTTTGTGGTGGCAAAAAATTGGAAAATGAGGGGGTGTCCACTGATTGGGGAATGGCTAACAAATGGTGGTATCTGCCAGTGATGGAATACTATTGTGCTCAAAGGAATAATGAACTGGAGGAATTCCATGTGAACTGGAAAGACCTCCAGGAGTTGATGCAGAGTGAAAGGAGCAGATCCAAAACATTGTACACAGAGACTGATACACTGTGGTACAATTGAACATAATAGACTCCTCTACTAGCAGCAATGCAAGGATCTAGAACAGTGCTGAGGGACGTATGAGAAAGAAAACTATCTACATCCAGAGAAAGAACTGTGAGAGTAGAAACACAGAAGTAAAACATTTCCTTGATCACATGGTTCGATGGGGACATGATTGGGGATGCACACTCTAAATCAGTGGTTCCCAGACTTTTTTGGCCTACCGCCCCCTTTCCAGAAAAAATATTACTTAGCCCCCTGGAAATTAATTTTTTAAAAATTTTAATTGCAATTAATAGGAAAAATAAATGCACCTGTGGCCAACACCGCTCTCCTGGATCGCTGCAGCACCCACTAGGGGGCAGTAGCACCCATTTTGGGATTCATTGCTCTAAATGATCACTCTAGTGCAAATATTAATAATATGGAAACAGGTCTTGATCAATGATGCATGTGAAACCCAGCTGAATTGCTCACTGGCTACAGGGTAGGGGAGTGGGGGGGGGGGGGAGGAAGGAGTATGAATCATGTAACCATGGGAAATATTCTTAATTAATTAATTAATTAAATGAGAAAAAAAGAAGAATGGGGGCCAAAAGAAGACCATCAGCCTGGGCAATCAAGAGAACATTGGTGGGGCAGCTAGGTGGCTCAGTGGATTGAGAGCCAGTCCTGGGTTCAAATCTGACTTCAGGTATTTCCTTATTGTGGGACCCTGGGTAAATCACTTAACCCCTATTGCCTAGACCTTACCACTCTTCTGCTGTGGAACCAATACAGAAGATAAGAGTAGGGGTTTTGGGTTGGGGTTTTTTTTAAGGAAAAGAAAAGAAAAAAAAGAAAGCCAGGAAACTAAGAAAAGATGAGAAGTCAGAACATTCTGGATGGGCAGTCAATATTTTCCAAGGGAGAAAGAAGTCTGTGTGTATGTGTGTGTGTGTGTGTGTGTGTGTGTGTGTATGTGTGTGTATGTATATATAGGTATGTGTATAGGTATGTGTACATATGCATATGAGTATATAATTTGTCTATATATAATACATCTATAAGAAATGTTCATATATACATATATAATGTACATATAGATATGTTGCCTTTTTCAATTATGCATATATACTATATAGAATGAGGATGTAATCCATGCCTGCTGTATATAATACACATATAGTAAATATGTGTCTATATGTGTGTATAAATTGTTGTTTTCTAATCAAATTGCCTTTTTCAAATAATTCATGTATACATATAGAATGTATGTTTGCATCTGTATGTATATATATATATATATATGTTATATGGATATAGGTAGATACATAGATATAGCCTTACTATTATACTCCAGCACTCAGAAAATTGAATAAATGTACAAATATTTATGTGCATGTATGTGTGTGTACAATATGAACAGCTCAGACAATGTGTGTTGGAGAAATTGGAGAAAAGGAAAGATTATTGTGGGTCAGAGTGGTCAGGGAAGACTTCATGAAGAAATAAGACCAGGGCTGTGCCTCTAATCTGCCCAGTCTATTCCTGTGCACAGTTGAATACAAAAGATGTTTATACTTAAAGGAAAAGTCGGTTTGTTGGATCTAACAGAACAGAGTGGCTCTTTCCAAAGGCGTCATCATGATCAATTATTATCAGAAAGCAGGAATAAGAAGCATCTCCTAAACTTTGAAATCCAATAAAGTAACAAGCCAGATGGAAATTGGCCTATAATCTATTTTTGGTCTTTCTGCTAGGCAGATGGTTTTTACCGTCCAACATATACTAAGTACTTGCTTTGAATGTTTAGAATGCTTCCCTTGCGTCTTCAGGACAAGAAGAAAAGGGGAATGTCCTTGTGAACCTTATTGGACTCGAGTTCTAATGCTACCCCTGCCCCTTCCCAGGACATAGGATAAAAAATGGGCTAGAAAACATCCTTCTCATCCATCTAGCAGGGGACAATTCAAATTTTTTTCTCTTTGCATAAAAACCCTGAGTTGGGATTATGACTGCTAAATTCAGAAATCTGAAGTTAAAATAAAAAATCTACCCAGTGAATTAAATTTCTTGTAACTAAAAAGCCTCCATTTAAATAAAAGCTGGAAAGCTTAATAGGATATTATTAAATTGCCTAATCATCCCTATGGAGCCATTTGAAGCTGTGACAATTCAGAGGACCACCTCCGTGGGGGGTCTTAGAGACAGGTTAAGGTTACATTGGTGATCTTTAAAGAAATTCACCTTACTCCAATAGAAACTGAACAACTAAGAATTCACAGCAGGAAATTCAAATTTTAGAATCTCAAGAAAAACACATTTCCTTTCATTTCCCATCTCCTGGGACATTAATTCCAGATGACTCTCGGGAGAGCAAGAAATTGCTGAAATAAGTACTGCTATTTTATTTCTGTGGTCACCGGGTCATGTCAGACGACAAATTGGCCCATTTGGATTCTCCAGAAAATTGCTGCTCTCCCCCAAAAAAACACAAACTTGCCCAAGGATAATGTTTCATTCCTCGAGCCAGAAGAATAGGGTCATTTTATAGTTGTTTGCAATTTCACATACACACACACACCAGAAATCAGAAATTAAGACCCCAAGTTTGGAGACCTGAGGTCTTATTTTAATATTGTTAGAAGGGTCAAGGCTAGGAATAATCATCTGAGAGTAGCATCAGGGAACCTTCCTCCATCTTTCTCTCTGGCTCCCAGAAGACAGTTGCCAACCTCCATTGGTCCATACTTAAAAGATCTTTAGTAACAAATTAGCCTCTATCTTACGATCAATAATCATGGTGTGTTGGGAAACCAACAAAGATAAAAGATTAATTTATTTTCACCTTACAAATGTAACTACTCTGCTTTATCCATCCCCCTACTTCTAGTATGTATAATTTAGCCCACAACTAAATATCTGGGGTTCTCAAGGTACAAGAATCTTTTGATTCCCCACACCATACAACTCACTTTTCAGTTTTATAGCTAGTCTTGATTTTCTTCCAAGTTCATGATAAGTATTTCCAGAACTCTTCTACAGAATATACAAACCATTGGATTTAGAACTTTGGCTCATTTCCCCCCTTAAGACTAGATCCTTATCATAAGCCTTGTCAGAAATCAGCATAGAAATTCTTCAGATGGATTAACTCTCACAACACCAACCTACAGTTTAGTAGGTAATTCTTCCTAAATTTGTAAACTTAATCTCAAAAATTAGTCTGGGTTTTCAGTCACAAATATATTATTCTAATGAGACAAACTACCATTTGCTTGGAAAATGCCTCATAATATGGCTTTCCAGTAAATACCAATGTTTGTTCCCCAACTTGTTCCCAGCAGATGGCTTATCAGAAATCAGTTTTTATATATTTAAAGACTTCAATCAATTTGTTGGGGTTTTTTCAATCCATTCTTGAATATCATGTTTTTGTCAATTTCTAATTTTCAGGTTATATAATAGCTTAAACCCTCATATTCTAACTTTTTTCTTCATATTGTACCCTACATATTTGATTTTTTTAATTAGAGAATTTTCATTATCAAATAAAGCCATGAAAGTTTTTGGTATATTTCATTTGCAAAATGATAATTATACCCACCTGCATTAACTATACTTAAAAATTACAAAAAAATATCATGTCATTTTAATAATCAGAATAACCATAGGAGGTAGGTAGTATAAGTAAATGTATGCCCATTTTACAGATGAGGAAATTGGGGCTTAGAGTGGCAAAATGATTTGCCCCCAAGGTTACTCAACTATTAAGTGTCAGAGCTAAAACATAGGAAATGATGGACTCTTAGAATCAGTAGAAAACAGAATGATCTCTTCTAACCCAGATCCTCTTATTCCCACTCCAGTGTTTCAGTCACTCTACCACATGGCCTCTTAACACTAAACCCATCTACCAATATAAATAATAATAAATAATATTTTAAAAATAAAGTTTTAAGAGAGAGAGTTTCTGAGAACTGTTCATTTGTGAAACACTAATAACCTCAGATCTTGATTTTATTTAGGTTCTTTCTCTTCTACTGTTCCCAAAGCATGCTATACTGATTTCAAGAGGCCCGAGTTCATGCACCATACTTTGAAAGGCTCATTTACAGGAGCATCGATTTGGAGCTGGGAGGACCCTTAGACATCAACCAATTCCTATTTTTTACAGGTGAAGAAACTTCATCCAAGATTTCAGAGATAGTAAGGAGCAAAGCTGCAATCCACAGCCAGGTTGCTTGGCTAAAGATCCAGCATTATTCCACCATATCATGTTTCCTCCTACACCCTGGACAAACAAGTTTCTTCTGTCTTTATTTGCAATCAAGACAGCTAAAGTAATAAGAGATTTTAAGATTTTCTTAATTTTATAATTTCCCTTGCTGAAGTCAAAGCTGCCGGTCTTGAAGGTGACAGAGATGTGAAATGGAGGTAATACTGAGAGAGGGATTGAGGGAGATTAGGGACAGAGGGAAGAAAGGAGAGAAATATAGAGACATGGATCAAAAGAAAGAGACAGAGAAAGACAGAGGCAGAGTCTGAAACTGAGGGAGAGAGACACAAGAAGCTCATTGCTTCTTGTTGGTTAACACTCTGGTCAAGTCACCTGGAATCAAGGTGTGAAGACATGGCAATTTATTAATTTATGGGGGCTGGGACAAAGAGGGACAGGAGATATAGTTGGCAACATATAATATCACATCCTTCTTTGGATACTTTTTCCTGGATAATTCTTACAAATTACAGAACTAGAAGTCTGTTTGATAAGAATAAAACCAAAGATATAGATTCAGAAAAGTCTCCCTCAAATTTGAATTCTTTAAAAAACTGACCTCTAATCTAGAACTTTTTTCTAAAAATCATTTTTGGTCACCTAAAATCAAGGAACTTGCTCCACTGGACAGCGCCAGGTAGATATAAAGTCTTGGACAGTCCTGCATTTCAACTGCTTCACTACCTGGCACAAGGTACAATCTGTATGTTGTTATAGTGGAAATAGAACCAGACTTGTAGTCAGGAGCTCTGAGTATGTGAATTCTGAGTTTTCTACTACCTTCATGACATTGGAAAAGTCACTTTACCTCTTTGGGCCTCAGTTTCTCCACACATCAAACGAAGAAGAAGGGACTAAGAAACTTTCCAAGTCTAAATCAATTAATTTTGGGATTCCTCTGCAAAAATCACAATGGAGATTCAAATAAGGAAGCAATTCTTGAGAGGTGGGAAATATTCTTGGTGGTTAAGAACTGACAGATTGAGCCACACCAGTGAACTTTGTCAAATGTAAATGATGTATTTCTGAATTTAAAGAAACAATGATCATAAAGATGAGTAAGAGGTGGGGAGAGAACAGAAGTCATCATAGTTTTGTGTTATCTCCTTGATTTTGAAGCTCCTGAACAGTCAGCACTTAGCAATATTAGGAAGACAATCAAGTTTTTCTTCTGTGCTTTCTCATATCCCCTTTTCAACTATCTTCTCTATACCAGTTATACCCAAACCTACATTTCCAGCCAGACCTTGTTTCTGAGCTTAAGTTCCACATCTCTAAGTGTCCGTTATTAACTGATATAATCTTTGTGAAGTACTTAGAAGAGTGTCAGGCACATAGTAGATATTTTTTAAATGTTTGTTCCCTTCTCTCATTAAATATTTCCACTTCAATATTCCTTCATAACTTCAATAATTATACAACCTTCTGTCTAAAATCAAATAAAATATTTGCTAATTATTATGTAAGATGTACATGATGAAACCACAAATCCTTTTCCTCCAGGGGTATCAAATTCAGATAGAAATAGAGACATATAGAGCATATGTATATGTGTATACATGATATATAGATATAGATAGATACATATAATCTTATCATATCAACCCAGTAGTCATAAAATTGAGTGTGTGTGTGTGTGTGTATATATGTATATATATATATATGTGTGTGTGTGTGTGTGTGTGTGTGTGTGTGTGTATGGGGGTGCATTTTTGTGTGGGTGGGCATGGGTGAATAAACCATAATTTGAGCTGTTCAGATAACATAGTAGAAAGAAAGACTATTGCAAGTTGGACTGGTAAGGGAAGATCATGAATTAACACTTCCTATGTGTGAAGATGGGATTAAATCTCCCCTGCCTACTTTTAGATTTAATCACCAGAAGCATATACACCCCCACTTAAAATTAAGTGAGGGGAGGTCCACAACCCACATGCTAAAGTGGATGACAACTCAGAAACATCTGCCTAAGAAAATTCTAAAACTGCGATTGGTCTCCGTAAAGTGGAGGAAGGCACAAGAAGTGACATAAAGAAGGGTCTTTAAAAGTGGCAAAATCTTCCTGTGACTACCTCTTTTTCCTTCGAACTTGGGCTTGGAGGAGCTCTAGCTTGGGATGTTGGACTGCTTCTCTTGGATCTTCTCTCCTTGGACTTTGGATTGGTGGGTAGAAAAAGCTGACCTTCCTTTCCTAACTGCCAGAGAGATTATCACCTGATAGGCCACATGGGTGATATCTAATTTACCTCTGGGTCCTCTGACTGGGCTTCTGGAGCCCTGCTGGAGCAAAGCCAAGCTCTAAAGCAGATATTTAGCTCATTAAGCTAGATTTCTTACTCTACTCTCTTTCTCATTTCTCTACCTTACTCTTTCCCTCTATTTTGTAAATAAATACTGCTATAAAGTCATTTTGACTTGAGATGTGTTAATTTTCATGACCACCCTCTTATATATTCAGTCCAAACTTAATTTTTTAACCCTTACATATGTTATCTTTATTTTTATTGAGTTAAATATTTTCCAATTATATTTCCATCTGGTTCAGGCCATACTGAGAAGTTCTATGGACTACTTACAGCTTGATGCATCCACACCTAAACCATACTTTCAATTTCTGTCAATGGTGCCATTTTTATTTCTCCTTTTTAAGTGTCTCTGTATATAAATTCGTGAACGGATTGGGCTTGGGCTTTTTTATTATCAGGAATTCTTGAGATCTAGAAACTCCTATCAAAATGATACAATATCTACTCTGAAATTTATAGTCTAAAAGAGTTTCCAGAGAGATCAAGGAACTTGTCTAGAGTCCCACAGACAGTATGAATCAAAAGCAGGACTCAAATACAAGTTTTCTAGAGTCTAGACCAGTTCTGTATCCTCTATGCCATGCTAATGGTTAAAAAAAAGTTCCAATGTTACTGCTCAGCTCTATCAGTATTTCACACTAATTTATCAAAATTTATATGTCTGTTATTTCCTCTTCTTTTATTATAGAGTGTCATATAAACTGTACAGAAAGGCAAACATGATATATTGTTAAGTGGAATTAATTATCAATAAGTATTTATCAATTTCAAGCTTATGTCACTAATGAAAGCACTGTGGGAATCACAAAGATGGACTCTATCCACAAAGTACATATAATACTGTACATATGGATACAAATTACTCTAATAAAAGAAATGTAATAGAAGAAGACAAAAATATAAGAAATTAATAACTGAAAGTGGTCAGTTTTGGTATAGAGAAAGGGGAAAATCCTCTATAAACCTTTAAATATTATAGGTATATCGGGGGCAGTTAGGTGAGTTAGTGAATTGAGAGTTAAGCCTAGAGATGGGAGGTCCTAGATTCACGTCTGTCCTTAGACACTTCCTAGTTGTGTGGCCCTCGGTAAGTTACTTAACCTCCACTGCCTAGCCCTTACTGCTCTTCTGCCTTGGAGTTAATACATAGTATTGATTTTAAGATGGAAGGTAAAGGTTTTTTAAACATTATAGATATATAAGAGATAATGAGAAAACCATCAGAGTTCAGATAAAGGAGAAATCCCTTTCAGATAGGAAGAAGAGAAGACTTCTTGAAGGAGATGGCATTTGAATCTAACTTGGAAGGAAGACTAAGTTTCCAGCAGCTGAAGATGTGGGGAGAGAGTATTTGAGACTTGGTGAACTATAGAAACAAAGGCATGGATGCAACAGAGGAAAGAAAATTTCAATGAAAAGACAAACAAACCAGCTTGCCTGGAGTTGGTAGGATGCATAAAGGCAATTCGTGGGAGGTGATATTGAAGCCACTTTGTGAAGGACCTTGAATGTCAGGCTAAAGAATAGAACAATAGTGAAAGTGTTTCATTTAAAATATCATTTTTCATCTTCTTTCCCAATCAGTATTTCTAAACAGACAGATAACTACTGAGCCAACTGAATCCTTTCTCCGGGGTTCAATGTCCTTAACTTCTGTGTTTGCAGATTAAAAACATATTGAATAGTTCACACAATAGTAAACAGGAAACTTTTCAAAATAAAATCATTCAGATATGATGAACTAAAGATAAGACACATAAATCAGTTGCACAGCATGCCATGTTTTGAAGAAGTGGCTTATTTTGTGCTTGCCTGTTACATTAGCCAAAACATTAAGTCAATTACAGAGTTTCTACTTATAAAAAAATGATGTCTGCTTTTATTAGAGGGAGCCAAGATGTAGAACTGCATATTAAAATCCAAAGTTTTACCTTTGCCATCAATCTCTTAGAAGTGTATTTTTTTGTTCAGTTGTATTCTGGAGACGATCATCTTCTTTTTGTTTTATTTGTTTATGTTCATCATAAGCACTGAAAAGTAAGACAAATAATCACTAATCAGCGAAAGCATTTATTGAGCATCTACTACGTACCAGGCACTATGTCTTATGAAATGATATTTCTTATTGGGACATGTGATGGAAAATGTTCTGCCAATTCCTTTATTCCTCTCTCCATGGAAAACCTACAAACCATCTTTCTATTCAATACAGCTTACTTACAGTGAACATATTCATATAACTGTGATTGAGTTCCTCCAGAATGATTCAACTCACTGGTTGCTGGATAGAGTTTTCCCAGTGAAGGTGACAGTTCAACTAATGTTTCTAGGCAAGCTAGAAGCAGGGTAATTCTTGGAACTCTTCTGCTACTCTGACAAGACATTCATTTCTCAGTCAATTAGTCAATAAGCATTTATTAGGCCAAGTACTGTGCTCAGTGATAAAGACAGATAGAGAGACAAAAACAGTCCAGGTTCTCAAGGAGCTTATAGTCTAATGGGGAAGATGATGTGGGAAAAGATGTTTACAAATAAGACAAGAACAGGATAAATTGAAGCTAATCACAGAAGGAAGGCACAACCTTTATGGGGATCTGAAAAGACTTCTTAAAGAAGGTAGAGTTTTAGCTGGAAGAAGGAAATCAAATATGAAGAAGGAGAAAAGCCAGAAATGAAGAAAAAGAAAATTCTAGACATGGGTGATTTTCCACGAAAATGCATAGTTGAGAGTATTTGATATCAATATAGGGATGCGTGTTAATATATATATATATATATATTAAACACACAAGAGAGAGGGAGGAGAGGGAGGAGAGGGAGAAAGAGAGATCAGAGTTTAAAGTCTCAATATGTTGATTCCATGATGGCTAGAATTTGAAAGCAGAAGAATATAGACACTTTGTACCCAAAAAAGAAATGTAAACTGGGTTTTGGCACTTGCTATTCAAAAGGGCTGGATATCTATCTAGAAATCTACAGTATGATTTTAAAAGGTATTTGTAACTTCACTGATTTTACAATTCCAATTAGAAATTTTTATCTAAGTCCTTCTTTTAATAGATATACTAAAACTGCAATGATACAAAGAATATGAATATGGACTTTGTCCATGGTCACCCTGTAAATTTGTAAAGTTTTCCATGTTTTCCCTCCACAAAATTCCTATTCTGATACTTAATAGTGGTCCAGAGGTGATTGGCTTCTTGACTCATGCCAATGGAACACAAGCTCTAGCAGTTTCCACCAAAATAGACAGGATTTGAATACAGACTAAGCAATGGACAGAGGCTGCCATCCAAAAACCAAACTAACTAAATATGGAGAGCAAGTTGGACATCATTTGATGACTCTTTTGGCCAGAGAGGCCAATAAAAAGATCATAACATAAAATGACCTTATATAATCTTAGTCCTATGTAACCTCTTTTCTACTTTGGCAGCAATAAAGCAATAGAACAGTGGGAAAGGAAAGGGAGTAAAGGGTACTCAAAATCATACAGTTTTTAGACCTGTGCAAACATTAATTTAACAGCTATTAATCTAAATATAGGAGCCTTCTCTGGTGATTAATGAGTTGAAATGCTAAAATATCTAACAGCAAGTCAAAGCCAAAAGTAACATGCTGAAATTTCAAGAGGAATAATTATAATGACCTGCGTTTGGGTTGGGAAAATCAATTGCACAATTATGGGATGAGAGAGACCTGCCTTGACAGCAGTTCACATTAAGAGACATATTAACCACAAACTGTCATTTTTTAAAAAAGAAAAAAACAAATAAGCAAAAACTATTACAGTCTTAGTCTGCACTAATAGAATTACAATTTCCAGATAAATGCAAGTTATAGCTCTGCGCTGTGATGGTCAGATATCTCAGGTATTGTACTCAATATGAAGAACTTTAAAGATCATCCAGAAAGTACAGTGCATCCCTCGGAGGTTGACCAGAAATTGTAATCAATGACTTCTAACTCTCAGTCATGTCCCCACACCTATCAGGGCTATGCTGATAAACGTTTAACAACTGAATGAGGGAAGTAAGCACGAAGGAAGAAGGATGCAGGGCATACTTTTAAGTTTAATTTGAATTTTCAACATTTTCTCCCTCCAATTAGCAAAACAATCAAGCTCTGGTTTATACCATTTGCTAATTTCCAAAGTATAAATACTCACACTGAAAATTTAGCAGTTTTTTGTGAGCCAACACTACTCTTCCACTCAACCTCTTCCACTATTCCACTATAATGCATTTACTGCAATTTGGGTTTTTATAGAACTATTGTCTTTATTTTCTTCTTTCAACAAAGCTTTCTTCTCATCTACTATGCTCATTATGTTTACAGGTTAGGAAACTGTATAAAGCAAAAGAATGTCCAATAGTGAGGTTTTCTGTTCCCTTAATGAGAAGTGGAGTTAAAAGAAATGTGGCATAATGTAAAAGTCAAATGGGACCTCCATTCAATAGACATCAATGGCATAAAGGCAAAATGGAAAAAAAATCTATTTCATTTTTGCAACATTATTTGGAGCACAGCATGTTCACAACCTGTCAATTCTTTTCTCAAGGAATGTTTTCATGATATGATGGCATAATCTTTCTGGGCAATTTACAAGGCATTGGCCTCCCATTCTTTTTCTCTGAACCATGCTTTCCCATATATTTCTTGCCAACTTCACTTTTTCATTGAAGTCTCCAAGTATCAGAGACATGCTGATTTCACTTAGAGGGTATTCAGGAGTTCTTCACAGAATGGCTTGACTTCTTCATCCTAAGCAACTATGGTGGGTGCATAAGTTTTGATTATTTTCATGGTGGCTTTTGGAAAATGCTTATCTGCAAAGTGAGCTTAACTGCTAGCTGCACTTCTGCGATACAGAATACTCAGGTACCCAGTGAAATAGTGGGATTTTTTAGATATTCAATAAAACCAATTCCAAGAAATACCTGTGACCCATTTTTTCATTTACCTGCAATTTCTTTCCATCTTCTAATTTCCCTTAAGTAAGAATGTCAAGATGGATTTAATTCAGCTACTCATAGGACACTGGGCAAGTATTTCACATCAGTCTTTTGTTTTTAAACCCTTGCCTGCCATCTTAAAATCAATTATATATATATT
The DNA here is from genome assembly GCF_016433145.1 of Gracilinanus agilis. Lineage (NCBI taxonomy): Eukaryota > Metazoa > Chordata > Mammalia > Didelphimorphia > Didelphidae > Gracilinanus > Gracilinanus agilis. The sequence goes on from NC_058135.1 coordinate 200,775,786, forward strand.
AGTTCAAAGGCAAAAGAGTGGTAAGAGTTAGGCAATGGGGGCTGAGTGACTTACCCAGGGTCACACAGCTGGGAAGTGTCTGAGGCCATATTTGAACACAGGACCTCCTGTCTCTAGGCCTGGTTCTGAATCCACAGAGCCATGTAGCTTCTCCCTCATATTAGTCTTAAAAGTATGTAATTTTTAACCTCTTTTGCCCCCCTTTTCTAACACTGTAGAAGTGCAAATGGGGTAACACAAGACTAAGGAACATTTTGTTTTTAACTTCTGTTTTTCATGGGTCACAAGGACTGAAAAATTAATTGCCAAGAAGCCAAACCATTAGCTAGTCTGATTCTTGGAAAGCACACCTAAAATATTTCCAGAAACATATTCAAAGATTTTCCAAAATGGTAGAAATTGTCAAAAGGTTATATTATTCTGGCACACTTTTCAAAAATTGAGGGTCACCTTCACACCATAATAGGGCATCAGAACAGGATTTTGTGGAGTCATTTGTATACAAAAGGCATCTTTGATGAATATAACATTAGAGAATAAACGGGCCTTCACAAACAAATGTTCAACAATGTACCATATCTTTATCCTAATGTAACTGACTAAAAGATTGGGGGTAGGGGCAGCTGGGTAGCTCAGTGGATTGAGAGCCAAGCCTAGAGACAGGAGGTCCTAGGTTCAAATCCGGCCTCAGACACTGCCCAGCTGTGTGACCCTGGGCAAGTCACTTGACCCCCATTGCCTACCCTTACCACTCTTCCAACTGTAAGTCAATACACAGAAGTTAAGGGTTTAAAATTAAAAAAAAAAAAAAGTAAAAAAAAAAAGTAAAAATAAAAGATTGGAGGAATATAAGATTACATCGTGTTTATCATTTACTGCTTATATAGAAGCACTTAAGCAATATCCTTCATTAAACCCTTTTTTTTCAATAAGGTAGCTGTCATCTCTCCATTGAAGATTCCTTGAAACATTTAACAATAAAATTACAAGGCAGAAAGCAGAAGTGCATGTCCATTGAAGGTTTTCACCAATGTGACAGAAAATCTAAGTCAAACACGGTCTCTCTATAGATGGGGAGGTTCCCCCACATCCTTCCATTTGCAGATATTATTCAAGCCCTGGAACTCTGCAGAACCTCCTTAAAGCAATCCATGAACATTCAAGAAATTGGCCTGTTATCCACACAGAAAATATCAAGTGGATGAAAAATGTTTATTTTCCAGAAATACATCAGCATGTGTGTCTGAGAAAGAGATTCAATTAGACAATGTGTTGGACCTAGAACAGAAAAAGGAGAATGGGCAGAATTCCTTCACAAAATTACACAACTCCTTTAATGAATACAAGTTTCACATAGAAACAGAGGTCTAATTTTTGTAATATCAACACTCTACAGGGTTGCTGAATGGTAACAATACATGAAGTTAAAAATTAATATCACCCAAAGGACAATGGGGATATATATGGTCGATATATAAGCATTATAGGAAAATATAACCAATAAGAAATTTGGAAGAATAAAAGTAAAAGATGTCATCCAAAAAATATATGACAAACAAATAAATGAGCTAGTTATAGCCATGGTGGACAGAGCAATGGGTCTAGAATCAGGAAGACCTGAATTTAAAATATCCGGACTTAGATATATACTCACTGTGTGACTGTGGGCAAGCCACTTAACCTCTGTCAGCCTGGATTTCCTCTGCAGTGAAATGGGGATATTAATAACATCTACTTCACAGAATTGTTGTAAGGATCAAATGAGATAATATTTGTAAAATGCTTAGCATAGTACCTGGTACAGAGTAGACACTTAATAAATCCCTTTTTCTTTGTATGGTGGGAGAATGATAAATAGGCAGTCAGAGTGTTTTGATAGAGCCTTCATGATATCAGGAAAAATCAAGGAAGATATCCAGAATATTGGGTGAACAGGTACAAGAACAGGGTGAACATGAACAAGAAACAAATAAAAATGGACAGGCATGAATGGGTAGCAATCTATAACATAAATGAGATTGCAGATCTATTCAAATGATGCATGCTTGTATGTAAAAAAATTAAGACAAGTCTTACAGATGGATAAGGAGAGTTGGCCAGAAATAAATAAGAAGGAAATGGCATCTGAGAATTTGTGCAGCATTTACAATGATCCCAAGTCAATGAAAAAAACTAAAAACATATCAAGCCTGGTATTCTACCAGCAATCTTACATGGCTACAAATCTTGGAATCCTCTGGGTTTGATTCTAAAACAAAAAGAGTTAAAACTAAAACCATCCCAAAGGGCAATGGAAAATTATATGATGAAAACATAACTTATAGATATTACTAACATGATTTATGCTCAAGAATTATCTAAAAGATCCCATTGAGAAAATGTATTCAAGAAGATGGCGCATGGAGGCCAGTTGAAGGCAAAGAATAAGGGATAACAGAGGATATTACTAAAACAGTACCGGTTTCCTGTAAGCATTCTGGTGGCTTTCAGTTATGAGAGACATGCATTCAAAACACTACAGAATGGAGCAAAGGTGCATCCAATGACAATTATACGCAGGCATGTTCCCTAGCAGCACGCAGTGGGTGCCAAGAAACATGGCTCAAACTCGCTGATGCTAGGCAACAGATGAGAGGCATACTTCCCACCCACATCCTTTATGTTTTAAGCCTCCAAATGTAAACCTAACAGGAAAGCTGAATTGGACGTTAGTTTTAGACAGTCAACACGCAGTTATTAAGCATTTACAACCTTCCAGGAACTATGCCAAATTCTGAGAAGACAAAGAAAGTTAAAACACATCCTTGCCCTCAAGGAGCTCATATCTTAATAGGAGAGGAGATAACATGAAAGCAACTATATATTTATAGGATATAGACCAGTGGTTACCAAACGTTTTTGGCCTACTGCCCTCTTTCCAGAAAAAAATATTACTTAACCTCCTGGAAATTAATTTTTTTTTAATTTTAATAGCAATTAATAGGAAAGATAAATGCACCTGTGGCCATCACCGATCCCCTAGATCCCTGCAGCACCCACCAGGGGTAGGTAGCGCCCACTTTGGGAATCACTGATATAGACAAATGTCAATGGAAGGTGATTTCAGAGGGAAGGCACTATCAAGGGAGGAGGCAGAGGAACCAGTGGCCAATTCCACACTTCTGGTAATGAGATTGGCTATGCTGTAGGTCATTTCAATGATTGTTTTTCTTTTTAAGAATTTAAGGAGGGAGGTCCTAGATTCAAATGTGACCTCAGAAACTTCCTAGCTATGTAAGTCTGGACAAGTTACTTAACACCAATTGCCTACTCTTCATTGGTCTTTTGCTTTGGAACATAATACTTAAGGTTGATCCTAACACAGAAAGGAAGAATTTTTTCTTTAATCATTTTTCTCTTTTTTTAATTTTATTGACTTTTTTCTTTGTATTATACTCTTTTCAACTTATACCTACCACTTCTGATTGAATACAATATTCTGTTCTCTTGATTCTCTACCTCTTTACCACCAGGAGGGTGGTACATTTCAGTATCTCTTTTCCAAGACTTTCGACGGTTTTTCTGTTATTGAGAAAAGAAAATCTTTTCAAGACATTCCTTTGGAGAGGTGGGAGGTCCTCAAGTATTACACATGGCATATATTTTCAGATTTTTTTCAATGTATCAGTCAATTGTGATTTTTTTTCTCTTTAAAATACCATTTGTTGCAATAGAGTTTGTTAGTAGCAATGCAATGATCCAGGATAATTTCAAGAGGCTTATGAGAAAGAACACTGTCCATAGCTAGAGAAAGAATTGTTGGAGTAAAAACACAGAAGAAAACACATGATTTATCACTTGTTTATATGGGTATATGATTTGGGGTTTGAGTTTTAAAGTATTACTCTATTACAAAAATGAATAATAAGGAATTGGGTTTTGAGTGATAATACATTGTAAAACCCAGTGGAACTGTTTGTCAACTCCAGGAGTAGGGAGGGAAGAGGTGAGGGAGACAACATGAATCATATAACCATGGGAAAAAATGAAAAATAAAGAATAAAAATGCTTAGTATATCAAAAAAGTAAAAGTAAAAATACTATTTGTTATATGGGACAGTTGTCTGGGTGAGCAAGGGAGAAGGATGTTCAGAACAATTATGATGATATAAAAAAAACAGAAGACACTGATAAAAAAAACTTATTGAAAAAAAGAAATACTTTTCAGGAAAGGGATTCAAAGAAGGGCTTAGTCTTAATGGACCGATTGGTTTAATATACTTAGTTTCTTCAAACACGCACAGTACTAAATATACTTTGTCTCCTTTTCATAAGAAATCAATAGAGGTTAGCTGAGTACTATGCCCAAATGGCTACAGAATGCCAATATATGTAGGCACAAGACTGATTTTATTATAGTTAATGCTATTAGAGATGTCCTACAAGTTGGCATACATTCTTTTTCACTGGCAGCTCAGATTGAGGAAAAGTGAATGCCTAAGTAGACATTCTACTCATCTCCAATACTTGCTCTCAATCTCCAGGCACAGGAAGTCCCCAAACTCCCAACTATAAAAACATACCATTTCTAAGGATATTTAGTTAGTAGACCTGGGTTTGGCTAGCCTAGAATATTTTAATTGAGGAAGTGCCTATTATAATCTGTTTTATTTTTTTAAGGTTCCTTAAATTTGAATTCAGTAAGCATTTGGTAAACACCTGTTCCATGTAAAAGGTGGGATATATACTAGGCTTCCTTTCTCAGCTCCCCAACTCCTCTAAACTACTACACTGAAGTACAGAATTAATGTCAGGGCTAGATGAAAGTGACCTTTGAGATAATCTAATCCAGCCATTTTGTTTCACAGATAATGAAATGGAGGCACAGATAAGAATGTCTTTTCTTCTCTCTTCAAATAGCTTGTATGTCCCTTCCATCAGGGAGCTTTCTCTGGCTCACCTCCAGAGAATAAACCACATCTCCCAATCCCCATGAAACATTGTTTTTCAAATCCATAATGGATTTAATTTACATATTTTGATTACTGGAATATGAACAGGTATGTCTTATAACTTTACAAGAATTTAAAACTCTTTGAGGGAAAGGATCATGTCTTTATCTCAACTTAGTATCCCCATCATCATCACCTATCACCATACTTTGCTTACAATAAGTATTTATTCAATAAATGTTTGCAGTAATAGTCTTTTTCTTGAATGACTTGCCCCAAGATCTCATAGCTTCTTGGCTGAAGAATAACGCAAATTTCCTGATTCCCAGTTCAGAATTCTTTCTTCTATATTCCACCAACCCTCCCATCAACTTCTTTTTTAATTGTTTCTCATTTATATTTTTATTTTTGTATCATTTACATTCCTCAATAGCCCTCACATTCCCTGTCTTTGAAAGTCATTGATAATGACCAAGAAGTAAAAATGCCTACTCTAACAAAAATCTGAAATTCTCACAAGACCAAACGATGCTCAAGTAATCCAATGAGAAACTACATTCCTTCTCAGAATTGAACAATACACTAGACAATAGCCTACAGGCAAATAGAAAGGGGCTTTTGGGGTATTTAACACTCTTTCCTAAGTCATCACAGAGGACCCTGAAGATGGAGTCCTATGAACCTCAAAATCCCACAAAGCCCTAATAACAAAATGAAAAGGAAAGAAATAAGCATTTACTAAGTACCTGCCGTATGTCAGGCAGTGTGCTAAACTCTTTGAAAATATTATCTCATGTGAACCTCATAACAACCCTGTAATCATTATCCTCATTTGCCAAGAGAAGAAACTGAGACAAACAGAGGTTAAGTGACTTGCCCAGGGTCATAGAACTAGAAAGTGTCTGAATTCAGATTTGAATTCAAACCTTCTTGACTTCAGGCCCAATACTCTATCCACTGAGCCAACTTGTCGGCCTCTAGAAGTCACTATAGATATCATGGTGTTTTAGGGTATCAGCAAGTTAGTAGCATTTTTAACCACCTTCTAGGCATCAGGTATTGTTCTGAGTGTTAGAGATACTTTAAAAAAGGGCAGGAGATCATTGCTGCCCTCAAGAAGCTCATAATCTAATGGAGAAATTCATGGTCTAAGGGAGGGACCTTCAAAGAAACAGAAGATTGAATAAGCTATGATACATGAATGTAATGGAATATTATTGTGTTGTAAGAAATAGTGAGAGAGAAGATTAGAGAGAATCCTGAATAGCATGGAATGATTCAGAATGAAATGAGCAAAACCAAGAGAATAGTTTAAATGAGAATGCTATAAAGAAAAAACAATTCCAGAAGACTTTAGAACTCTTATCAATGCAATGGCCAACTATGTGTTCATAACACCTTTGATGAAGCATATAACCCACCTCCTGAGAGAGGGATGATGGACTCAAAGTGCAAAAAAGACCCATTTGGAGGCATGGTTATTACTTGACCATGCTTATTAGTTTCCAGGCATTTTTTTAAACCCTTGTACTTCGGTGTATTGTCTCATAGGTGGAAGATTGGTAAGGGTGGGCCATGGGGGTCAAGTGACTTGCCCAGGGTCACACAGCTGGGAAGTGGCTGAGGCCGGGTTTGAACCTAGGACCTCCTGTCTCTAGGCCCGACTCTCACTCCACTGAGCTACCCAGCTGCCCCCATCCAGGCATTTTTAAAAATTATATTAATCATATTTTTAATTGGAAGAACTGGTGGAAGGGAAATGGGGTTAATAATACTAATGAAAAATTAAATAGGGCTATTGAAACATTTTAAATACCATAAAGAGAACAGAAGGAAGTTCAAACGGAAGCAAAGATAAGCAGGACAATCTTCAAAGTGATTATGAAATGTATTATAGGTTTTAAAACACACACAAGGTATTTGGAATGGAGATTTATGGTTTTGTATAATCCTCTTCTTTGGTTCTGCCATGTATTTGGAAATGTTCTTTTTAAGATGTTTAAGTTAAAAAAATTTTAAGTTGTGTGTTCATATTACAGCTACTTATTTATTGAGGAATCCAGAATAGTAATGTGTCATTCAGATTTCCTTTGATTCACTTGACTGCTTGCAGAATTCGTTATTTGTCATTAGAATTATTAAATTTAACCACTATTTGTTTTGTATTTTAAAGGATAGGAATTTTCATCTGTAGGTAGATGTTTTGTATATTCAGAAATTCTAGTAAGTTTTCCTTATTATTTCTTGCATTATGACATTCAGATTTTTCAAGTTGTAGTGTTCTGGGAGATGTTTAATCATTTAGATGACTCTGCATCCTTGTCTTCAAGGGCAATGGTTCTTGCTAGGGTAGAGATTATGTGTTCTTTTAAAATTATTGCCTTTTGGCTTCTTTTCTTCTACATTGTTCTTTGCTTCAGCTTTTTTGTATTCTACACCTATTATTCTCACTTGCTTTGTTGAAACACATAACCATAGATTCAAGTTTTTCTAATATGTTAATTATTACTTATTTAAAGTCTATTCTATCTGAGTATAAGTACAGACAACATGGGCTGCCCAATTCAATTTCTTGTCATTACTTTGCTATAATGTTTCTTTAAGAGGAGATACTTTTGCTTTGAATTCTTATTGTCTGACAGAAATATACTGGTGGGAGTCAGAGCTGTGAACTCAAACAACTATTAAGGGTAGGCATATCAAATTGATTCAAGAATTTTTTAAATCATTTTTTTAAAAATTTGCTGCAAATTATTATAATTTTCCTGTGTAAAAGTACTTTAAATACAAATAATTATGTGGAGATATTATAATTTTACTAAGAAATGTTTTTAATCCTACTTATAATATGTGCAAATCTACTGCGTAATTGATGTCCAGTGTAATCCACTGATGTAATTGAGATATTCTTAAATTCTGGCATGAGCCCAAACAGTATCATGAGTTATGGGGTCCCAGAGACATCTATTATACCTTTTGGGGAGGGAAAGTCCATGACACAAATATAGAGCAAGTTTTTAAATGATAAATATTTAAGAAATACACAAAGTACTCTAAGATCAGAACAGTAAGATCAGTTCCATCCTGGGAGAAAAAATAAGATTTATAGAGGATGTCGCATTTGTGGATAAGCCTTGATGGATAGACAAGATAGAAACATTGGTGGGAAGAAGATATTCCAGGAACATGGAACAAAATGAAGATGAGAAGTTATAGTATAGATTTAGGGAATTGTTGTTGGAACAGTTAAAAAATATTGTGAGACAATGCTTGAAAATTAGATTGCAAGTTTACAGACCAGATTCAGTAATCAATGGAGATCCATTTATGGCTTGAGAAGTAGAGCGATATGATCATATGTGGGCAAGAGGATTACATAGGTTCAGTCTATTCATGTAAATAGAATGGAGACAAGAAACTATGAATGGCATATAGATCACAAATCTAACTAACTCCCATATAAAAACCTCTTCTTTTTATTATTATGGCTAACAGTTATGAATTTGTAAAACATATCTAAGTTGAACCTCATAAGAATCTTGGAAGGATTGCCATTATTATCTCTGTCTTACAAATAAGAAACAGATTCAGATGATTTGGGCAACTTACTGTCACTTAGCTAATAAGTGTCAGAGGCAGGATTTGAACCCACTCCTTCTGACTCCAAGTTTAGTACCCTTTTCTTGTTACCTCACTTGTTTTCAGTCATTTCCGTCATGTCCAACTCTTCATGACCCCATTTGGGGTTTCTTTAGCAAAGATACTGAAGAATTTTACCATTTCCTTCTCCAACTCATTTTTTTTTTACACATTAGGATACTGAGCCAAACATGGTTAAGTAGCTTGTCGAGGAACCCACAGCTAATAATTATCTGAAGCCAGATTTGAACTCAAGAAGATAAGTCTTCCTGATTCCAGGACTGGCACTCTATTCACTGTTTCACCTAGCTGCTCCCCCTCCCCTTTTTTTTTTACCATGATACCTCTCATCAATAGCACTTACGTCATTTGTTTTGTCCGAAATCCAATAATTGTCTTCACTTACCCTTGTAGACATACCCACAATGCCTTTCCAACCACTTAGCATTTTGAAGTGCTTTGTTCTCACAAAATATTCACATTAGCTTGCATCTCTCACCACAGTTAAATGCTGGCATGTACAAAAATGTCATGGGGACAGAAATCGTGCACCCCCTCCCCCCCAGCTCACCATGAGCTAAAATTTCATATTGGTTTCATTTGTCATGAACAGTTAATCCTTTAGGGAAAAACCACCAAATGATCTCATAAATACAGAAACCAAAGTAGAAGAATCAGAGACCCATTGATAAAGATCAGGACTGTACTGGTTTAAAAAGGAAAGGGGAAATAAAAGGACTCTGACTCTAAGCAGTTCCTTGTTTCTGGGGAGCCTATCTATGTTTTTAAGAGCCAAGTGGTGAAAGTCTGTGTATGTATGCATGGCCTCTGACCTTTGCTGGGTTGTTTAGGATATTAGTGATTCATATACAAACAGAGCTCTGTGGGATTGTTTTGTGTTCTTATGAATAGTACAAGGTCCCTAAGCTACAACCCTGCCTAGATAGGCATCAATTCCAGGAAATGTTATCTTCAAACATTGTCCCAGCTCTGAGCTGTGCAAGCTGCTCACAAATGGAATTTTCTAGGTTTTGATTATTCTAAACAACTCAAATTTACTTGTCAGTAACCCCAATTCATTTCCCTTTCTTTCTCTCCTTTATTGTGGTGAGGGGGTGGAAGAGAGGAATAGCAAAAGCCTGGATAGGATTGGTTTATCTGTCTGAGAGAATGGTGTGTGTTATCATAATTACTAATGCTGAGTGAGATCCTTCTCTGTCTGCCAAGCAGAGGGCTGGGGCATGGGTTTATTCATCTTCTACCTCCTCTTCCCTATCCAGTCCCCCACCCTACCTAGGACCCAGCCTGGGGTCTTGTACATTAGAGATATTCAGTAAACATTAGATGAATGAATGAATGAATGAATGAATGAATGAATGAATGAATGAATGAATGAATGAATGAATGAAGAAAGAGCTCTCAAATCACCAGTTTGTCAAAGAATTTGAAAAAAGATAAACCAGTGCTGGAGCCAAAAGACCTAGCTTCAAATCCTAACTCAGATTCACACTTAGGGTAGGACTTAACTACAGTTTCTTTATCTTTAAAATGAGGGGATGGCCTCCAAAGTTTTTTCTAAATCTATTGTCTTGGCATGTTACGACATTCTAGATTGAGGTTTTTTCTATGTCATGGACCCCTTTGGGAGTTTGATGGAAGTCCCTTTCAGAGTAATATGGTTAAATGCATAAGATAAAATACATAAGATTATGAAGGAATCCAAAAGTTAGTGAAAATAAAGATCTATTTTTCCTCACCCAAGGTCAAAGCCCCGCCCCCCCAAATGTATCCATGGAGTCCATGGATCCCAGGTTGCGCAGACTTGTTCCATATCAATAAATCTAACTACTTCTCTTACAGATAAGGCAATCTCAGTGATGCCAAGTGTTTATCCCTTTGCTAGAGTTGGCATAGGCACTCATGTCTCCTAAATCTAAAGTCACTGCTCTGCTTACTATGCCATTAGTGATATGACACCTCCAGAATTGTAGGGGTTTACCCAACAAAATGTCACAACTTGGAGTCCAGGTGGTACAAAAAACACAGAACTTGGAATGAAAAACATGGAATTCAGATGTGTGGGATCTGAATTCAAATCTCAGCTCTTCCACTTATTATTTCGGTGACACATGGCAAGAAAATTAATCTCCCTGGACCTCTATTTACTCAGCTGTAAGATAAAGGGGTTCAGATAAATGGCTTTTGGGGACCTTTCTATCTCTTTTTTTATGATCCTATGCACGGTTCATGGCTTTGTTTCAGGTCACAAAGAATTCAAAGAAATTGTAGTTCATAGGCTCATGGATCCAGATCTGGAAAGGACCTTAGAGGTCATCTAGTTCAATCCCCTCATTTTACAGATGAGGAAATTGGGTCCAGAAAGCTAAGCAACTGGCCCAAAGTCATGCAAGCAGAAAACATCAGAAATAGAGTTTGAACTCAGGTCCTCTGACTTCACAGTCAGCGTTTGTTTTCTCCCACTGAATGCCAGACAAACACTGAATCTTTGATAGTGGGCAAAGTTTAATCATCATAAGAGACTTGAAGACTCAGAAAATGTCAGAACCTGAAGGGAACATAGACTCTATGGCTCCATTGCTCATCAAGCCCATCCTTGGTGACTGACTGATGAGCCACTAGCAATCACAACACAAAAACAGCTGCCAGTTAAATAATTCCAGGCTTATACTTCATATATTCATAATTACATCAATGCAAATGCTTCCTCCGATGCTATAGATAGCAATCTATCTACACTTTCCCTTGCTTTTCATGCCTATGTACTCCCAAGAATATTACATGGCGGGGTACCAATATGCTAGTGGTCTTTTAACATCGTATGATGCTATCATATAAGCCAGTGAAGGGCTCATACCATCCATTTATGACACCTCCTCTCTCTACATGATCCCTCTGTTTATCTGTTTAACCACATCCTGACCAAAAATTATAGGCTACAGCATCTTTGTATCTACCTATTGTCCTTTGGGTCACCTGCAACTACAATTCAGTACTTAACATTATAAGAAAATATTGTATGGTGGATATGGGAGCCCACCTCTGAGACAAGAAAACGTGGTCCAGATTCTGCTTCTGAAAGATACTTTGGACAAATCACTTTGCATTTCTATGTATTCAGACAACGCCAAGACAGGATTAAATTGGTGAAGGATTATGACTGTGCATTAATAGCTGGAGTTTCCTACACTCATGAAAACATAGATCTATAAGGAAGAAAAAAAAATCTTAAAAGTCCCAGAATTCACATGATCACATGTTCAAGGTTACATTTTATTAAGAGGGAAATTTACTAATGAATGTAAATTTATGGCTGGGTTTCCTTTGATCTAAGTCTTCTTCAGCTAAAATAAGTCCCTTATTTGTTTTAATCCAGACTGTTGAGTGTCAGAGTGGCAACTAGTGCCCAGGTCTCCAAAATAGTGAGATTTCCATGATGCCATTATACACCCCCAAGTAGATTTATTATTCACTATGAACGGTTAGCCAAGTCATGAAAACATAGACATAGAGGATAGCTGATCTGGAAGGGATTTTATTTAGCAGACTAGTGGAGGGAAAGAGCCCTGGATTTGGAGTCAGGAAATCTAAACTCGAACCTGAATTCTGCTAATGTACTTATTACCATTGTGGTCATGAGTAAATCTCCTACGCTCAGCATTTTCCTTCAATATAAAATTAAAGAATTGGTAGATTATCTTTAAGGTCATTTCTAGTTCCATGAAGTCCAATACTATGCTAGATGCTTTCCAGGAATAAGTAGTCTAGTTAACAAAAGATACAATAGGGAAAACGTTGGGAAACAATGGGGGGAAATATTAGAGTATTACATTGTGTGAGATGGCTAACGTGATCAGAGCCATATTAAAATCCAAATTTTTCCAGGGACTGAGTGCAGATGTTGTATAAGTGACTACAGCTAGGCTCATATAACAAAAAATCATAGAACTTCATATAGGAATGGATCTCATAAGCCATCTCAGAGTTCAGACCATCCCTGAACAAAACTACTATTGACTATAGAGTTCTTAGCTTTTTTATGTTGTGAATCCTATAGGTAGTCTAGTAAAGCCTATGGCCCCTTTTGAGAATCACATTTTTAAAATGCAATAAATAAAAACAAGTTCACACTCCTCAGGTTAAAGGAGCTCTTTTTGTGGTAGCCAAGAACTAAACACCCCAGGGGTGTCTTTAAATTGAGGTATGGCTAAACAATTTTTGGTATGTGAAGGTAATGGAATATTATTGTGCTATAAGATTGAAATGGACAATTCCATAGGAAGTCAGAAAGACTATAGATCCATTTACAAACTAATGTAAAAAGAACAGAAATAGACAAATAAGCTATACAAAGAGAGCATTATAAAGAAATGAACCTTGAAAGATTTCAAAGCTCTGATCAAAACAATGACAAATTATGAGTTCAAAAGAATGAAAATAAGACAAATTGTTCACCTCTTGATAGAGAAGTAATGAACTTAAAATGCCAGAAAGGGCATACATTTTTGGACATGCCTAATGTGAAGGTTTGTTTTGTTGGACTTTGCAGCTATGCACTAAGTACCTTATGTTTTGGATTGTTTTTTAATTTGTTCAATGAGGGGATAGAGAGAAGGAGGAATTAATTTTTAAAATGCAAGCTAATTGAAAAAAAGTTTTAAGAACTTCTGCACTACTTTATACAAAAGTGGTATTGTCAAAAGCACTTTCACCGATTTGGCTTTGGTCCTCAGAACAACTAAAAAATTAATTGAAACAATAACTTCAGCAAAGTTGCAGGATGTAAAATAAATCCACATATATCATTAGCATTTTTCTATATATGCAGCAAAATTCTGCAGGAATAGATAGAGAAATTCCTTTAAAAACAATTAGAGAATGTATAAAATACTTAATGTCAATCTGCCAAAGCAATCAGGAGCTATATGAACACAACTACAAAACACTCTTTACAGAAATAAAGATAGATCTAAATAATGGAGAAATAGCAATTACTAATGTGGAAGTCAAATCAGTAAAATAAAAATGATAATATTATCTAAATTTATTTATTCAGTGCCATAGCAATCAAACTTAAAAGGAAATAATTTTAGAACCAGAAAAAAAATAATTTTAAAATCATCTAGGGGAACAAGAGGCCAAGAATCTTAAGAGAAACTTATGAATATGAAGACTTAGGGAGTAGCAGTGCCAGATCTCACATATTCTACACAACCAGTGATCATTTAAATGATGTGAACTGGTTAAGATATAAAGATTGATCAATGAAATAGATTAGGTACATAATAGGAAAAATCTAATATTATATGTATATAATATTATATATAATATAATAGCCTCATATTCAATAAATCTAAAGACCCCAGCAACTAGGATAATAATTTTTCAACAAAAACAGATGGAAAACCTGGAAAGCAGACTGGCATAAATTAGACTAACATTTTACACTTTACCTACCAAAATAACCTCCAGATAGAAATATGACCTAGCCATACAGAGTGAAATTATGAACAAATTTTAGCAGCACGAAAGAAATTATCATTTGGATCTCTGATTAGGGGAAAAGTTCAGATCCAAATAAATAATAGAGAGGACAGAGATAAAATGGATAATTTTGATTGCATAAAATTTTAAAATTTTGCA
>NC_058135.1:200794673-200868989 GCF_016433145.1 Gracilinanus agilis
AGAGAGAGAGAGAGAGAGAGAGAGAGAGAGAGAGAGAGAGAGAGAGAGAGAGAGAGAGAGAGAGAGATCTGGCTCTTTTTTTTTTTTAGGAAACCTAGGCTGGAGGTCTATCTTTGACACTTACTCTATGACCATAAGCAAGTCACTAGGACATGTCTGAGGTCAGATTTGAACCCAACTCCAGGCATTATCCACTGTGCTACCCAGCTGCTCCATAACGTTAGTTTTTGAGACAGGAGCTCTGGAATTCAAATCCCTCTTCTTTCCCTTACCTGTGTGATCTTGAACTCTAACCTTTCCAAATCTTTTGTATCATTTGCAAAAATCAGATCATCACATTCTCAACCCCTATCTCACATTTGTAAAGAGCAAAAGAAATGTTAAATGTTAAAAAAAAGTCCCTATTTCTATCAAAGGCACCAGAATTCTTCCAAGTCCCCAGGTTTACAATCTTGGCCTTAGCCTGGACTGCTTATTCTTTCTTCTCATATCCAATCAGTTATCAAATCTTGCCATTTCTGTTTTCACAACATCTTTCACATCTGCCCCCTTTCCTCTTCTCACACATAGCTAATGCCTTACTAGTTTAATTCCTCATTACTTATTGCCTAGATTTCCCCAATCACTTCCTAAATGGTCTCCCTGTTGCCTCTCTCTCCACTCTGGTCTATCTTTCTTTTGTGGCCAAAATGGTATTCTATAAGCATAGTTCTAACCATTCCACCCCTTATTCAATGAGCTCCAGAGACTTTCTATTGTCCCTAGAATAATATGTATACTCCTCTGTTTAGCTTTTAAAGCCCTTCACAGCATAGCTCCAAGTTATCTTTCCAACTTGATAAAACATGAGTGAGGTGTTGGTCTCAATTTTATTTCTGCCAAATTGTTGTCTGGCATTAACAGATTTTTAATCTAATAGTTAGCCCTTACTCCTATAACTGGGGTCTTTGTGTTTATTGGACACTAGGCTACTAAATCTTCTGTATATTATATTCACATAATCTATTCTACCAATCATTCTCTTTTTTAACCAGTACCAAATGGTCTCATTGTATTGTAAGCTTTAAAATTAATATACAATATCTCAAAATATTATATTTAATAAGATTTATTAATAATAACTTTAAATAAAGGAAAATAAAAAGTTAGAATAAAGAGGGAGCTAACTCAGCTGTGGTCACAAGAGAAAAGTGAGCAAAGGCAGAGTTACAGCCAACTTATGTACAATATGTAAGGATGCTACGTGGAGAAGGGAAAAGGATTCTGGGAGATGAAATGCAAGGGTTCAAGATTTCTAATTACTCAGTATCTCACCACATTACAAAAGGGTCATGAATATAACATAATAATAATAAAAACTGTCACATATTCTCCTTTTAGTTTTGCAAAGCATTTTATTATGTTATCATATTTTAGCCTCAAATCAACCCTACAAAGTAGATGTTTTTCTTATCCTCATCTGACAGATGATGAAACTAAAGTTGAGAGAGTCTAAATGACTTGTCCATGGGGCAGCTAGGTGGCTCAATGGATAGGAAGTCAATCCTGGAGAGAGAAAGCCTTAAGTTCATTCTGGTCTCAAATAATTCCTAGCTGTGTGATCCTGGGCAAGATACTTAACCCTAGTTGCCTAGCCCTAACTGCTATTCTACCTTGGAACCAAATACTTAGTATTGATTTTAAAATTGAAATTAAGGCTTTTTAAAAAAGAAAAAATATTATTTGCCTAGGATTATACAACTAAATAAGAGTCTTCATTAGTCTTTCTGACTCTAAATCCACAACTGTACCATCTAGCTGCCTCTGAATATGTCATGAAACTACAATTTAAAATATGCATTTTAAGGTGAAAAAAATATGATAGAACCTAAAATGAATTTGAACTAATTTTTAAGGAATTATGAGGAAGTCTCTCAATCTCAATACCAAAATTAGCTTCATTTGACTCCTGAATTTGAGACAGTGTACTCTACTTTGGGGATCAGTACAGAATGGTCTATAGTAGCAAATTTAGATTAAAACTACATGAGAGAAAAGGTAGAAGGACCCACAGGGAAAATCCATTAGGTGGAAGTTATGAGAAGCCTTGAACAGCACAATTAGGTTTCCTTGGAAAGCAGTCATCAAATACTCCAAAAATCTTGTTTATCAGTTCCAAGTAAGGGAGACAGGGTACAACTCAAATTAGACTGATCCAGACAGGAGATTAAATAGCCTGTTTTCTTGCTTTCAGGCATGAAAACTGCATGAGGGAGATAAGATAAACTGTCCAAATTTAAGAAGGTAGTCAGGACCAATTCATCTCCATTATCAATCATGTTTTAGTATTGTTCAAGAACCTAAGAAAAAAACTTACAGCAACACTATATGTGGAATCAGACATTACACATAAGTAAATTTTCTAAATTAATATAGTTTATCCCTTCAAGTGTTGATGTTTTGCTAATTCATCCTCCTCCCCTTTGAACAAAATCTAAAATCTATTACATACAAGCCTGTCTTCTTAAGCAGAGAATATTGAATATAATTCAACAAATTTTAATGACAAAAAGTCTTTACTATGAGTACATAGATTATTGGACCAGAATGAAACACAACAAGCTCTTCTGTATGTTTGGTAGTTTTTTCTATCTTCTCCTTCAATTTCAAGTTGTCAGCTGTCATGGTCCCTTATGGGAGTTTGCTACTCCTAATTTGCTATGACCTTGGGAAATCAGATAACCAAACTTATTTAATGCTAAATGTTAAACAAGAGTAAATGGGGATTTGAGGGAAGATCTGAGGCCTCCTCTGTGGTGTAAAGTACATAGCTTTAGAGTTTCCATTTTGTGACTGCCATTTTGGATACAGAAGTTAATTACTACCTATAGAGTAAGAAGTCACTGGGAGTCTGACCTCTAAAGAAGTGGGCTTTTCCATGTTGATTTTTTTCCACATGTAGCAGATCTGTATTGTATACACTTTATTGCTTTTCCCCTACATCTATTTCCAAGAAGATGATTAGAGGCAAAAAGATACATGGGCAATGAAGTTTGGGATTTTTTGTTTGTTTGTGTTTGGTTTGTTTTTGGTGTAGAAAATACATGAATTTGATATAGTTGTTTTGAAATCAAAGGTCAGTCAGGCTCTGAGATGGGGAGGCCTGGCATCTTTGGTCTTACTCTTGACCAGGTGGAAGTCAATGAATGTCCAGAGATGACCTAGGCTTTGTACATAACAGTAATTTCCAAAGGATGAATAAATTCTAATCTAATCAGGCTGAGAGAGATACAGCATGGAGGCTCAGTAGATCAGGATCACACATCCTGAACTAAGTAGAAAACAAAGGAGTCTAGTTTCCTGTCATTTCAGACTTTGAAAGAGGTTGAGCCTCAACCCAACATCCTGCTACCACAGGAATCAATAAATTTATTATAATAAGGACCTAAATTTTTTGTTGACCTCTCTCTGTAAAAAAAAAAATCACCCTAATATTAGATTGAGGATGAGAAAAACAGCCATAGTTGCCATTTCTGAAATATGTGCCTATGCTCATGTTTTATTGCCCTTTTGTCTACCCATTTTGCCATCTTGGTAATATAATGATATGTTTCACAGAAGCTATTGATTAACTGCTCAAAAAAAAATTAGGGACCAAGACTAGGAATTTCATTGGTGGGCACACACAGTCAATCATTGTAAGAACATGGAATGGCTAAATCAGAGCCCTTAGGAGTGGCAACCAACTGCCCTGAGAATCTTAAAAGAAATAGGCAGCATGGTTAATATCCACTGCTCCCCCTGGTGACTAAATATATAATGGGGCCCCAATTTCTAGCCCCAATATATAGGGTCAAACCAAGGAGGAATAGTGAGCAATTCTCTTTAAAGAAGAATTATATAAACAAACTATTCCTTATGATTCAGGAGGTATTTGAATGCACTCAACTATTTAATGAATAATCCATTTAGCCATATTTAATATTCACAGCAAATAATAGTAACTCACTTTTCTTTAAAATTTTAAGATCATAGATTTAGAAATAGGGAAGGTCCTGAAAGGTCCATTCGCTCTCAATTTACAGATAAAGAGAATGAGGTCCAGAGATCTGTCCAAGAGTATGTAGCTGATAAGAGGTAGAAGCTGTTACATATGGAAAGGAAATAAGCAGAAAAGCAAATCCCTAATAACCCACTTATCTGGAAAACATACACTCCAGGAATTTGAGTCTAAGTCATCTGACATCAAATCCAGACCACCGGAACTAGAGCCAGGAAGACCTGAGTTTAATTCAGCTTCAGACACTTACTAGTCTTGTGGCTCTTTCTACTTCTGTTTCTTGATCTATAAAATGGGGGGAAATAATAATTTACTGCCTAGGATTGTTGTTATGAGGATAAAATGAAATAATTTTTATAAAGGCTTTGCAAACCTAAAAATGTTAGCTGGTATTATTATTTTTATTATTTCCTTCGAATTACATAGTGCTTTATGTTCTACAACCGTTTCCTCATGACAGCCCTGTAAGGTAGGTAGTTCAAGTGTTATCCCTATTTTATAGATGAAGAAACTAACACTAGGAAAAGTAAAATGATTTGCTCAGGGTAGAGCCAAGATTTGAACCCATGCTTCCTAATTCTTTAGCTTGTCTTACATTCTATCATATTATTATCTAAACAGCCCACAGAAAATTTCTGCACAATTTTCTAATCCAAATTTAGACTCAGATATAGGTAGCCACACTGACTTGATTGGGAAAATCTAGGGAAAAAGTCTATCTGTACAATACCAGTTTTTATTATCTTGAGGATAATCTCATTCATAGGAGAGGTAACAGGGAAAAGCAGCATCAGGAAAGGAGTGAAACCTAAATGGTTGGGCACTGGAGACAAATTCCATTACTTCACACTCTTCCTCAGTTAATTCTGCTTAGGGTTCAATGGTTAAGGCAAGCAGAGGCTTGAGCGTTGTGCTAAGAAGGAGGGGGGAAGGGAATAGAGACAGAAAGAGCCAGTAGTTTTGTCAAAGAATGCAAGAAAGATTCTAAATATTTCTGTGTCATGGACCCCTTTGACAGTCTTGGGATGTGCATGGACCCATTACAGAAAAAAAAGTTTATAAATAATTGAAGGAAATGCTAAATTTCACTTAGAGGTTAACAAAAATAAAGTTCTTTAAGCTTTACAGATATTTTGTACATTATCTCATTTGATCCTCACAATAAGTCCATATGGTATTTAAAAATACTATAGGTATTTTTAAACTCATTTTACAAATGAGAAAATTGAGGCTCAGATAATTTAAATAATTTTCCTTAGGACACATAAATACGAAGGGTCAGGAATAGAATTGAAGACTATATCTCTCTTGCTCATAAATGACAGCTGATTTTTTAAAATATTTGTGTTTTCCAAAATATGAAGAAAAATTTTCCTGTACATTTTCCACTCCACCCAATGCCTTTTGATCCAACTACTGTTGTATAGAGATCCATGGAATTTCTTTATGATAAAAAAGCATCCTCCTACTTGAAAAAGTTAGTATCTCACTTTAGGAAGTAATTTTCCCTTTACCCTCATGCTTATAAATAGTATTTTTTAAAGTACAGATAGTTTTGAATCTTCTCCTCCCCAATGAAAGTCCTTTCATTTGTCCTTCATCTTTTCCTCTTATTTCAAATGCAAGAAATGCATCATGTCTCAACCTTACCTTCATTACATTTATATTAACTTTGTCTGGTCACCTACCTGATGACAACCAAAAATTGCCCATGGCTAGAAAGGCTTCTAAGCAATAGATGGATAGCCAGGCAAACAGAATTGATTCTCCTTCTGCAGCTTAACTATCCCCATGAGGCAAGAGCTAACAGTGTCTGGAAGCAATAATCAGCAGCCAACAAAAGTCAAGGCTGAGTTTGCCTTAAAACTGATAAAGACACAAATGTGCATCACCCACTTAAAAGTGAAAAGCAGCCATGCCTTATCTCACAACAGCCAGGTCCCTATTAAGCTGCTGTGTTTCTCCATTAAACAAAATAACCCAAAGTTTGGGAGGTAAGTTTCATCCAATTTGAAAAAACCTTGAAATGGGGAGTTGGAATTCCAGATCAATTATTCATTTGTTGTGTGATCTTGAACAAGGCTCTTAAATTATCTGAGTCTTGGTTTTCTCATCTGTAAAAAAGGAATCATAACACTTGCCTTATCTATCTCACAGGAATGTTTAAGAATAAAATTAGATCATATATGAAGGGGATCTTAACTTTTTTTTTGCATCATAGTCCCCTTTGGCAGTCTAGTGAAGTCCAAGAATCCCTTACCAGAATGCTTGCTTAAAAAAAAATACAAAGTATTACAAAGGAGATCTATCAGATTAAAATAAAGTTACCAATTTTAAAAAAAGTTCATAATTTCCAAGTAAAGATTCTCTGTTATTAAGGAACATGTTTTGAAAACACACACACTCTCTCTCTGTTTCTTTCTTTCTCTCAAGTATCTAAATGAACACCATACACTCATATATATGTACCTATATATATATGAGCCATTATTATTATTAATTCCTTAATCCTATGATCAGTATGGTTATGTCCTTGAAATCAATCAATTAATCAATATTAAGCACTTACTTTCTGCCCAGCAATGTGCTTGGTGACCAAGAAATAAATACAAAAAAAAATGAAACAAATCCAGTTCCCAAAGAATTTATATTCTAATAAGAAATACAAGTATGTGTGTTTATATGTATGTATATACATTTATATGTATGTATATGTGCATATGCATACATATAAATACATATGAGTGTGTATATAAGTATAAAATAACACATAAAAATATTTAACTACAAGGTAGGTTGAGATGGCAAGGATTAGCAGTTGGGAGATAGGGAAATCAGGAAAGGTCTGAGTTCTATCATGAAGGAAGAGAGGGATTTTATGAGACAAAGTCGAGAAAGGAGGGCATTCCAGGCATAGAGGACGGCCAGTGCAGAAGCAGAATTGGAAGATGGAGGGGTAAGACAGTTTCGCTGGACTGTGGCATGTAAGGGGAGTATAGGGAGCCTGGAAATATAGTCTGGGACAAAGATGTCAAAGTGTTTCAAAGGCAAAACAAACGAGCAGTCTGTGCCCTTAAGGAGTTTACACTCTCCTGGAGAAATAAAATTTCTAAGCAGAAAAGTAAATATAATTTAATTTGAGGAAGGAGAAAGCTCCAACAGCTAATAGGACTAGCAAGTGCTTCCCATAAGAGCTGGCACCTGACTTAAGCCATAAAAAATGCTAAGGATTGTAAGAGATGATAATGAGAAAGAAGTCAAGTCAACAAGCCCTTACAATGTGCCAAGCATTGTACTAATACTGAGAATACAAAAATCTAGTCCTTGCCTTCAAGGAGTTCACAGTCTAATAGTGGAGACATCATGAAAACAAGATACTATAATTACTGCATGTAGAGAGTAGATGGAAGGCAATCCGTGAGGCAAGGAATCAGCAGTAAAGAAGGGAAGAAAAAGTCTCCTGCCAAAGGATGGATTTGAGATGAATCTTGAAGGAAGCCAGAGAAGCCAGGAGGCAATGGATGGAAGAGAGACCATTCTGTGCATGGGAAGCAGCCAGTAAAAACACTGAGAACAAAGTTAAGAGTTGGAATGCTATGTGTGGCTAAATCATAGATCATAGATCATAGAGTTCATGGAGGGGAGTGAAACATAAAAGTTTAAAGACTAGAAAGGTAGGAAGGAGACAGTTTGTAAAGGGCTTTAAAAGCCAAATAGAGGTGCCTTAAGAAATGAAGAACAAGATAATCACAAAAAGACATGAAAAGACTTCTATGAAGAGATGGAAGTGAACTGAGCAGAACCAGGAGACCTTCGTACATAGTAACAGCAATAAAATACAATGATCAACTGTGAGTGACTTAACTTATCAGCAATGCAAGATCCAAGACAACTCTAAGGGACCTATAATGAAAAGGCTTATCCACCTAAATAGATTCAGGCAAATGGCTGAATGCAGACTGAAGCATGCCATTCTTCACTTTATTTTCTCCAAGAATTTTTTTCACAAGAGTAAGCAATATGTGTCTTCTTGTATAATATGGTGAACATGGAAATACAAATTAAATGATAAAACATATACAACCTAATATCATATTACCTGTGATCCTGGGAAGGTGATAGGGTGGAAGGAAAAAAAGAATATGGATTATAAAATATCAAAAAATGATTATTAAAAATTATTTCTACATGTAATTTGGAAATTGAAAATTTAAGAGGAAAAAAGGCAAACAGAGAATTTTATAGCTGATTCCAGAGATAAGTAGTTAATATGGTGATTTATTAAGTAAGGCTGGAGGTGGAAGGAAACATGGTCAGATAGAATAGCACTTGGAGCCACTTCTTGGGGAATGCATTGAAGTAGGAAGATGTTTGAGGCAAGGAAGCCAACCAGAAAATTATTGCATAGTCCAGGTGACAAGTTATAAGAGCATATACAAAGACTGTGGCTGTATGAATGGAGAGAATACTCATATGAGTAATGTTGTGAAGGTAGAAATGATGAAACTTGACCACAGATCAGATATGTGGGCTCGGTGCTAGAGAGAAGTTGAAAATTCACTGAAGCCATGAGCCTGGGTGACTAGGAGGATAATAGTGCCCTTTACAGTATTAGAAAAGTTCATAAGCAAGGAGGACTTGGGGAGAAAGATGATGAGTTCTGTTTTGGACAAATTGAGTTTGCAAACAGTGCATCACAGGAGAACCAAAAAACAAAAGCAAAAAAAGCAAAAAAAAAAAAAAAAAAAAACCTTGCCAAGTGAGACAAAGAGGTCAGGGATACAATACCAGGTTTGAGGAATACAATGTATAATAAGTCTGAAAAGATAGACTGGAGAGAGATTGGGGAGGATTGAAACTGTTTTAAAAACACACAGTGGACAAAATATTTTAACCCAAAAACAAGGAGTCTCCAAAAGTTTTTTTGCATTATGTGCAAGACGCCTTTCTTAAGTACTAAGCCTTTTCTTGTTCAGATTTAAGATTTTTCTGCAAGATGGTCTCTACTTCTTTTAATTATGGAATAGGAATTGGATCCATGCTTTCATTGGTATAGGGAAAACAGGAGAACTTCCTTAATAATGCAGGTCAACTGCATTTCTTCAAATTATAGTTGTAAAACACTGACAAGTTAAATGACTTGCCCAAGGTCACAAAGTCAGTATATGTCAGAGGCAGGATTTGAATCCAAGTCTTTTGTCTATCCACCACAAAATACTATCTCTGTTTGTAATTATTATCATTAAGCCAAAAAAAAAGTCATATCCTACATTATTTTATTTTTTTCTTCATGTTACTGAAGCCCAAGAAAGTCCCAAACTGTTTTCCATTTCCTCCTCATCTGTTCCTTTTGCTCCACCTCCATTTCAGACCAGATTGAATATCCCTCCTCTCCAAGAAAAATGAACAAAACTTCCTCCAGGACCCAGTAACAACATTAGCCCTGGAACAGCTGGCAGAGAGCTGCCCAGGACTCTCCCTGCCCACAGTTGCTCTAGAGAAACAGACCAAGTTAATATCCAAACAACACCCCCATAAGCCCCCCCCCACCAGACCACAGGCACAATTCATACTACACATCACATTCCATTTGAACAAAAATCTCACTGTAACAAAAGGATTTCTGAGACCCTTGATTACATGCAGCATTCAATAGGAAAATTCTGATTCACTCAAAGAATAGCAAATGATTCTCATTCAAACTTTTTCCCCCTTGGGCTGGCCTTTTCCAAGGAGCTTACTTGTACACTTAGAAATTATACAAATCTCAGTGTCTGTGAACCGTGCAAATCAAGGGAAAATGTTTGCTGTTCTTTAAGTGCAGTAGAAACCTCTCCTTCCAAAGAAACCTCATAGCTGAAAAATCTATCCTGATACAAGGCAAAGTGGGGTCAGGAGAATTGACCAAATTCAGTTGGTCAACAAATATTTGTTAAGAACTTGCTATATGCTTACATCATTCCCAGTTTGTGGGGGACACGAAAAAGTCTAAGACATATTGTGAAATTTATTTTCCCTTTAGGTATATCAGACATACAGACATAAAAAGCTAAATAACATTCAAGTGCTAAACAACAGACCAGTAATCAAAGAGAACCTTGTTTATTGAACTCTGTACCTCACATAATGCTCCAGGGCTTACAAACTAAATTATAGATGTTTGATATATTGGTAGAAGGATTTGTCACACCAGAAATTCCCTGTGATAAAGAAATCACAGGCCCTTTGTATATTCTAATAATAAAAGGAATGCCATAAGGAAGTGTGATACTAAATGCTAAATGCTAAATATCAACTCATAAGAAGAGAAAACCAATTTTATTAGAAAGAAGGTAGATCTTCAACTGGGCCTTGAAAGATGTGTTGAAACTAGACAGACAGCCAAAGAAAGAATGAGAAAATGAATCTNTTGAAAGATGTGTTGAAACTAGACAGACAGCCAAAGAAAGAATGAGAAAATGAATCTCCCTCTTTCTTCCCAGAGATGGGGGCTATGGGTGTGGAATGTTACATATATTTAGTTGGTGAATTAGTTAGTTTTCTTGAATTGCTTCCCCCTCCCTATATTATGAGTGATCATTTTCATGATAGAAAAGTATGTAATAGATGATTTAAAAAAGCTGAAAAGGCCAGTAAATTTCCAAAAATAAAGTAATATAGAATGAAACAAAAAAAAAGGCAGCAAAAAGAAAAAAATAATACATTCTAGGCCCAAGAACAACATGATGTAAGTGAAAAGATCACTTCTTTAATTCCATGTCTTTTTGTTAAATGAGAACAGGTCCTAGCAAGACCATCCTTTCCTTTTATTTCCCCCAAGTCATAGAAATAGAAACAATACAAATCTGTGACTTTCCTTCTCTTCTTCCTGAATTGATGATTTTTCCTCTGGTAAACTTTTTCCTGGTAGGATTACAGATAGGCCCCCCCCAAAAAAAAACTATTGCCTACTTCTCAGTTAACATTAGAGAGCCTTTTTTAAAGTTTTTCCTTAATCTTCCTTGCTAATGACCTAACTAGAGTGAAGATCCAACCTCCTTCAATGTCTAACTCATATTCTACCTCCTCATTAAGGACTTCCTTGATGCTTTCCACCACCCAGTCATAAGTTGCAGCTATCTCCTCTGAACTTTCTTAGCACTTCATTCAGGCTTTTCTTAAGTTCGTTTTAATAAGAATTTATTACAAAGATGAAAATGAAAGCCCCTGAACTATAATTCAGAGGTTGGGAGAAGAGGGGTGATGGAGAGAAAGACAGCACAAACATAGATGAGTAAATACAGAATATATGCAAAATATGCTGGGGCAAGGGACTCCTTAAAATTAATGGTGAATGACTTTGTTGTTGTTTGTGTTTAGTTCTCATATAGGACCAATGACATCAAACAGTGATGTCAACTTTTGAGTAAACTGAGTTAAGTGAGTCAGAATTAAACAAAATTATCAACCTCATTCTCTCTTCCAGAGTCATCAAAGTCCAGGGGCAAGATAAAAGTCAAGACAATTTATGATGGCCCAGGATGCAATGAATGACCTTGGTGTCTTCAATGTCTGACCAAGTTCTAAGCGTTCCATGGCACCTACTTCACTGTCTTCATGGTGGATGCAGCAAATTGTTCTCATCCATCTATTCCACTGGAAGAAATCTTCATGTGCTTGAGGTAAACATCCCCCTTACTCCCTGACGGGTCTGAGACCTGTTGATTACCCTTCATCTAGCCTAACTTGTCATCTGAAAATGGTTTTACTGGCATGAGGCTGCTGCTTCTTGGAGCTACAAGTGAGAGTTGAATGAGAGCAGGACACCAATGATGAGCAGACCTGAAAAGGACTCAGCAAGCCCTCATACCAGAGGTGTGAGTCTTCCCTGAAAACCCTCCACACCCCCAAATAGCTTTTAATGCCAAATAGAAGAGATTCTATTTTATTCCAAGAGAAAAGAGGAAGCAATGAAGCTTCCTGAGCAGAGAATTAGTGAGTTAGACTTGTGTTTTACAAGTACTAATTAGAAACTAGAAATAGACCATTATCTTATACCACTTACCAAGATAAGATCAAAATGGATACATAACCTAGGCATAAAGGGAAAAATCATAAGCATATTAGAAGAACAGGGAACATATTACCTATCAGATTTATGGCTAGGAAAATAATAATAAAAAAGATTGAGGGGCAGCTGGGTAGCTCAGTGGAGTGAGAGTCGGGCCTAGAGTCAGGAGGTCCTGGGTTCAAACCCGGCCTTAGCCACTTCCCAGCTGTGTGGCCCTGGGTGGGTCGCTTGACCCCCATTGCCTACCCTTGCCAATCTTCCACCTATGGGACAATGCACTGAAGTTCAAGGGTTTAAAAAAAAAGATTGAAGGAATTATAAGATGAAAAATGGATAATTTTGAATATATTAAACTGAAAAGATTTTGTACAAATAAAACTAATGTACCCATGATATGAAGGAAAGCAATAAATTGGAGGGAAATTTACATAGCCAGTTTCTTAGATAGAGGTTCCATATCTAAAATATAAAGAGAACTTTGTAAGGATATGAGCCATTCCCCAAATGATAAATAGTCAAAATATATGAATAGACAGTTTTTGGACAAAGAATTCAAAGCTTTTATATATGTATATAATTATAATTATGTAATTAAATTGAAAAATGCTCTAAATCATTGATTAGAGAAATGCAGATCAAAGCAACTCTGAGATATCTCTCACCTGTTAGATCAACTAAAATGATAAAAAGAGCAACATGACAAATGTTGGAGGGCATGTGGGAAAATGGAGACACTTAAACACTGTTGGTAGAACTATGAACTGATTCAACTATTTTTGGAAAACAACATGGCACTATGATCAAAGAGTTACAAAGCTGTGTGTACCTTTTGATCCAGCAATGCCTCTATTAGGTTTATTTCCTGAGATCATCAAGGGAAAAGGAAAAGAACCTATATGCTCTAAAATATTTATAACAACTCTCTTTGTGGCAGCAAAGAATCAGAAATTGAAAGGATGCTCATCAACTGAGAAATGACTAGACAAGTTGTGGCATATGATTGTGATGGAATACTACAGCATCATAAGAAATGGGGAATAGGTTAATTTTGGAAAAACATTAAAAGACCTATATGAAATTATGAAGAATGAAAGGTGGAGAATCAAGAGAACATTATATTCAGCAAGAGAAATGTTTGAAGAATGGCTTGTATATATGTTCAACTCCAAAGAAAGAACTAATAAACAAAAATAAGTACAACATAGTTTTATACATACATAAACATTTTTGTCAAATGATGCCTTCTGTAATGGGGAAAGTATAGAAAGGGAGAGAGTTTCTGAGTATTTTAATGTGACAAACTAATTTTTTAAGTAGTATTTTATCAGCCGTGTGGAAGATAAATTGGAAAAAGGTGAGCAATAAGGAAGTTACTGCAATATTCCATTAGAGGGACAATGAAAGTATGGCAAGAACCACACTGGTGGCCAGTTAAGTGGAGAGGGGACAGCTATGAGAAGAGTTCTGAAGGTAGCAACAACAAAACTAGGCAATTCTTATGCCCATGATCATATTTCTATTTGTATTATTCCTATTTGTGTCCATAACTCACCATCCCTACTAGACTAAAAGCTTCTTGTGGACAGAAACTATGTCATAGTCATCTTTGTATCCAACACAAGGATGCACACTCTTGGCATAATACAAATTATAGGGCCTCAACAAGTACTTACTAAACTATACATTCATCAGCAGCCACAAATCATGTTTGCTGAAAGTACAGTTTGAAACAAATTGCCCTAATTTTAGGAGAGACGTGGCAGACTTCTAAGGTAAAACCGATTATTGTTTTTGGTAAGAAATCCCATGAAAAGGGAAGATAGGTGGCTCAGGGGATAGACAGGTAGTCCTGAGTTCAAATCCAGTCTCAAATACTTCAAGCTGTGTGACCCTGGGCAAGTCACTTAATACTAATTACTTAGCCAACTTTACCACTCCTGCCATAGAACCAATACTTAGTATTAGTTTAAAATGGATAGAAAAAAAAAGATTTAAAGAAAAGGTGAAGGGAACAAGCATTTTTAAGCATTTGCCATATTCTAGGGATTGTTACTAAGTGCTTTACAAATATTATCTCCATAGCTAATGAGTTTATGGCAGCTGATTTCAACCCCAATCTTTGTGACTCCACGTCCAATAATCTATTCACTGTATCATCGAGCAGAGCTTCAAAAAATAGGCCTTAAAGGAATTTGATTATATGTAGGGAGGAGGAAGAAAAGAAAAAAATTAAATATTCACTAATCGAAGAATATTTAATTTTTTTAAAAAACATATATGGTAAGGCCAATCTTGATCCCAGGCAGTACCAACAGGAGCCTGTGTGGTGTGATCTGAGTAATATGAGAAAAAGCTCTGCTGAAGAATATATTCACCTTTTAGTGATGCTTGCAACAACTCTACCATTAATGATTCATTCCTTTGCCATAAAAAATACCCACTGTTAAGCTTCAAAAGCTCCTAGAGCACAAAGTAATCTTTCTGAGTAGAAATTAGGATAGAGTAAAGCAATAGGACCAGAGCTTTTGTTTTGCCTGAGGGAAATAAGATGGAGAGAGAGACAGAGAGGCTGGGCAGGCAAGGAGGCTCAACACATGGGAGTCTAATAGACTTCTAGATTTAGATCAGGAAGGGAACTTAAAGGTTGTAGAGACCAACCTGCTTGTTTTATTGATGGGGAAACTGAGATTCAGAGAAGAGAAGTATTAAAATCAGAACTGATCGATAGGGGAAACACTAGAAGCACCAAGGAACCTTGACTCATTCTCCTAAACCTGAAATCTTGCACTGGAGAGAAGAGTGTTTGGAGATGTTGCTTTTCACAATTAAAGGTGTTTCATTTTGGGTCAAGAATTCAGGAAAGATCTTAAACCTCTGACTACTTAAAAACCTAGGTCCATCTGATAAAGACTCCAGTTAACAGGAAAGATTCCAATGAGTGCCTTCCCCTGAGTCAGGGGCTGGTGGTTCCTTGTATCAAGACCAAGGACCTTTAACTCCATCAAAGTATCACAATTCATCGTGTAGGTAGACAGGAGTTTTATCAACCAAGAACTAAGACTAGTCAAAACTTGGCCATAATAAGAGTCTAATAGCTATCCTCCATGGAAGAAGGGAGCTCTAAAGCTAAAACTGAAGTGGTTTTCAGCAACAGTAGTGAACTGAAGTCTGAAAGAAAAAACATGGAGGGCAAGACCAAGCCAGAGGAATAAATGGTGCCATAACCCTAGGCATGCCTAAGCTGGGGCTAAAGGATCAATTAGACCAAAAATAAAGAAAATGTGCAATGAGGATACATTAAACATTTTCCAGTAAATTACAGGAGTGAAGAAAGGATGCTCACTTTCCCTACTATTATTTGATATATTCTGGAAATACAGCAGTAGAAATAAAAGAAGAAAATGAAATTAAAGGAATATAAGAGAGGGAAGAGGGGGCAGCTGGGTAGCTCAGTGGATTGAGATCCAGGCCTAGAGACGGAAGATCCTAGGTTCAAATCCGGCCTCAGACACTTCCTAGCTGTGTGACCCTGGGCAAGTCACTTGACCCCCTATTGCCTACCCTTACCACTCTTCTGCCTTAGAGCCAATACACAGTATTGACTCCAAGATGGAAGGTAAGGGTTTAAAAAAAATAAAAAATACATTTAAAAAAGAGAGGGAAGCCAGAAATAGGGTAGGTCAAGAATAAACCAAATTCAATGTGTAGGAAATGGGAGAGACTGTAGGAATATGATCACCATCTACTTTTACAAGAATACAGGAAGAGATGGGTTCAAATCCTACCTCTACCTTATAATGATTTTGTGACTCTGGGCAAATATATTAATGTCCCAGACAACTCCAAAGACTATGAGGTTCAGAGGAGGTATCAATCACATACTATGAACAGGTAGGATTTATACCAAGAATGCAAAATTGGTTCAAAATTTTAAAAAATATAATCATAATTAATCATATCAATAAAAGAGACAACAGAAATCATATGATTATCTCAATAGAAGCAGAAAAAGCTATTGGCAAAACACCTAGGAATAAATGGGACTTTCCTTAAAATGATAAGTAGTACCTATCTAAAACCTTCAGGAAGCATTATCTATAATGGAGATAAGAAAGAAGCCTTCCCAATAAGATCAAGGGTGAAACAAGGATGTTCATTATCACCACTATCCTTCAATACTATACTAGAACTTCTATCTATAGTAATAAAAGAAGACAAAGAAATTGAAGGAATTCGAATAGGCAATAAAGAAACAACAATTATTCTTTACAGCTGATACGATGATATACATAGAAAATGCTAGAAATCAACTTAAAAACTAGTTGACACAATTAACAACTTTAGCAAATTAGTAGGATATAAAATAAACATGCAGAAATCATCAGCATTTCTATATATTACCAACAAAGCCTAGCAAGAAAAGATAGAAAAATTCCTTTAAAATAACTCGACAATATAAAACACTTGGGAGTCTACCTGCCACGGAAAACCCAGGAACTATATGAATACAATTACAAAATTACAATTTTTCTGCATAATGGTTGGTCTAATTCACAACTCCACTAACTGTCCATCATTGTTCCAATTTTTCCATATCCTCTTCAAAATTTAACACACAAATACAGATCTAAACAATTAGAGAAAGACTAATTGCTAATAGGGAGGTATAGCCAATATAATTTTAAAACTGATAATTCTATCTAAATTAATTTACTTTTCAGTGCCATTTCAAACTACCAAAGAATTATTTTATAGTGCTAGAAAAAACAATTACAAAATTCATCTGAAAGAACTTCAAGGAAATCAATGAAAAAAATATGAGAAGCTTTATTTGATTTTTTTATTTTTTATTTTAAAAATATTTTTCCATGTTTATATATTTCATTTTCTTTCTTTCCTCTCTTCCCTCCTCCCTCCCAGATCCAATGAGCATTGCCTTATACAAATATTATCACTTATACCTACTGCTATATTATCCATTTTTGCAATGGAACAATCTTTTAAAATCAAAACCCCCAATCATATATCCATATAAACAAGTGATAAGTCATTGGTTTTTTTCTTCTGTGATTCTACTTCATAAGTTCTTTCTCTTGATGTGGATAGCATTCTTTCTCATAAGTCTCTTGGGATTGTCTTGTAGTAGCAGAGTCCATTACATTGGATTGTTCCACAATGTTTCACTTTCTGTATACAATGTTCTCTTGGTTCTGCTCTTTTCACTCTGCATCAGTTCCTGGAGGTTCTTCCAGTTCATATAGAAATCCTGCAGTTCATCTTTCCTTACAGCACAATAGTATTCCATCACCATTATATACCACAATTTGTTCAGCCATTCCCCAACTGAGGGGCAGCCCCTCATTTTCCAATTTTTTGCCACCACAAAGAGCAAGGCTATGAATATTTTTGTACAAACATTTTTCATTATTATCCTGTTAGGGTACAAATATAGTAGTGGTATTGCTGGATCAAACGATATGTATTCCTTTAAAGCCCTTTTGGGCATAACTCTAAATTGACTTCCAGAATGATTGGATCAATTCAGCTATACTAGATTTTAAACCATAATTAAAACCTATGTGGGGTCAATTGAATAAGCAGGGGGAAGGGGTTCTTAGAGCTCTCAGCCCTCAGACCATCACATCATCTTCCAAGAAGTGAAACTGATAAAAACCCAGAAAATAAGCTGAGAATAATATCACAAAAGGACTGAAGTTTAAGAGGGTGCCCCAAACACACACAAAGGCCAAAAGAAAAATATGGATTGAACACAAATTCTGAAAGAGCTTAAAAAAGACATCAAAAACCAATTAATAGAGGCAGAGGAAAAGTGGGGTAGAGAAATGAAAGAAAAATGAAAGTGATGCCAGAAATATACATTAAAAAAAATCCTCTGACATACCACTTCATACCTATCAGATTGAGTAACAGGTTAGGAAAGAAAAATGACAAGTGCTAGAGGGGATATGGAAAAATCAGGACACTAATGCACTATTAGTGGAGTTGTAAACTGGTCCAACCAATATGGAGAATAATTTGGAACTATGCCCACAGGACTATAAAACTGTGCAGGAAAAGGAAAAGGAAAAAGACCTATACGTTCAAAAATATTTCTAGCAGTTCTTTTTGTGGTAGCATGGAATTCAACATTGAAGGGATGCCATCAATTGTGAAATGGCTGAACAAATTATGTTATATGATTATGATGGAATACTATTGTGTCATAAGAAATGACAAATAGGACGCTTTCTGAGAAATCTGGGAAGACATATGAATGTACACAAAGCAAAATGAGAAAAATCATGAGAACACTGTACTCGGTATTAGCAATATTCTAATCATAATCAAACTGTAAAAGATTTTATTTCTCTGATCAATACAATGATCCAAGACAATTCCAAAGGTCCCTGATAGAAAAATTCTATATACCTCCAGAGAGAGAATTGATGAAGTCTGAGTGTAGACCAAAGCATAATTTTTTTAACTTTACTTTTCTTGCCTTTTTTGCAACATGACTAACATGGAAATGTTTTACATGATTTACATATATAACTGATATCACATTGCTTGCCTTCTCAATGGGTAGGAAAGGAATAGGTGGAAGTAAAAGAATTCAGAAGTCAAAAAAAATTTTAAATGAATATTAAAAATGAATTAAGAATACGTTAAAGTTATGCCCTTCCCCTTCATTATATTTTCCCCCTCACTTTTATCTAAACTTTGTGTTTGTAGCTCCCAGATCAATGTAATTTTATAAACGTTGTTCTTCCACCCAGTCACCCTTAAACCCCATGTAATATGCCAGCTTCAGAAAGTTTTTATTTTGTTTGTTTATAGGGTATTTATGGACAGACTCAGCAACACCATCTTCCTAATTGTCTGCCTGCCAGTTGTCAGGATGTGTTAAGCTAAAAACATTGAAGGCTATTGCCCAAATGTGCAGTGACAGCATGATGAAGATTACCTCCTACTCTTTCTGGCTATCACTGGGAAAATAGACTTACCAAAAGGAAAAGAAATGAGACTGGAAACAAGGCAATGGCTTTGATGAGTAGTGGCATCAATAAGAAAGAGGTCATTCCTGGGCTAGGTATTCTTCTATTATATTGGACTTTTTAAAGGGAAAGTCCGAGATGTGGTTCAAGTGTACAGTTAGAAGTAAAAAAAAAAAAAAGATGCTTACAGTGAAATAGTAATTGTATAAACAGATAATGGCAGCAGACATTGATAGAGTACCCGTTCTAAAATAAATATCTCCAAAAATAAATGTCTCCAAAATCCATGTAAGTAGTATAAGTAGTAAATACTGATGATATCTGTCAATGTAGTGTTTTATAACTTTGTTAAATTATTTTTAATAGAATCCAACTTTTTATGAACCTATTTAGGGTTTTATTGGCAAAGATGCCGGAGTGGTTTGCCATTTCCTTTTCCAGCTTATTTTAAAGATGAGAAAACTGAGGTAAATAGACTTAAATGACTTGCTCAGGATCATACCTCCAGGAAGCATCTGGGAAGATGAGTCTTCCTGACTCCAGATTTGACGGTCTATCTGCTCTACCACCAAGCTGTTCGGATTTCATAGGTATACAGTAACATATATATATATATATCATCCAATATTGTTTTTGCAAAATCAAATGGTCCTCCATGATATAGGTAAGTATTATTATCTCCATTTAAAAAAAAAAGAAAATTGAGGTTCAAAAAGGAGGGTCCATTTAGCCATAGGAAAGTAGAATGTATGTAGTCAAAGCCTCTTGTTTTACAAATGGAAAAACTGAGGTCCAGAGTGTAGCAGCAAGAGAGATTAAGTGACTTGTTCAAGGTCACACAGGAAATAACTGATAGTACTGAGATTCAAACCAGGTCCTCTGACTCCAAATCCATCATTCTTACCATAAAACCATATTGCCTCCTCTGACTTACTGAGACACATGGTTAAGGGGCAACTAGATAACAAAGCAGATAGAGTGTTAGATCTAGATTCAGAAAGATCGGAGTTCAAAACTTCCCTCAGACACTTACTGACTGTGCCACCCTAGGCAAGTCAATTTAATCACTGGCTGTCTCGGTTTCCTCAATTGTAAAATGTAGATAATAATATAACCTATCTACTAAAGTTTTTTTAAGGATAAAATGAAATATTTGTAAAGTAATTTGTAATCCTTAAAGTGTTATATCTATATATGCTTGCTACAACCACTACTACTACTACAACCACCACAACCACCATTATTACTACTACTTCTACTGCTGCTACATACTATTAAGGGATAGATTCGGTCCTAGAACCCACATCTTAGAAACCTGATTCTGATAATTCCTTAGCAATTAATTATCTGTGTGAGCTTAGGCAAGCTAAATAACTTCTCTGACTTTCAAATTCCTCATCTGTAAAAGGAAAAGGATTGATGGCACTATCTCCAATGTCATAGTCTTCCATTTCTAATCTGAAATTGAGCATGTGTGTCCAAGTTCAGTGCTCTTGCCATTATTCCACACTGCTTCACTAAATGTGTGTAAATGTTTTTCAATTAGAAGGAGGCCTGGTTTCTACAACTAAGCAATATTTAAAGAAATATATTAATTTACTGTCTGTTCAAATGGACCATGAAGTAGCAAGGGACATTGGAGAACATGCTGGATTGGCCAACATAGCTAGCTGGATGACATTTGGCAAATCATTTGACTTTCTGAATCTCCTTCTCAAGGTCTGTCAAATGTGAATAATTCCTGACCCACCTACCTCGAGGGGTCAAGCTCAGGGTCAAAAATAATGTATGTAAAAAGAAGAGCTAAGTAAGTGGGAAGCAAATTATTTAAAAAAAAAAAAAAAACATTGCCTGAGATGAGGAGGGAAATGACTTGCTGACAGGAAACTTTTAATCCAGCAGGATCTAGAGCTTTTTCAAGGTCCTGCAAGTACACCCTGCTGGAAAATTCATACTCTGCATCTATTCCAGCCTAGCCCTGTGTTTAAATTCAGAGAGCTAAGTTTGGCTAGGCATAGTTTGGTCTCAAAATATATTATCCCTAGTCAAAACCAAGGATGAAAACAAACAAGATCTGGAAATATCATTACCATAGCACCAAATTTGGAGTCTATTTTTCAGTTCAGGTGCCCTAATTGCATTTCTAGAGGAAGAGAAATGTCTTTTAGAGATTTTCTAACAGAAGCCCAGAGGTTGGTGGTCATGTAGGCACTGGGTCAGCAGCATGCAGAGCAGTTGTGCCCATCAGGGTTATGTATAAATAGACACCAAGCGTATCCTGAACCTCAAACTTAGATTTGGTACTTCTCCATCTTCCATACTACTATGACCCCTTTTCTACCTGTTAGCCCTCTGAAGACCCTCAATTTGCTCATTCCTCTCAAAATCATACAATTACTTAATGAATTGGTCAGAACCCACATGGGTATCCCAATGCTCTGGATCCCTTTGAAGTCAAGGGGTGGGGGGAAGCTAAGAGAATGCATACAGACCCTCAAAATATAGCTTCATCAGCAGCCCTAACATCTGGGTTAAATATCTTCTGGGAGAGACTTCCAGGGATAGAGCCAAGATGGTGAAATAATCCTCAGCATCTCTGTGCCACCATGAGAATCCTCTCCAAACCAAGATTAAAATATCACCTCAAAGGGGCAGCTGGGTGACTAATTGGATTAAGAATCAGGCCTAGAGATGGGAGGTTCTAGGTTAAAATCTGACCTCAGACACTTCCTAGCTGTGTGACCCTGGGCAAGTCACTTAACCCCTATTGCCTAGCCTTTACCACTTTTCTGCCTTGGAACCAATATGCAGTTTAAATATACATATATACATTGCCACAGAACTGAATACAGGAGTGAAAGGACCAACAAGGAGACAGAGTGAAACAACTATCAAGAAAAGAAAAACCCAAAAGGTAGGCAATAAACATCTAGGGCTCTGGGGTGAGAAGAGAGCAGACCCAGCAAAATGCTGTAGCAAGGAGGGAAGAGCAAACCAAGAGTGAACCACACACCCCAAACCCACATCTGCTGTCCAAAGTTCAGGAACCTATGCCTGAGCCAACATCCAGACTCTAAGACCCTGCCTAAGCAAATAGAGGTAAAAGCCAACCCATAGCACTTGAAATTTCAAACCTGTGGAGAAGTCCCAGAATCCTAGCCCAGGGAATTCTAGTCTGGGCTTGGGACAGGGACTTAATTCACACTTCCGGGTGGATGATAGTACTAAGTACTGATCTTTTTGTCTAAAGCTCAGGGTGAAGCTCCAAGATAGGACAATCAAGGATGTGCCTGACTGGATCAAGTATACAGTGAGACCAAAAACTTGAGACTAAGCCTGAGGCTAGAATTTGATCAGTTCCAGACCTTATCAAGATCAGAGTGAGATGAAAAGCTTACATCTAAGCCTGAGGCAAGTCTTTAAGCTATCAGCATCTCAAGGGTCAATTGAATCAGTGGGGGGAGGGGACTCTAAGAGCTCTCAACCCTCTGACCACTACATCAACCCCCCAAACCCACCTATGATTAGATAGGAAAAATGAGCTAACAAATAAAGCACCTAACTCTAAAGAATTTTATAAAGACAAAGAGCAAGGTACAGACACACAGAAGGGGACTGTGAAAGCAAAGGAAATACACCCAAAGTCCAAAAGAAAAATAAATATCTTCCAGGACATGGTGGCTCACCAACTGACCATTATTCTATTATTAGAATTTTAAAATGTTAAAGCAAAAAAAAAAAAACTCAGAATATAGAAAGATTGAACATAAAACCAAACAGTAGAACTAGCAAAGACCATCACAATTACTTAATCCAGTGATTCCCAAACTGGGCGCCACTGCCCCCTGGTGGGTGCTGCAGCGATCCAGGGAGGTGGTGATGGCCACAGGTTGATTTATCTTTCCTATTAATTGCTATTAAATTTTTTTAATTAATTTCCATGGGGATAAGTAATATTTTTTTCTGGAAAGGGGGTGGTAGGTCAAAAAAGTTTGGGAACCACTGACTTAATCCAAATCCTCCACTCTATAGGTATAAAACTGAGGTCCAGTGAGACTTAAACCCAGGCTGATGGTAACTAGTTCTGCTACTAGTTACAGTTGTTACCGATTAATCAGTTCCTTAACTCTATGTCAGGGATCTCCCTACTTCCTTCAGATCACTTCTCATACAAGGCATTTTCTTGTGCTAGGATAGAAAATTTCAAGTGATGAAATGTCTCTGTAGTCTAAACCACTAAAATAAAAGTATCTCTCCCAATTATAGGTAGGGTCTATATATTTGATTTTTCTACATTCAATTGGGATATAAGATGTAACTCAGCTGATATATCAGGACAGGGATGGCAACAGGATTTCACTAGGAGGAAGGGTCAAGACCAACCCCAACCAAGAAGAAGGCATCTAGACAAGGATAAAAGCAAATCTAGAGAAATCAGCAAAGGTGCAGGAAAAAAAGGGGCACAGAGAGATGCCAAATACATCAATAGTCACATAGGGTCCAGAATCCAGGTGATCAGACAAGCAATAAAAATAGCTCTAGGGAGCAGGATTGGCAAGTTCTGATGCTAGGAAAAGCCTAGTTTATATCTGCCTGATTTTAGACATCCTATGTTTGGGAAGCCCAGAAATCACGTCTTAATCATAGTCACTGAGAACCCTGCTGGCAAACCTTACCCTTTTGAAGCTGCAACAGAGGTGCCAGAAATAACAGTAATTAACTATGTTTCCTTCTAGGTTTAAGGCAGGGCTGAAGACAATAATCCACCTGAGAGTCAGACAATTAAGGACTTCCCTCCTCCCCTGGCCTCATCATCTATTAAATTGCATAGA
Source organism: Gracilinanus agilis (assembly GCF_016433145.1). Lineage (NCBI taxonomy): Eukaryota > Metazoa > Chordata > Mammalia > Didelphimorphia > Didelphidae > Gracilinanus > Gracilinanus agilis. The sequence goes on from NC_058135.1 coordinate 200,818,590, forward strand.
TAATTCAGAAACCAACTCACTCTCATTTATCACTCCATGACTTTCCCTCACTCATCAAAGCCCAGCTTTGGCATCTTGCAACTTTTATGCCTATTTAAACTCATAATCTCCATCTTAATGCTTCCTTAATGACATTTTATCATTTAGTGGTTCTTCATTTAAATTCTCAAGTGTCAATATTAACATTAGCATTAACATTTGCATATTTATAAGGTAAAAATAGGATCTTGATCAAACGGTCAGACTCAGGATCTATGATCACTTTCATCTGTAGTCCTCAAATGGTTTTTTTCATTTCTTTTTGTTGACACTGACCCTGACTAAGGATTTTATTTTAATTGTGATTATAATTTATGATTTCATTTTAACAAGTATTTGTCAGATGCCATCCCTGAGTCCATGACCTGAGAAGGGGAAGCTCCTCATCAGATGGTATCTATATTCATTTCAATTTCTCATTTTGTGGCTGCTCTGTTCTATTTTCCCAGAAGAACCAGGGGTCAAATATTAAATGAGAAGTGCCTTTCATATTCACTGTTTTTCAGTGATTGCTGGGAAAAAGTTGGACCTTTCAATATCAATTTGAATTGTTGGGAAAACAAACCACCTAAGAGAAGAAAATTAATATTTTCATCTCTACCATTTTCAAGGACACTGTAAACAGCCTTTTTTTTCAATTTCCACAATAATTATTTCCTGGATCACAGCAGCCTTCTATGCATATGGTAATATACCAGTGGGACACAGAATCATAAAATGTTAGAGCTAGAGGGAACCGTAGAGATCTCTAGTCCAAACTCCTCATTTGACAGATGTGGAAACCAGTCTAGAAGGGGGATGTGATTTGCCAAATGTTTCAGAGCTAGTTAGTGATAAAGGCAAACCTAGAACCTAAGGGGCTTAATCCCTAAATCCAGTGCTTTTTAGGTAAAAGGGAATAAACATTTATGATTACATACTATGTGTCACTACAGTGCTAAGTATTTTTTTTCAAATATTGTTTCCTCTGATCCCCCAACAACCTTGTGAAGTTAATATTATTATTATCCTCATTTTACAAATGGGGCATATAGGTTTACAAATAAGTTATAAACCTGTGTGTACCCTTAGATTGAGCAATACCACTGTTTGGTCTGTTTCCCAAAGAAATCTGGAAAACAGGTTAAGTGATTTGCCTAGGGCCATATAACTAGTAAATGTCTGAGATCAGATTTGAACTCAGGTCTTCCTGATTATAGGACCAGTACTCTATCCACTGCACCCACCACCACCTGCTTCTTTACACTCTACTATATAACCATTTTGCCTTCAAAATAATCTGTTAAATTTTTACTAATTTACATAGCATAATTTATATCGAATTTTATAGTTCACAAAGAATTTTTCCTCAGAACAACCCTGTGAGGTAAGTAGCACAAATATTATTCTTCCCATTTTGCTCATGAAGAAAATGAAATTCAGAATACATCCTTATAACTAGAAAAGATTATTAAGTTAAAGAGCCCAGCCTTTCTAATTCTAAAGTCATTGTTCCTTCCACCATAACACATCTCCATTTTACCCTGAGAGGTCTTGTTTATTCATCATTGTTCAAGTGTCATCTTCTCCATTAGATTGTGAGCTCCTTGAGGTCAAGGACTGGTCTGGCACACAGTAGGTGCTTAATAAATGCTTGTGGACTTCTCTCTCCTATTCAAAGCACAGATAAGCTCAGTTGTCACATATGTCAGGGCCCTTTACAAATGCCCAAAGACAAATGTACAGACTACAGATAACCAAGATTTACTACAGTTAATCCTCCGAGAATGCTTTTCCTACTTAAGGCATATCTCTAGATTTCTATCTTTTGATCTGGATCCATAATTTCATTGATATGGAAACTCCAACCACTGTACAGATCAATAACTTGTCTTTAATAGGGTATTAGAAAGTTAGTTGCCTGGGGCACCAAGAAGTGAAGCGTCTTACTGTTAGTCACCTAGCCAGTATGGCTCAGAGGTAGAAAGTCGACCCAAGTCTTTCTGACTCTAAGTTGTCAGTTATGTTATGCTGCCTCAAGAATTAAATAATTACAATTTCTCTGGGTGCGTAAGTTAAAATAGATCTGTTGGAGGAATTCACAAAATTATAATGTTTGGGCACACTGTAACTTCATGTTATCATATCTCAATTGAGCATTCATTATTTCCTTTTATTCTGTTCTGATTGACTCTTTAAAATATTACACACAGAAATGGGGACATTTATACACTTGGTGGAACTGGGAACTGGTCCAACCATTTTGGAGAACTATCAGGAATTATGCCCAAAGAGATATAAAACTGTGTGTACCCTTTGGCCCAGCAATACCACTTTTGGGTTTGTTTCCCAAAGAGATCATGGAAAAAGGAAAAGAATGTATATGTCCCAAAATATTTACAGTTGATCGCTTTGTGGTGACAAAGAACTAAAAACTATGGGGATGTCCATCAATTGGAGAATGGGCGAACAAACTATGGTATATGATTGTGTTGGAATACTACTACACAGCAAGAAATGATAAGCAGGTTATTTAAAAAAAACAACTTGAAAATACCTACATGAAATTATGCAGAGCAAAATGAGCAGAATCAAGAAAAAATTATATACAACTATAGAATTAATATTTGAAGAATAACTTGTGAATGTCCACCTCCAGAGAAAGAACCGACAAATAGAAACACAAAAGATATAATTTATATATACATTTTTTTATCTGTCAACTCTGTCACTACCTATGTGAATGAAGACAAGTGTCTAATTTTCTTATCATCAAAAGAAAATTCAACTTTCTTTTTTTTATTAGCAAGAACATATTTTGTCTTCCTCTAGCCTTTCCCCAATACCCAACAAAAAGAACAAAATAAAACCCTTGCAACAAATATGTATAATTAGTCAAAATAAATTTCCATGTTGACCATGTCCAAAAATAGATGTCTTTCTACATATTTAGTCCATCACCTTTCCCTGGGAAGGTTGAAAGACTGTTTTTATCACCAATTTTCTAGAATTATGGCTAATAATTGAATTGACCAGATTTTTTATGTCTTTGTTTCACAATGGTGGTGTTACACACTTTCAATTGTTCTCCTGGTCTGTTCACCTTGCTCTGCATCAGCTCTTACAAGTATCCTCAGGTTATTCTCAAAACACCTCCTTATTTCTTTAAACAATAATATTCCAATACATTCATGTAACATAATTTTGTTCAGCCATTTTCATTCTCCAACTGGAAGGCATTCTTTATTTTCTAGTTCTTTGCCACCACAAAAAATCTTTGAACCTATAGGATCTTTTTCTCTTCCTTTGATTTCTTTAGGGTATAAGCCAAACAGGCATATAAAAGGATCTAGAGACCGCACCATTCAGTAACTTGGGGGCATAGTTCTAAATTGGTTTCCAGAATTGCTAGACCAATTATCAAGTTTCCACCTTAAAGATATTCAGACATAACTGCTTAAATACTAGCTGCTCTTACTGCCAAAAGCCACACCAGGCTCAAACAAAATTTTGAGGGTATTTGCCACTTGTCTATTGTTTTCCAAAGGGGCCTCTGAAACATAGTTTTGAAAATAATACCTTACAAGGTCACGTGTTCTCCAACAAGCCAGTAATTATAGTCAATAGAAATAGATCAACAATTTTGTGTTGTGCTAATTTGACAAAATAAGACTCATTTCCCATCATCACAAATTATGCTGCTTGAAAAAGATGCTGAATATGGTGATGTGCCAACATGTTATGAGAACTATCTAAAATCCAAAGCCCTGTTACTGTTTGCAAAAATTAATACAAGGATAAATATTTTATATTTTTAAAATTGGATTTTAGTGGATTCCATATGAATCCATGTAACCTGACTGCTAGAAAATGAAATATGGTCTTACATTAGAAAGCAACTAGGTGGGTCAGTAGATAGAGCACCTGGTCTACAGTTAGAAGAACTCAAAGCCAAATTTTGCCTCGGACACTTCCTAGCTGTGTGACCCTGGGCAAGTCACTTAACCTCTGTTTGCCTCAGTTTCCTCATTTGTAAAATGGGGTGATAATAGCACCATCTACATGCCAAGATTGTTATGAGAATAATGTAAGATGATATTTGTAAAACAGCACCTAGTGGGTGCTTTATGAATGTTCACTATTACAATTATTATCTTATGCTTCATTAATTGAAGATGAGAAACCAAAATATGACTTGATTCAATTACAACTAGAATATTGTCTTTGGTTCTGAGTATCACATTTTTTAAATAAAACTCTTACCTTCTGTCTTAGACTCAATACTGGGTATTGGTTCTAAGGTAGAAGAGTGGTAAGAGCTAGGCAATGGGGGTTAAGTGACTTGCCCAGGGTCACACAGGTAGGAAGTGTCTGAGGTCATATTTGAACCCAGAACCACCCATCTCTGGGTCTGATTCTCAATCCACTGAGCTACCCAGCTGCCCCCCCATCCCGGGTATCACATTTTAAAGGGAATCTTGACAGGCTAGGGCACATCCGAGAAAGTGGGCATTATGATGAGGATTCCTAGAGCCATGCAACATGAGAACCAATTGAAAGAACTTGGAATTTTGAGCCTATGTAAGAGCTTGATCACTATTGTTTTTAATATTTGAAGGATTATGTTTATATGAGCTTAGACCTATTCTACACATTCCCACAGACATAACTGAGCAGATTGGAAATGATTTCATATATTGAGGTTCAAACAACTAGAGCTAGAGGCTTGGTGGCTTCATCAACATCAAAGGGGCTATCCAAGCAGAGTCTTGATGAATACATGTAATTAAAGGACAAAATGAACTCTAAGATCTCTTCTAACTCTACCGTTTCATAAATCTCTGATGTCATAAACACAGGGATATTGTAGAATCATCAATTTAGTGCTGGAAAGGAAATAACAGGTCTTTTAATACATTAACTAAATTTGGTAGGTGAGAAAGTGGGAACCCAGGTGAAATTATTTCTGTCGAAGACACAGGAGTAGTGGCAGAAATTATATTTGAATGACAGTCTTTCTTCTCCAAATCTAGCACTCTCTTACTTTAGTTGAATCCAACAAGTATCTGTTAAGGACCTCTTACGTGCAAAGACTCACAATATACTCTGACTACAAAGACAAATAAAAATAGTCTCTTTCCTCCAGGAGCTGGCATTCTACTCTCTTGCTGTTCTGGCTCCCTGGACATAATTGATGATAATAATTAACCATAAAGGACCAATAAGAAACTGATTTGGCCATAGACCCACCAGAGGGGTATGAATAACTGACCGTTTCTGTCTGTGATCATTTTAAGAAAATCCAGACAAATTTCTAAAGCCACGACCCAGAATATAATAGGCTACCCCAGCCAGGGTACTCCTTAAACTCTTGGTGCTTCCAATACCTTCTGGATCAAACATTAGAGCAAATATAGGGAAGTCCTAGGATCCTTTGAAGGACAGAGATAGTTCACCCTAAATGAGGTCTATTCAGTAAGAGTAACTCAGATTTATATCTAGAACGTTAGATGAGCTTGCAGAGCATTATCTTCCTAACCTCTTTGTGAAGTAAGAGAACAAGTATTGTTATTCCCATTTTTAAATGGGTAAAGTGAGTTTCAGACCAGTGAAGCATGATTATTGCAATAAGAATGCAAACAAAGGCTTTTGAATTTGGTAGTTTTTCTAGTATTCCACACTGCCCAAAGAGAACCAGGATCCAGTCTCCTAACCACAGTTCTCCAGATGTCCAAGAATATCTGAGGCCATAACAGACTCTTCATACCCTCCTCAGGCTGGGCTCATTACCCACAAGGAAGTCTGCCAACCCTGAAACTACCCTGGGATCTGAAGATAATGGTTGGGGCGCCCAATGGTCTAGCAGTGCTGATTAATGTGAGTGCTAGGGACATAATGTATTCACTTGGCCTCTGTTACACTGTAATACACCATTTCTTCCCTCTTCTCCCCAACCTCTCCACACCCCACAAAAAAAAAAACCTCCATCCCCAATAGAAGCCCAAATGTTAAATAGCACTAGTCAGAGTAGTTCTCTGATGCCTGACAAAATCAATCAATCAACATTTATTAAATGCCTACTGTGTGCCAGGCACTGCGCTAAGCTATATTTTAAGTTAATACATTTCTGAAACTACTTTGCCATGGGCTAGGAGAGGCTTTATAATATGGGAGATAAGGTGATGAACTTGGAAGTTGGAAAGACTTAATTAAGCTTAAATACCAGACTTGATGGTTACTATTTGTGGGACCCTGGGCAAGCCACTTCTTCCCAAGCTTCAGTTTCCTCATCTATAAAATGAGCATAAAACCAACAGTACCTGCCCCTTAGAGTTCCCAAGAGGTTCAAAAGTGATAATTAATGCAGGCAGAGTGCTTAGCAAACTTTATGGCACTGTATCATTATCAATTATTATTTTAAAACTGTTGCTTTCCAGTTGACCCATCTATAAAATGGCATTAGTAAACACCCTTGTCAGAAATATATTCAGGGAAATCCCATAATGTCCAAATCTTCTGCATTTTCCAGGAGATGATTTTTTAGTGACTATTGTTTGAGACTTTCACTAAGAGGAATTCCAGTTTTATAGCTGGGATGTAATTTTTTAAAAACTGACAGCTTCCTCCTGACTTTTCAGTTAGAGTTCCAAATTTTATAGATAGCATTAGATTTATTATTACCAGACCTTTTCCTTACTGCTTTCACGATATGTACTTTTAGTATATATATTCATGAAATCATGGGATCAAGGATCAGAAAACTTAGGGCTAAGAGGAAGTTTAGAGATCATTCAGTTCAACTTCCTCATTCCCAGAATGTTTGGAACATATTCCCAGGGAAATAAATTTCTCAGAGTCCAATAGGCACGAAGTAACAGAGCTGGGGATTCTAACCTAGATCAGAGAATTAGGTGAGTCCCTTCCAACTCTTATAGTCTATGAGTCATTCCCATAGAAAATTTTAAGTACCCACTCTATGCCAGTATAGCCTCTTATCAGATAGTGGAAACTGCCAAGAAGAATATAATAGTATTTCTCCATTTGAAAGAGAGATAAAAGGAAAAGCCAGAAACTAATGGTTCTGGGGGAAGCCCAGAAACTTTTGGAGTTCTGCAGATTTTGCTGGTTTTTGTTTTGCTCTGCTTTTGAGGCTATGTCTCCCAGTCTCATCCATGCTAGAAGTACAGCAGTCAACTTATGGGCCCAGTCCCAATACTGAGAAGCATGGAAGCATTAACCTACATCATTTTTCTAACCTAGTCTGGTTTGCTCTTCCACAGGCAGTTGCATGGTCCTCCACTCCTGAAGGCTCACCATTGGCACAAGACAGGATGGACCCAACTGAGAAGCTTTAGTTCCAGTGCAGCTCAGAACATGGCACTCAAAGGATCCACCAACCTCAAACTCCCCAGTAATAGGGACTAGAAGCATTATACCTCCATGTCTGGCCAATCTTTGCTTTTAAAGCAGGGATTAGCTAATAACTATATCCATAAGTAACTATGTTTACAAGGGAGTATGATCAATGCAAAGATGAGATTCTAGCAAAGGGTTCTGAGAAACAGGAGGGAGAGAACACTTTTTCCTGAAGTGACAGGAAAGTTTTCATGGAAGAACTAGTAAATGAGCTGAACCTTCAAAGGAAGATATAGGTCAGGAGGGAATTTTATTCTTGATCTGTTTTGAAGAATTTTGTGTTTGGTGAATGCAAAGGAAGTATTACTGATTTGAGCAGTTTTCCTGGATAGCATATGTATGGAACAGCTTAGTCTTAGAGATGATCTAGTGTTTGGAAAAGGATAGAAGAACACAAGCAATTATAGAATAAATTTCATCTAATATAAACAGGCTTTTTTTAAAGAATAAAGGAAGATTCAACAGAATTTATTTCATTCATATTGAAAACTCTTAGTGCAGGAACTCTACTGAAGACTGGCACCTCATATACAAATTTCTGATCTTAAAGAATTGTCTGGGACATAAGTAAGGGCCAGAGATAGGTCTTGAATCTAAATTTCCCAAGTCAAAGGTCAAGTCTCTATCTACTCCATTATACTGCCTCTCTAGCCATAGGCTCGGGCATCTAGAAATAAGAAACCTCTAAGGTAACCAAGAGGTGACGGGGAAATTGTTTTTTGGTATTCAGTTTCCCTGTCACATCCATTGTGGTCAGAGTCAAAATTTCTCAAATACCTCAAAAATCTCATTATGTGATCATCCAGGGAACCAACATCTGGAATATTTTAATTGTTGTTCAGGGAATAATTGCTAAGGTTGTTTTCTGTTACCTTACAATTTATTTCTGTCCTAATTCAATACTTAGTTGTTTCTTGCCTGAGCCTGTTAGCATGGTGACCAACTGAATTTTGGAGCCAGAGTTAACTCCAAAAGTTAAGTTCAGAAGTTTTCTAGCTGAATATGAGGAGAATGAGGTAAATCGATGATTTACCATATGAATTCTGGGCTGGTTGAACTGAAGCCTAAGGTGGTTGTACTATGAACTACATTAGCAAAATGTGTCACTGTCAGGAACTATCTTATTTCAAATCTAGTGAGTTATATTTTAATATAGTAGATGTAGTAAATGAAACTGACAGTATCTGGATATTGTACCTACATCTACTATAATTTTGGTCAATCCATGTAAGAGCAGTGTCATGTGCTAGAAATGTAACCCTGCTCACCCCTAAACCTGAAGTGGTTTTCCTGAGGACCTGCCCTGTGTATGTGTAAGGGAGATGAACTTAGAGAATATGGAGCTCCATGCTGCTCACTTACATATAGACTTACTTTACTCATTGAGAAAGGACCTGGAGAGGCAAGTTAAAAGAGAAGTGAACTGGTAACTTCCAAATGGCAGATGAGAGACTAGAGCCACAAATATGTAGAGAAGCTGGCCAGAATCTTGCCTCTGGACTTCTGTCTCCTGGAGTCCCCAGAGGACATGGCCAAGTCCTTCACCCAGACCTAACAGACTGCTCCTGACCCTATTAGAGAAGTTTCTAATAACTTATATAGTGACTTAAGGTTTACATGACCCTTATAAATATTATCTCATTTTCTTCTTGCAAAACTGGGAGTAAGTGCTATTATTATCTCCATTTTATGGTTAAGGAAACTGAGACAAAGAGAGCTTAAGTGATTTGCCCAGGGTCACACAGTTAGTAAATGTCTGAGGCAGGATCAAATCTTCCAGGTCTAGCAGTCAATCCACAGTGCCATCCAGCTGCCATATGCATGGCTAGTGAACAATTAAAATGTGTACTTACCTGAAAAATGTATCAGGGCTTAATAGCATGACACTTACTTTAAATTTAGTACAGTGATTTGATTGATTTACTCGATAGGCAACATATACACACCCAGAATACTAAATTGAAAGTCAGAGGACCTAGGTTTATTCCCTGATCTTGCTTAGAGTAATTCATTTCCCCTCTCTGAGGCTCATCTTTCTCACCTTAAAATGAGGGGATTAGATAATGGTACTTTTTAACTCTAGATCCTATGTCCAAAAATTTCTATATATTATGAATGTAATACATAACACTGTACTCAGTCCTGTGTTCTTTGGTGGGTATTATTTTCAGCCCCTAGAAACTCAAAAGAACAACTATTTCACTATTTTATAAAATAGCCCAACTATAATTAAATCTTTAAAATCCCAGAATTTGGACTCAAATTTAAGAAACCTCAGCTCTCTCTGGCCACATTTTTTTCCATCATTTCAACTGATGCCCTTTTTCATCTTCTTTGAGACCTCTTAAATGTAGGTTTCCATTGTGAAGATGATAATGGACCACCGCAGTCTGCATCCAATCAGTCACTACACTCAAGTTCCTAAGATGGAACAACACCAAGCCAGTGATGAGAGCTGGAGGGTGTGTGTGTGGGGGGGGGGGGAATCATTATTTTCCATATAAGCTACATGATGTTTTAGTCATTTCAGTGTGGTGACAGGTCAGTCAAGCTGTAATTGGCTTTAATTAGCACTCCCACAAGCTGTCATATTCCTTACCTGCAGGGAAATGGTACTCCAACGACAAAGAAAGGCTTAGGATGGAGGGGAGGAAACAGGGACGCCAGCCCTTTGTTTTCTATTTCAAAATGCCAAAGAAAGCACTTGCTTCCTGATTTTTGTAATCAAATGTCCGCTGACCTGTACAACTGAGGGGAAATGAGACATGTCAGTTCTACTGTTTCCTAGAAAGTAAGTGCTGGTCTACTTAGCAGTGAACAATGAACTCAATTCTGCCCTTTACAAAAGGAAATAGAGTCTCCCTTTTTGTAGTCCACACATATTTTTGTATATTGTAGTCCATACATATAGTCAGTCTTCTTTCATAACACAATGGTTGATACTTAAGACCTCAGAAACAGTGCCCTGGCAAAGAGTTCTTTCAGGTGATTACTCAAATCTTCCATCTGGGAGAAAACAATTTTCTTAAACTATTGTCAGAAGGGTTTGAAATCATGGAGGTGAATATTGTCCATAGCTTCCTGGCCTCATGTTGGGTTTTTTTTTCACTCATACAGTAAGATAAAAAAAAAACTCCCTTCTTTCCCTCCCATTCCCTTCCCTTCCCGTGCCATTAGTGCCTATTCCCAGGTCCATGATACTCAAGGGATAATTATCTACCTCAGGAGACAACGTGTGTGCCCATATTCCTGCTGAATCTTTCCTGCTCACACCCATATCAATCACTGGTTGAGAGACAGAGACAGAAGGTTTCACTCATGGTTTGGAGTTTAAAGATTAGCAATGGAAAGTCTTTGTGGAGTCAGCTTCCCATTCTATCTCATGCAGTGGTTTCCAACAGAGACTTGAAAGTGTTCTTTCCCAGCCTTAGTATAGCCATTCGGGTGTCACCCTACTGTTGGCACAATAGTTTAGAATAGAGAGTAAAGGAATGTTGCAGAAAACAACAGAAACCAAGCAAAGAGCATGTGAAAGGACCAGGTCCCAATCTCCATGTTCTTCCTTGGCTTTCTCCTTGTCCCTGCTGCCCAGACCAGAGCCTGTGTCTTATTTTTTTCTCACCTTCTTACCCCAACAAGATTATCCTTCCAAGGTTGATACTACCCTATCAGCTTGATAGGAATAGAGAGACATGATGTCATTGTGCTTGGAAATTATTGAGTACATACACACTCACACCCCTTTTATATTTTCATTCTTCCAGAATCTAAGAATCTCTAGTACCAAATCTCTTCAGTTTCACAATCCCACACCCCCATCCCCATCCCCAGCAGTTGAGGAGTTTTACAGGATTGTGTGAAGATCAAGTGAGATAATATGTGCCAAGCATATTGTATACAGAAACAACTAAGAGTGTTATAAATGCTTTTATCATTATCATCATCATAATCATTATTTATTATTATTCAAAGACTAACTTTGAAATACTAGGCTGCAAGGAAACCTGGCATTTCTTATCTAGTACTGCCTTCATTCTTTTTAAAGTTCCTCCCTGTAGCAGGATGGATGGATGATCAGGGTATTCCTATATTAATCATTCAACAGCTTGTAGCCCACTCTTAGTCAACAAGCTTTTATTAAACATTTGCTACATGCCATCACTGAGCTAACACTGGAGGATGTCAAGAAAGCTTAAAAAAAGTCTCTTTCCTCAAGGAATTTACATCCCAGGAGGAGAAATATTATAATTAAATGGGTACATATGAAACACATACAGAGTAGGAAATGCAAAGTAACCTTAGAAAGATTCTAGATGCTAGGATTCAGGGGGGAAGAGGAGGAACCAGGAAAGAGATCTTGGCAAAATGTGACTTTGAGCTGAGTCTTGAAGGAAGCCAAGAATTCTAAGAAGTCAAGACCAAGGCATAGAAATAGGAGATGGGATATCTTTTAGGACAGCAATGATCAATAGACCTGGAACATATGTGAAAGATGCAAAGGGACAGGTTGTGAAGAGCTCTGAATGTCTATTGAAGTTGATCAGAGAGGTGATTGGGAGCCACAAGAGTTTATTGGAATGAGGAGTGACACAGTAAGACTTATGTTTCTAGAAATCCCTTTGGCAGCTGTGAAGAGGATACATTGGGATGCAGATTGAGGGAAATAGGAAAAACTGAGGCAAATAGGAAGCAAAAACCAAACGTGAGGCGATGAAGGACTGAATTAGTTTGACAACTATGGGAACTGAAAGTAAGCATTTTGAAGCAAGTGAAATTTGTCCTAATCAAAGCAGAAATTCTGGAAACTGGGGGGTGTGGGGACTAAATCATCCTTTTTTGCAATGCCTTTGCTCTAACTTAGAAATTCCAGATATACTACAATAGAACACTAATATAAATAATACCCTATATTAAAACCCCTGAGGCTTAATCTTGCAATTGCTGTAATGGAATGTGCCCTAAGTTTTTCTCATAAAATAATTTAAATGTAATTGTCTGGAATCCATGCTTCAGGATGGGAATACGCCTTAAGTCTTTCCCCATCATTGGGGCACAAACAGCCAAGGGTATGAAACCAAGGGACTTTCAGTGGCCCTGCTCCCACTCTGACCTGTGGCCATGACTTCTTTCCCAAAAAGATCCATCCAATCTGAACCTAAGCTAATACCATGTTATATGGCACTGACAGTAGGTATCATATAAATGAACATAGACAATTCTGACCTATCTGGCTAAAGTACATTAAAAGGGTCTTGTTTGTATTTAACTCGTTTGTATCCAAAATCTTTTCATATGCTGGAACTTCCATGCTCAAATGTTTTTTTAATATTTTAATGTCAAATCTACATTTGTGTGCAACTTAGCTATACAGAACTTAAAATGACTGCAGAAATACACTATTTACAGAGAGTAAATTATTCTAACATTATGAAAGCAGCCTATTAATAATTGGTCTCTTATCAGTATACTTACATTAGAACCTCATGCTGATTTGCTATATGCCATGGGTTTTTAAAAATCTTTTTGCATCGTTTTCATGTGCAATCAAGCCAATAAAGTTAATTATTCTGGGGCATCTATCTTCCTAGATGTTATGTTTCTAAAAGTTAAGACTTCTGTTTGGCTTCATTTTGGTAATTAAGAACTTTCTTAGTTTTTCAAATAAAATGAATATGATAAATGGTAAAACAAGGCTCTTATTTTTTATTCTCCCCCCAAAAAAAACCTATGTTTGGGGGTTAGTTTTAGTGATTAACAACTTTGTTGCTTATTCATTAGAATGTATATGATAAAAAGTAAAATAAAGTATTTTTTATTTTTTTTATTACTCTCCCCCAAAAATGGTTTTGTATCTATATAACACATATCTAAATTATACATATATGTGTATATGTGTTATATTTGATATATATCTATTACATGCTGTTATATGCAATATGGTATGTCATATATAACAAATAGGCTATATACATATGTATATGTCATATATAGGATATGGATAATACACTATTTTTATACAACTGTGAAGTAAAATATTGCAGAAGATAACTCCCTTTCCAAAATTAATTATTTGGGTCTTACTTAATGAATTAATTTACCAGTGTTTTATTTCATTAAATAATTGTGTGGACCTTAGGATTCATTTAAATACAAACTATATACACAGAATTAGTGATAGCATATTTATTGCTTAAAATAATGAAGATGTGAACTTTTTTTCTCTTTTCATCATCCTTATAAGAAACATTATTTCTTTCAAGGAAGGAGTTGAGGATTTCTGAACAATAAAATTATTTGGGGGGGTTAAATTTCCCAGTTCTGGACCAATGACTATAACTTCTTTTATGCCAATGATGGATGCTCAATGATCAAAGTCTGACCAGCCTCTGTAGTCTTTTAAAAACAGAATTTCTAGAATTGTCTTTCTTAACCCCTCCTAACAAGAGCATTCTCATTTCTTCTAGGGAGTGTATTGGCAGAAAGGAACTGAGCAGAAGCCCAAAAAATAGCTGTCACAATGAGAAGTCCTTCATGGAGCTCTTCCTTGACCTTGTCTTCCTCAGCAGTGGTCCCAAATGGCTCAACACTTGAATAAATCAGTTAGGGAACCCATTTGCCAGAGTTCCATAGCCTGTAGCTGCATTCTTTATCTGTTTGACTGGTCTGGTCTTCCCTGATCAACCCGACCAGTGGTGAATAGCTTGGGGGCTCTTTCAGCTGCATAGACAGCCATAGCAACCACAGCAGCAGTTTGTTATCTAAGGTCCCCCTAAGGACTGGGACTAGCCTAGCATAGTTCATGAGCTCTATGATTACAGCACAATTAATCACCACTCTTGACATTACTCTCTCCAACTTCCACACACAGCTGGAAACTTCACCCTCTCTGGGGATGTAGTTAGGAACTTGGCACGAATTCAATTCAATAACAACCCCAAAAATATTTCTCAAGTACCTACTGTGTGCAAGGGATTGTACTATGCCCTCTGTAACTTCTGCTCCTACTCATATGCTAGCTGAGCAGACTGGAGGAAAAAAATCTAATTGAGCCTGTACCCAATGCAGAAATTCGATATAAAACTCAAAGAGATCAAAGACAAAAAGAGAAAGATTTATATGTATGAAAAAATTTACAATAGCATTTTTTGGTTATAGGAAAGAATTGAAAAAAAGGTGGTGCTCATCAATTGGAGATCAGTTGAGAAAGTTATGGTAAATGAATGTTATTGAATAAATTTTTACCATAAGAAGTTATCAAAGGGATAAATTTGAAGGAACCAGTAAAGACATATGTAAACTGATTTTCAGTGAAGAGAGCAGAAGCAGAGGAGAGGAAGAGAATAAGCATTTATTAAATGTCTACTATGTGCCAAGCACTATTCTACGCATTTTATAAATTATATCTCATTGGATCCTCGAAACAAGCCTAGAAAGTAGGTGATACAATTATCCTAATTTTACAATTGAAGAAATTATAGCAAGCAGAGGGTAAGTGATTTCCTCAACATAGCTAGTATATGTCTGAAACTGGATTTGAATTTAGCCCTTAACCCCAAAGCCCATTGTCCTATCCTCAAAACATAGCAGCCTGGGAGGACAATTAATATGACCATGGTATTGTAAAGGAAAATGATTTTGAAGGACTTATAAGCTCTGGTCAACAAAATAAGCAACCACAGTTCCAGAAGACTGATCATGCTTCTCACTTCCTGATTGAGAGGTGATGGACTAAAGGTACAGAATGAGAAATAAATTTTCAGACATAGCCAATACATGGATTTTGTTTGACTTATGAGGGCTTGGTGGAGGGAAAGAGAACAGGGAGAGTTAAGGAGACAATTGTGAATGGTATCCTAACTTCAAAAATAAAAGGGTTTTTAAAAATACACGTAAGAGTGAAAAGTTCAAAAACAAAAACAAAAAAGCAGGACAGTTTATGAACCATTGTATTAAATTTTGTACTTTCGGGGAAAACTCTACATAATAGATTCATGTTTCATACACCATTTTGTATTCTTTGTATATAGAAAGAATTATAATTAAGTTAATATCAATTTCATTAAATAAGAAAAAACAGTAAATGTTTAATCTAAGCTTTATCAGACCTTCATAGAAGCAAGATAATCAATCAATCCTTTTACTCCTTTATTCATTCTCTATTCCTCTCCTCACAAACTCTATTCTAAAACTTCTTTTCTCTCTTCTGGCCTCCCATTTCATTTTCTCCCCAATCTCTCATTAAAAGATCTTGCCTTATATTTTGAGGAAATACAGAACATCTGGCATGAAATTTGCCTCTCTATACATCTCAAAACCTGTTGGCAACATCTTCCATTCTTTCCTCCTTTACTCCAGTCATTGTTAAAGAGGTGATCTTTCTCCTCCCCAAGACCCAGTTCTCTACCCCAGGACTTGGATTCCATTCATTGGCTTCTCTCTTTCTTCTCTCTCACTCTCAAAAACACTTAAGTT
Source organism: Gracilinanus agilis (assembly GCF_016433145.1). Classification (NCBI taxonomy): domain Eukaryota; kingdom Metazoa; phylum Chordata; class Mammalia; order Didelphimorphia; family Didelphidae; genus Gracilinanus; species Gracilinanus agilis. Next base: position 200,834,496 of record NC_058135.1, read on the forward strand.
TCTCCTATCCTTACAAAAGCAATCATTAGATTTCACTATTCCCTCAAGTTTTCACATTATATTTCTTCTTCCTTTCATGGCCAAGGCCCTTGGGAAAAGTTGTCTATGTTAGTTACCTCCACATTCTCTCTTCTTTCACTGATCTCTTGGTCCTTTATAATTGGGCTTCTGATGTCATTCTCAATTGAAATTGCTCTCTCTGAAGTTGTCAGTGATCCATGGATTGCCAAATCTGATAACCTTTTTTCAGTTTTCATTCTTCTCAAATTCTCTACAGTATTTGACATTAGTGACCAATCTTCCCTCCTAAATTGTCTCTTCTGAGTTTTTTATTACACTTTTCTTTGGGTGCTTTGTTACTCTTCTCTTAGTTCCCTTTCTATTCATCTGACCAATCCTCCTCACTCTCTTTTCCTTGCTCATCATCCCCATCACTCCATCTAAATATAAATGTTCCCCAAAGGCTATCTCCAAGCCTCTTCTTTCCCTACTTTTTATCTATTGGTGACCACAAAGGGTCCCGTGAGTTTATCATCTCTAGGAAGATGATGCAAATGTCCAAAGTTAGTATCTCTCCTGAGCACTGAGTCACTCATTACCCAGCACCTATTGGACATTTCAAACTGGATGCCCAGTACAAATCTCAAACTTAATGTGTCCAAAATAGAATTCATTATCTTTTACCTAAACCCCTCCTCTTTTTCTAAACTTCCCTATTCCTGTCAAAACTTCTAAATCCTACTAGTCTTCAAGGTTTACAATTTCAAAATCACCTTTGACTATTTATTCTTCCTTACTCCATATTTCCATTCAGTTTTCCAATCATGTCATATCTCTCTCCATCACATTTCTAGCTTCTGTTTTCTACTCTCTCATATACCTACCACTCTAGGTTAGACCTTTACACCCTATGACCTGGATTACCATAATAATCTTCTAGTCGTTTTCCCTGCCTTAAATATTTCTACATTTTAACCTCTCCTCCAGATAGGAATAAAGTGATTTTCCTAAAGTATAGGTCTAACCATGTTGCTCCCCTACTCAGTAAATTCCAGTGGTCTCCTACTACTTCAGAGATCAAATTTGACTTATAAAGCTCTTTCCAACACAGACCTAACCTATTCTCCAGCCTTTTTATACATTACTCCCTTTTCTACACTCTGTAGTCCATCCAAATTACCCTTCTTGCTTCCTCATAAGTGGCACTCCATTTTCTGCCTCCAAGACTTTGCATTAGATTGCCCCCATGTTTGGGGGGCAGCTGGGTAGCTCAGTGGATTGAGAGTTAGGCCTAGATACCAGAGGTCCTAGGTTCAAATCCAGCCTCAGACACTTCCCAGCTGTGTGACCCTGGGCAAGTCACTTGACCCCCATTGCCCACCCTAACCACTCTTCCACCAAAGAGCCAATACATAGAAGTTAAGGGTTTAAAAAAAAGAAAAAAATAGATTGCCCCCATGTTTGAAGTGTTCTCCCTCCTTACCTTCTTCTTCTTTGAATTCTTTGTCTATCACAATTCAACTAAAATACCATCTTTAAATGAAGCCTTTCTGAATCTCCCCAGCAACTGGTGCCCTTCTCAAAAAAATTGCCCTGAATTTATATTTTGAGGATATTTTCCTCACATAAACATACATGTTGTCTCCACTGATCAATTGTAAGCTCCTTGAGGGCAGGGGCTCTTTTATCTTTGTCTTTATATTCATCTTTAAGATATGCTAATCATTGTCACATTTATGAGAATAAGAGTCATTTCCTCTGTATGTTCCTTTGTGTGTGTGTGTATGTATATATATACATATGTATATATATACATATATATATATCAGCTTTCTTTGTGGAGGCAAAGAACTGGAAATTGAAGGGATGTCTGTCAATTAAGGAATGGCTAAACAAATAAACAAATTATGGCACAAGATTGTGATAGAATGATACTGTGCCATAAGAAATGATGAATAAGTTAATTTTTTTTAATTTTGAAAAGACCTACATAAACTTTTGAAGATCAAAATGAATAGAACCAAGAAAACATTATATACAACTACAGAATTAATATTTGTAGTATAACTTGCAAATGTCTACCTCCAAAGAAATAACTGATTACATATACATATCTTTTTGTTGGGTGATGACTTTTATGGTTTGGGGAGGGGAGGAAGGAGCTAAGTTACCTGGGAATAAATTCTATTAAAACAAAACAAAATAAAATGAGTGAGTTGGACTAAAAAAATTAAAAGATATGCTAACCATTATAGGCAGATTCACCTGAGATTCTCTAGTAAATAACTGAGTCAGTCACTTGCTATTTGAACATTACCAGGACCATGCTCTGACTCAGAGATGTCACATATAATGGCCTACACTCAAGTGCTACTGAAGTAGACTAAAATGTAATGTGGAAATATTTTTTAAATTAACATATAATAAAACATAGAAAATGTTAATATGTTTTTCTAACTCATAGGGGATGGTGGCCCTGTTTCTATTTGAACTGTACACCATTATTCTAATTTTCTATATAGGCTGGTGACTAGTGCCCCCCTGAAAATATTAGTAATTACTTGTAATTAATCACCTTGGGCTGAAAATTCTTGGAGACTAACTCTATTGGCCCATTATCTCTAGTGATATGAGGTGGTTCGCGGAAATGGGAAATGCCTCACTACCACCTAGTCCTTTCAAAACTACCATAATTCCACTCTTTTCTATGAAGGATTCAGTGTCCAAGGAAATTTAGTGACTGATAGATAATCCAGTCCTACCCCAACCTGTCCATACAACCCTGTCCCCAGTATGTTTCTAGGAGCTTTGGAAGGATCAATGCCCTCCTTCCTGAAGATTTTACCCAGTAATTTCCATCCTCTCAAAGTTTATAGCATCCTATAGTGATTTCAATAATACTTTCATCATAGTCCACTATCAGTACCCAAATTAAGAATTTTTATGAGATTAGTCTAATAATTAAGGATCCATTTGCCTTCCTCATACTGCTTAATAAGCCCCTAGACTCATTCACCATAATCTCAGTGTCTTCAAAGCCTACTGTGCCAACTCAACTACTAAAAAATTCAGAAATCAAATGCCTTAAATTCTAATAACAAATAATTCCACAAAATGTAACCCATGGTTCAGCTACTCTCATAAGACATAAAGGATCAAGGTGCATGGGGGATGGGAATGATTTCTCATTTCTGGCTCTGCCCCTACCAAAATAATAACTTCATCATCTGACTGTCCATGATGTTGGTACCAACTCTCCTTGAAAGAACACAGCTAAAAAGCTCAAAAGGAGTGGGAAAAGGTGATTAGCAGGTGAATAAATCAAATCAAACTTATATTAAAGCCTATATAAATAGTAATACCTGACATTGAATAACCTTTCCCTGAGACCTCAGAGCATAACTTGGCCTCAAACCCGTTACAACAGCGCTCTGGACACCAGCTATACCTTTCTCTTTTTTTTCCTTCTTTTTTTTAATTTAGAACATTTTCCCACAGTTACATGATTCATGATTCCTCCCATCCTATCTCCTCCCTCCCAGAGCTGACAAGCAATTCCACTGGATTATACATGTATCATTGTTCAGAACCTATTTCCATGTTATTCATAACATTAAAATTCTAATCATATCCTTATTGTACAGCATGATATATCATATGTTTTTCTTCTGATTTTCTACTCCCACAGTTCTTTCTCTGGATGTGGATAGTGTTCTTTCTCATAAGTCCCTGAGAATTGTCCTGGGCCATTGCATTGCTGGTAGTAGAGAAGTCTATTGTATTCTATTGTACCACAGTGTATCAGTCTCTGTGTACAATGTTCTCCTGGTTCTGCTACTTTCACTCTGCATCAATTCCTGGAGGTCATTCCAGTTCACATGGAATTCCTCCAGTTCATTATTCCTTTCAGCACAATAGTATTCTATCACCATGAGATACCACAATTTGTTCAGTCATTCCTCAATTGAGGGACAACCCATCATTTTCCAATTTTTTGCCATCACAAAGAGCGTGGCTATGAATTTTTTGTACAAGTCTTTTTCCTTATTATCTCTGGGGTACAAACTATAATAGAGGGTTACCAGGGATCTTAACTATTATTATTTGTGGGTTCACACTGGGGTGAGAGAGACAGGAATGACAGATGAACAGGGCCCAACAAGGTAGGGAGACCAAGTTTAACTACTAGGAGGTTACAGTTACAGAAAATGGCAGTTAGGCTCCAACAGTCACTCAGCCCACCTAGGCAAGGGCCTATGGAACCAGCAAGCAAAAGGCAAAGGTTTATAACAGGTTTTAATCAGGGACTACAAGATAAAGGATGGCAATTGGGATTCTACACTAACAAGCTAAGGGCAAACCCCAGGGACAGGGGAAGGACTTAACTACACTAAACTAAGATCTAAGCAAAAGAGGGCCCAGGGAAAAGCAGGTCAGGAGTGAGTATCTTCACAACAGTAGTGTTCAGCCTCACTCCAGTGATGTGTCTGCTCCTCCCGGACCACCAGCTGCACTCTTCCAGGTGGGTAGATTCTGGGAGCTGACCCAGCCCAAGTTGACCTGCAACTCAGGTTAGGATTTAGCAGTCTCTACCAAAATCTCCCACAAGTAGGTGATGGCCTTTCCACAGGATCACTGGTAAATCTGGTGTCTCCTAGTTGTCAGTTGCTGCTTGCCCCAACCACCATGGAGTCTCTCTCAGTGAGCAAAAAGCACACTTCCTGTTTCTTCATTCCATCTTGGAATTCTCCAACCCTTCCTACTAGGTTCAACACTAATACTAAAGTAATAACTAAATAATTCTCACAACAAAACCCAGAATGGCTGGATCAAAGGGAAGGCATTCTTTTAAAGCTCTTTGAGGATAATGCCAAATTGCCCTCCAGAATGGTTGGACCAATTCACAACTCCACCAGCAGTGTATTAGTGTCCCAATTTTGCCACATCCCCTCCAAATTTTATCACTTTCCTTTGTCATATTGGCCAGTATGCTAGGTGTGAGGTGATACCTCAGAGATGTTTTAATTTGCATTTCTCTAATCATAAGGGATTTAGAATACTTTTTCATGTGCTTATTCATAGTTTTGATTATATCATGTGAAAACTGCCTATTCATTTCCCTTGACTATTTATCAATTGAGGAATGGCTTGATTTTTTTCAAATTTGATTTAGTCCCTTATATATTTTGGAAATTAAACCTTTGTCAAAGGGTTTTGTTATAAAAATGTTCTCCCAGTTTGTTGCTTTCCTTCTAATTTTGGTTGTGTTGGCTTTGTTTGTACAAAACCTTTTTATTTGATATATACAAAGTCATTAATTTTACATTTTATAATGTTCTCTACCTCTTGCTTGGTCTTAAATTCCTGCCTTTCCCACAGTTCTGACAGGTACATTATTCTATGTTTACCTAATTTATGATTTCACTCTTTATATTTAAGCCATTTACCCATTTTGAATTTATCTTGGGATAGGGTGTAAAATGTTGATCTATACCTAATTTTTTTCCATACTGTTTTCCAATTTTCCCAGCAATTTCTGCCAAATAGTGAGTTCTTGTCCCAAAATCTGGGATCTTTCGGTTTATCAAACACTAGCTTGCGGAGGTTATTTACCCCTAGTCTATTCCATTGAAACACCCTTCTGTCTCTTAGCCAGTACCATAATTTTTTGATGACCACTGCTTTATAACACAGTTTAAGATCTGGTACTGCTAGGCCCCCATTCTTCACTTTTTTTAAACTGTTTCCTTTGATGTTCTTGATCTTTTGTTCTTCCAGATGAACTCTGTTATAACTTTTTCTAATTCTATAAAAAAGTTTTTTTGGTAGTTTGATAGGTATGGTAATGAATAAATAGATCAATTTGGGTAAAATTATTTTTTTATTATGTTAGCTCATCCTACCCATGAGCGATTAATGTTTTTCCTGTTATTTAGATCTATTTTAATTGTGTGAAAACGTGTTTTGTAGTTGTGTTCATATAATTCTTGTGTTTGTCTTGGCAGATAGATTCCTAAATATTTAATATTGTCTAGAGTGATTTTAAATGGAGTTTCTCTTTCTAATTCCTGATGCTGAATTTTGTTGGAAATATATAGAAATGCTGATGATTTATGTGGGTTTATCTTGTATCCTGCAACTTTGTTATAGTTGTTAATTATTTCCACTAGTCTTTTAGTTGATTTTCTCAGATTCTTTAAGTATACCATCATATCATGTGCAAAGAGTGATAGTTTAGTTTCCTCATTGCCTACTTTAAGCCTTCAGTTTCTTTTTCTCCTCTAATTACTACTGCTAGCATTACTAGTACAATATTAAATAATAGAAGTGATAATGGGCATCCTTGCTTCACTCCTGATCTTATTGGGAAGGCTTCTAATTTGTCCCCATTGCAAATGATACTTGCTGATTTTTTAAAATATATACTATTTATTATTTTGAGGAATGGCTCTTCTATTCCTATACTTTCTAGTGTTTTTAATAGGCGTGGGTGTTGTATTTTGTCAAAGGATTTTCCTGCATCTCTTGAGATAATCATGTGATTTCTGTTGATTCGATTATTGATATGGTCAATTATGTGAATGGTTTCCCTAATATTAAACCACCCTTGCATTCCTGGTATAAATTTCACCTGGTAATAGTGGATAATCCTTGTGATAACTTGCTGGAGTCTTTCTGCTAGTATTTTATTTAAGATTTTTGCATCTATGTTCATTTAAGGAGATTGGTCTATAGTTTTCTTTCTCTATTTTTGGTCTGCCTGGCTTTGGAATCAATACCATATTTGTGTCATAAAAAGAATTTAGTAAGACTCCTTCTTTGCTTATTTTGTCACATAATTTGTATAATATTGCGATTAGTTGTTCTTCAAATGTTTGATGGAATTCACTTGTGAATCCATCTGGCTCTGGGAATTTTTTTCTTAGGAAGTTCCTTGATGGCTTATTTGATTTGTTTTTCTGAGATGAAATTATTTAAGTATTCTAGTTCCTCTTTTGTTAATCTAGATAATTTATATTTTTGTAAATATTCACCATTTCACCTAGATTGTCATATTTACTACCATATAATTGGGCAAAATAGTTCTTAATAATTATCTTAATTTCCACTTCATTAGAGGTGAGATTACCCTTTTCATCTTTGATACTGTTAATTTGATTCTCTTCTTTCTTTTTTTATTAGATTTACAATTACTTTATCTATTTTATTTGTTTTTTCAAAGTACCAGCTCTTAATCTTATTTATTAGTTCACTAGTTCTTTTACTTTCAATTTGATTAATTTCTCCTTTAATTTTTAAGATTTCCAATTTAGTTATAATCTGGGAATTTTTAATTTGTTCTTTTTCTCATTTTTTAAGTTGCAAGCCCAATTCATTTATCACCCCTCTCTCAGTTTTGTTGCTAAAGGCACTCAGAGATAAAATTTCCCCTGAGTACTGCTTTGGCTATATCCCATAGGTTTAGATATGATGTCTTCTCCTTGTCATTCTCTTTAATGAAGTTGATAATTGTTTCTATCATGTCTGTTTTGACCCACTAGTTTTGAAGAATTAGATTATTTAGTTTCCAGTTACTTTTAAATTTGCTTTCTGTGGACCCTTGTCAAGTATACTTTTTATCACATTATGATATAAAAAAGTTGTATTTATTATTTCTGCTTTTCTGTGTTTGTTTGCAATATTTCTATGCCCTAGTACATAGTCAGTCTTTGTATATGTACCATGTACTGCTGAGAAGAAGGTATATTCCTTTTTATTCCCATTCAGTTTTCTCCAGATACCTATTAACTCTAATTTTTTCTAGCATTTCATTCATTTCCCTTACTTCTTTCTTATTTATTTTTAGTTTGATTTATCTTGTTCTGAAAGGGGATCATCCACTAATATGGTCTTACTATCTATTTCCTCCTTAAGCCCCAATAGTTTCTCCTTTAAAAATCTGGATGCTATACCATTTGGTGCGTAAATGCTTAGTAAATGATATTACTTTATTGTTTATAGTGTCCTTTAACAGAATATAATTTTCTTCCTTATTTCTTTTAATCAGATCAATTTCTACTTTAGCTTTTTCTGATATCATGATTGCTACTCCTGCTTTTTTTTCCCTTTAGATGATGCATAATAAATTCTGTTCCAGGCTTTTATCTTGAATCTGTGTGTGTCATCCTGCCTCAAATGAGTTTCTTTTAAACAACATATAGTAGGATTCTGATTTTTATTCCACTCTGCTACTTGCTTCAGTTTAATGGGTGAGTTCATCCCATTCACATTTACCATTATGATTACTGTGTATTGCCCTCCATCATATTATCCCCTATAAATTCTGTTCTATTCCCTTTCTCTCTGTCCCTCCTTACCAGTGTTTTGCTTTTTTGTCTAACCCTCCCCCATTCCTCCTGTTTCCAATTACTTCCTTCTTCCCTTGTCTTATTACCCTTCTTCTCTGTGAGGTAAGATAGGATTCTATACTCTACTAAGTAGAATAAGATAGAATTCTATACCCCAGTGAGTATACTTGTTTTACCTTCTCTGAGCCCTTTATGATGAGAGTAAAGTTTAAGCATTGCCCATCAGCACCCTTATCCTCCCCTCTCTATAATGATTTTTCATGCCTCTTTAGGTTATACAATTTATCCAATTCTATCTCTCCCTTCCCTTTTCTCTCAGTGCAGCTCTCTCAGCCCTCGATTGATTTTTTTTACATATCACTCACATGCATACATAATATATCATACATACATATCATTCCATATGATCATATTTGCATATACATTGTATCACCATAATCAGCTTACTTCTCCACCCTTTTTCTGAGTAAATTTCTTCTATCTCCTCTACTACTAAGAATAATTTTTGAGAATTATATAAATCCTCTTTCCATGTAGGCATATAAACATTTTTACCTTAATGAGTCCCTTTTTGGGCTTCTCTTGTGTCTCATGTTTGGACTTCAGATTCTTTTGTTTAGGTCTGACTTATTCCTCAGGAATGCTTGGAAATCTTCTATCTTATTGAATGTTAATTTTTTCTCCTTAAAGAATATACTCAGTTTTACTAGATAGGTGACTCTATATTGTAAATTCAAATCTTTCGCCTTCCTTAATATCATATTCCATGCCTTTTGATGCTGTAAAGTAGAAGCCACTAGGTCCTGTGTAATCATGAATGTAGTTCCATGGTATTTGAATGGTTTCTTTCTGACTGTTTGAAGTATTTTTTCCTTGGCATGGTGGCTCTTGAATTTACTTATTTTATTCCTGGGAGTTGTCATTTGAGGATTTCTATCTGGAAATAATCTGAGAATTCTTTCAATTTCAATTTTATTTTTTTGTTCAAGCATCTCTGGGTAGTTATCTTTGATAATTTCTTATAATATGATATCCAAAGTTTTTTCTTGATCCTGGCTTTCAAGTAGTTAATTGCTATTAAATTTTTTAAAAAATCAATTCCTATTAATTGCTATTAAATTTTTTTAAAAATTAATTTCTAATTAATATTTTTTCTGGAAAAGGGGTGGTAGGCCAAAAAAGTTTGGGAACCACTGAATCAGGCATAAACTTGATTGTCCTGTCTTGGAGATCTACCCTGAGCTTTAAGTAAAAAGATCAGTACTTAGTAGTTAGTATTATCATCCACCCCAAAGTGTGAATTAAGTCCCTGTCCCAAGCCCAGACTAGAATTCCCTGGGCTGGGGTTCTGGCTTCTCCACAGGTTTTAAATTTCAAGAGTTATGGGTTGGTTTTTAACTCTATTTGCTTAGGCAGGGTCTCAGGATCTGGATGTTGGCTCAGGCATAGGTTCCTGAACTTCAAACAGAAAATTTGGGGTGGTGGGAAGTGGGGAGGGGAAGGTGTGCCTCACTCTTAGCTTGCTCTTTCCTCCTTACTACAATTTCTTGCTGTGTCTGTCTCCTCTCACCCCAGAGCCCCAGATGTTTGTTAGCTATATCTTGGGTTTTTCTTTTCTCGAATGTTATTTCACTCTGTCTCCTTGTTGGTTCTTTCACTCCTTTATTCATATTGTGGCAATATTTTAATTTTGGATGGAGAAGATTCTCATTGTGGTACAAAGCTGCTGAGGATTACTCCACCACCTTGACTCCACACCAGGAAGAGTCCTAAACCTGACCTTTCTGACTATTACTTTCTTGTGAGTCTCTTACTACAGCTCATGATCCATCCCCTACAATTCCTCTAGCTATCTGTTCAATGTAGCTTGTCCTTCTTCTCTATAGCTCCCAGCAAAGGACAGCCAAGGACATTATTCCCACCATCACTTTCTAAAGCAGTTCTTCCATTCTCCAGGAGAATGAAAATGCATTGAAATTAAGGACTCTTTTTATTTTTACCTTTGTATATCCAAAGTCTAGCATGGTTCTTGGTATATGGAAGCTCCTTTCTGAACACTTATTGAATTGAATTTCTCCTCATCCCTTTCTCCTGCTATAGAATCCCTTCTATTTATACTGCTCTCACTCTATAAGCTTCTGGTCCACTGAGCACATAGGTTCTACCACAAAGGTTTCCAAATTAAAGACTACAGGGGTTAGAGTAGAAATGCACTGATCAAATACCCCACTCCTACAGACTGTCTCCACATACCCAAAGCACTGATGCCATTTTATACAGATCAGCATAATTTTCTAGGGTCCAGAACCTCTCTGAAAAACTATGCAGTGTAACAATTAAAAAGAGCCAGTAACCAATGTTTGATAGGAGAGAGAGAGAGAGAGAGAGAGAGAGAGAGAGAGTATCTATATGGTGAGTCTCTCTTCCAGCTCTCCCCTGAGGCCAAATACACACTGGGAGACTTTAAGAGGGTGTTACCCCAAAACTGGGTGACCTGGATGGTCGTGCCACCCGTTAGGAGTCAGGGGCAAGGCTTCCCTATAAGAGGAGGTATGCGGTACCCCAATCTGATCCTGAATAAGGATGGCGTTCACACGAACCTCCCCCCATTAGTTAAATTCACAGTAGGTGGTCCAGCTTCAAGATGGAGGCAACCAGACCAAGTTGTGGTTCCCCTCTCCCTTGTTGTCTCTCAGTCACTCTGGAACTCTATCTGACTGATGAATGGCTTTTATTATTTGCAAATCAGGGAATGGAGAAAAGGGTGAAGGGCAGAGAGATTTGGTCCATCACTTAAGTTGGAAACCCCATGGTTCCCACTTCTAAGCTTCTTCCCTCGCCTCTTCTATTTCTATTTCTATTTCTGTTTTTCTGTTTCTATCCTTACTATAATTGTAAGTTTTGACTGAAAGGGGGTCTCTCAGCAAGGTTGGGTGATGGGAGAAGGAGACTAAGAGATCACTCCCAAAATGGAGTCCAAAAACTTAGCTAACTCAAGGGTTGAAGTCTTGAAGGGTGAGATGCAATGGAATGGCTTTGATCAGGGATTCAGGGTTTCAATTTCCAAAAGAAAGATCCTCAGGAAGCCCTCAGGACTGCATCCAACCTAGGGTGTCCTCCTCCTCTCTCCTCCCAGTCTTCTGCCCAAAGACCCTCTTCTACCTCTCTCAGTCCTCCACCTGAAGACCTCTCTTCCCTCCTTCCTCTTCTGAGAAATTTCCAGAATTATCACTGGTCTCAACTGTCAGCAACTGTCAGCAACTCTTTCTCTGGCTCCTTTTGTCCCATCTCCCTTGCACAAATCCCATCCTTACAGCAGGCTGGAATCTCCTGCCTGTCTGGCTGTAGAACCTATTCCCAAGTCATTCAATATGAAATAAGCTTTAATACTACAATCCTTGTAGGTATTTTTTCTTGCTTGCTCTAAAATGGTATCAAAAAAACTGATCTATACTCTTTTCATATGAAAAGTTCCCAGTATTAACACCTACTGTTACTGTCTCCCTAATGAATCCACACTAGGTTCTCTCTCTGTCTCCTTCCAGCCCCACTCCATCAAATATATACAAACATAGTCTATTTCCCATCTTCAATAACTCTTCCAGGGTCTATCAGAAGCTCTGCTTAGAAAGGCTCTTACCACAACATCCAAACCACAATCAGCTTTACATTCTTTTATAGCCCCGAGGGTAATCCATGATTACAGACAGCTGCACAAACACAGTCCCTTCCCAAAGCTGCTGTCTTGCCTTCCCCTAGGATTCCCTCCCCAAAAGGCTCTCATCTAGCAGTTGGTTTCTCTGTTAGGTCACTCTTCAGGTGAATTTTTCCCTCTGAAGCATGTCTGGAAATTCAAAGACTCCTTTTCTCAGAGTGTCCTGGCATAACTCTGGGCCATGGAAACATGCCCTGCTGTCATGAATGTTGTACTTTCTCTCTTTCTGCCCTTCAGGACCCAGGAACCACGCTTGATCAACTGAGCAAGTTTTCTCCTCTAAATATCTCCCCAGCTTCCTGCTATCTCATGGGTAGGTAGGTGGGGGACACCAAGTCCAATTTAGGCAACTTTTCTCAATATACAGGTTAGGGAAGGTAGGCAAGAGGAAGATCAACACTCCAAACTGATATCTCACACTATAATCTTCAGGAAAGCATATTGATATTTCAAAGGATTTAGGATTGCATCTGATCTTACCTCAGCAGTCCTCTGCTCAATAAACTTCAATGGCTTCCTATCACCTCTAAGAGAATTCCTTCCCAATAATCATCCCCCAACAAACAAACAAACAAACAAAACCTATGATGAGGTATAATCCCTCTCTGCCAAAAAAAAATTTAATAATTTATCATTTTTTAACAGAAAGGAGGGCTGTGTCTTTTAACTTTGTTTTGACTTTAATGTTCTTTAGAATCTGACTCCATTTATAACCACGCTCTTTGTGGTGGCAAAAACTGGAAACTGAGGGAACGCCTTTCAACTGGGGAATGACTGAACAAATTGTGGTATCTGTTGGTGATGGAATACTATTGTGCTAAAAGGAATGATGAACTAGAGGAATTCCATGTGAACTGGACGACCTCCAGGAATTCATGTAGAGTGAGAGGAACAGAACCAGAAGAATGTTGTATAGAGACTGATACACTGTGGCACAATTGAACATAATGGACTTCTCTACTAGTAACATTGCAACGACCTAGGACATTTCTGAGCAACTTATGAGAAAAAACACTCTCCAAATCCAGAGAAAGAACTGTGGGAGTAGAAACAAAGAAGAAAAATATTTGCTTGATCACATGGTTCATTGGGAATATGACTGGAGATGTAGACTAAATGATCACTCTATTGCAAACATTAATAATGTGGAAATAGGTCTTGATCAATGATACATGTAAAATCCAGTGGAATTGCTGGTTGCCTATGAGAGGGGGGAGGAAGGAGGGGAGGGAAAGAACATGAATTGTGTAACCAAGAGAAAATATTCTAAAATAAATAAATAGATTTTAAAGAATAAAGAAATAAAACTAAAAAACATAAAAATATATTACAAAAAGAATCTGATTCCAACCTCTTTCAAGACTGATGTCACATTATTCCATTAATATTCTTGGGTGTTGTTATTCATTCTTCAATTTTGAAGATGACCAATGACATCATGAGGTAATGTCTTGACTTGCAAATGAATTAGTTATTAAGTGAGGCAGATTTGCCCAGACTCAATGGCCACACTCTCTCTTCCAGAGTCATCCAAGTTCAAGGACAAAACAAAAATCAGGATCATTGGTGATGGCACAGAATATAGTGGATGGATGACCTTGGCATATTTGCTGACTGACCAGGCTCTAAGCACTCCACATGGTGCCTGCTTCAGCCATCCTTTGTGGCTGTGGAACAAGTTGTTCTCATTCATCTATTCCTCTAGCAGAAGTCTTGATAATGCTTTGGTAGATGACACGCTCCTAAGGCCAATGACATGTTTGAGTACTGTGGGTTACAGGGCATCCCAGGAGGACCAGCACCTCTGCTTTTAGGGCTTGCTGAGGCTTTTCAGAGCTGCTCATCCACCTTTGGTGTCCACCTGTCATCAAGCTCTCACCTATAAAACTCTATGTTCTACCTAAATTGGATTACTTAGTTTCTCTATATATAGCATTCTATCTCTTGCCTTTGCATAGCTCCTCCATGCTCCTCTTTTTTACCTCTACCTCTTGAAATTTTTAGTTCTCTTCAACTCATTTCAAGTATCACTCACCCCACATTAGGTTTCTCTTGATCCTGACAGTTTTTAGCAATCTCTCTTATTTTGGATTTCTTTACCTTTCTTTTATATAGATTTTGTTAGTGCCATACCTATCAAACTACCAAAAAACTTTTTTACTGAATTAGAAAACTATAACAAAGTTTATTTGGAAGAACAAAAAATCAAGAATATCAAGGGAAATAATGAAAAATGTGAAGGAAGGTGGCTTAGCAGTACCAGATATTAAGCTATACTATAAAGCAGCGGTCATCAATACAGTATGGTACTGGCTAAGAGATAGAAGGGAGGATCACTGGAATAGACGTGGGGTAAGTGATGGCAGCAAGACAGTCTATGATAAACCCAAAGAGCCCAACTTTGGGGACAAAAATCCACTATTTAACAAAAACTGCTGGGAAAATTGAAAAACAAAATGGGAGAGATTAGGTTTAGATCAACATCTCACACCCTACACCAAGATAAATTCAGAATGGGTGAAAGACTTGAATATAAAGAAGTAAACTGTAAGTAAATTAAGTGAACACAGACTAGTATACTTGTCATATCTCTGGGAAAGGAAAAATTTTAAAACCAAGCAAGAGTTAGAAAAAATTACAAAATATAAAATAAATAATTTTGATTATATTAAATTAAAAAGGGTTTGTACAAACAAAAACAATGCAACCAAAATCAGAAGGGAAACAACAAACTGGGGAAAAATCTTTATAACAAAAAATTCTGACAGAGGTCTAATTATTCAAATATACAAGGAGCTAACTCAATTGTATAAAAAAAAATCAAGCCATTCCCCAATTGATAAATGGGCAAGGGACATGAATAGGCAATTTTCAGATAAAGAAATTAAAAGTATCAATAGACACATGAGAAAGTGTTCTAAATCTCTAATAATTAGAGAAATGCAAATGAAAACAACTCTGAGGTATCACCTCACACCTAGCAGATTGTCTAAAATGATAGCAGGGGAGAGTAATGAATGTTGGAGGGGATATGGCAAAATTGGGACTTTAATGCACTTCTGGTGGAGTTGTGAACTGATCCAACCATTCTGGATGGCAATTTGGAACTATGCCCAAAGAGCGATAAAAGAATGTCTGCCCTTTGATCCAGCCATACCATTGCTGGGTTTGTACCCCAAAGAGATCATAGATAAACAGACTTGTACAAAAATATTTATAGCTGCACTCTTTGTGATGGCAAAAAACTGGAAAGCAAGGGTATGCCCTTCAATTGGTGAATGGTTGAACAAATTGTGGTATATGCTGGTGATGGAATATTATTGTGCTCAAAAGAATAATAAACAGAAGGAATCCATGTGAACTGGAAAGACTTCCAGGAATTGATGCAGAGTGAAAGGAGCAGAGCCAGAAGAACATTGTACACAGAGATTGATACACTGTGGTAAAATCTAATGTAATGGACGTCTGTACTAGCAGCAATGCAATGACCCAAGACAATTCTGAAGCATTTATGGAAAAGAACACCACCACATTCAGAGGAAGAACTACAGGAGAGGAAACACAGAAGAAAAACAACTGCTTGAACCCTTGGGCTGATGAGGACATGATTGGGGATGTAGACCTGAAAGGACCACACCAAAGAAACTACCAATACTATGTAAATAAGTCTTGACTGACCACACATGTTAAAACCAGTGGAAATGCAAGTTAGCTATGGGGTTGGGGGGGTGGGTGGAGGGTAAAGTAAAAACATGTATTATGTAACCATGGAAAATTTTTCTAAAAATAAAAAATTAATAAAAATAAAAAATAAAAATAAACATGTTTATTCTCTCCCTCCTGAGATAGAAAGTAAACTCTTTGAGGGTGGAGAATGTTTTGGTGGTGTCTTTCTATTTCCTACTGCTAGCATGATGCCTGGCACATGGTAGGCAGTGAGGTGTTATATTAAGTAGAGTGCTGAACCTGGAAACCAGGAAGTCTTGAGTTTGAATTTGTCAGACACTCCCTATCTGGGTGACCCTGGGCAAGTCACTTAAATCTGTCAGACTCAGTTTCCTCATTTGTAAAATGAGGATGATAATGGCACCTACCTGGCAAGATTGTTTTAAGGATGACATGAGTTAAAGATCTACTTCTCCATTCTTCCACTCCATCTGACACTACTCTGATATTCTTTTTTTTTTAATTTTACATTAGAATTCCCAGTTAACTTCCTTCCTCCTTCCCCTCCCCAAAATAGAAAAGACATTATCTGACAAAAAGATATATGTATAATTCCTTTACCCTACTCCAGCCACTCACAGGAAGCCCATATGCAATTTGCTTTGCAATTTTTAAAGCCCCAAATATTGCTAGCTCTTACTATTAAGCATTTAAGAAATGCTTGTTAAATAATTATACTTTATTATTATAATAAGGAAATATTATTAAGGATTATATTAAGGAATAGCCCTGTCTTTTATTCCTGTCAACATAAAATGCTATATTTCTTTTAAGGCTTTACTTCTGAATCTATCACCATGATCATATGATTAGCATTATTTTTGCTACAAATATGATTTGTTATAGATATTTTCCCTTATGCTGAAGTATCCTAGCATTCCTGGAATTAAGCCAATAGTTTTTGGATATATTACTGTAAGCTCTGTGTTAATATTTTATATCAACACTTATTCTTGATCTGAATGAGTTACCTGGGACACTGAGATATTACATGACTTTTCCAACATCACACAGCCAATATATGTCAGAGATGGAATTTGAACCTAACCCTTCCTAACTCTTTTATCCAGGAGAGACCAGACTTCCTCCCTAAGACTTTCAACTTAGAGTTTTTTTTTCTGTTTTATGAGTTGCCAAACATGTGCCAGTCTGCATCTTTTGAAGAAGTTTCTTCCCTAGGAATTCTCTAGAGCAATGAAATACCAGGTTCATTACGCTGTGTGTGTGTGTGTGTGTGTGTGTGTGTGTGTGTGTGTGTGTGTGTGTTTATTGCTAATATTGGTCTTTGGTTTTCCTTCTCTTATTTCTTTCTTTCTAATTTATATATCAAGACAATATTTTTCTCTTTGAAGTAATTTGAGAACAGCAACTTGTTTATTTCTTTGCATACTTTATGTATCATAGGAGCTATTTACTCTTCAAGTATTTGAGAAATTCACTTACAAATCCATCTGGACACAGAATTTTTCCCCCTTCTCATTATTCATTTACAATTTGCTCAATTTATTTTTGTAGCAGGTTATTTAAATTCTTTATTTCTTGTTTTATTAGATATTTTCATTTTTATAAATATTTATCCATTTCATTTACATTTTCAGTTGTTGATATATAATTGAGTATAATAGTTTCCAATTTTTTTTCTCTTCAGTATCTGGCTCTCAGAATTCTCTGCACTCCAACCCATGCTCTTATATTTAGGAATTTGTTTATATAATATATATACATATATGTATATATGTCTGTATAGAAAGATAAATGTAGATATAAAGATATAGAGATGTCTCCATCCAACTCACAGTTTGCTGATTTGACTAGTCTCAACTTCAATGACTTATTCACATATATAATTATTAAAAAGATTTATTTGTAAGTCTATTACCTAGCTGCCCCTGCAAAGACTTCTTGCAGAAGGTACAACTTCATCTGAGACTTAAAGGAAGCCAAAAGGCAGAAATAAGGAGGGAGAGAATTCCAGGCATCTGGACCAGCCAATGGAAACTTCCAGACATGGAAGTTGTGAGATTTGAGTGCTATATTGGAGGAATAGAAAGGAAACTAGTGACACAAGAGTACATGGAGGGAAGTGAGTTAGAGGTAGTATGCTATAAAGGATTTTAAAAGTCAAACAGAAGCTTTTATATTTGATCCTGGAGGTAATGGGAAACCAGTGGAATTTATTGGGGGAGCAATGGACCCTATCGACTGGCCTAATTCTTTTTTCCTAGGAGTTGCCTTTCTTGGGTCAGAGAAGAGTCACAAAGGAAATTTAAGGGATTTTGCTCTGTGATTTTTCTGGACTGTAATCTTATTTCCTAGAATGTTTTTAAAACAAACTCCAAAAGCTTTCATCATGGGCCCCCTTCTTGTACATAAGCTCAGTACTCTTCCTGAAGTTTAAATAGCAATAGTTTCTGGAAGCTCTGTCTTTTGACCTCACAAGTACTTCTAACTTGCTCACATACTCTAATCCCTTGATGCCTGAATATGCCACTCCTTGTCAAAACACATGTAGATGCCAATTATGGTCCACCAGGTCACTCATTCCCACTTTTAATAGGCTTCTAACCTTCATAGTTGATTTTGGTCTAGGGAACTTTAAAATTAATAAACTGTGAAAGGCATATCTGCCTTCTTTGTTGGATGAAAATGAACATTAATATCCTGCTGATGAGCTATTAACACATTTCAACAGTTAAAAAAACAACAACAACACTGTTGCTTTCACTCAGAGAAATCCAGTTAATTAAGTTGATTGTGAAGGTCACAATAGGACTTGGGGTTTTAAGGAAGCACAACCTGCTGACTTTATTGTATAATGGTATTTCCATCACTGTAAGGGAGCTTAAAATAAATTCTAAGGTAAAACTGTTCTTCCTCAGAGCAAAATGGGTGCCTGCAGAGGAGACGATACATCTTAGGAGGATCTTTGACTATCTCTGCTTTCCTGGAACATATTGTGGAAACATAATTCCCAACTCATTAAGGAGACAAAAGTAAGAGTGGAGGAGAACACTAATCATGTATTAACTCAGTTAGCTCAATTCAGACAGGGTAATGCCATATGAACTGATAGAATAAACCATGAAAAATTGTACATTCCAGTCAGACAACTGCAAATGGTTTTTTTTTAAAAGGAATGTTTCCTTAGGAAGTCAGAACCATTTCTCCTAAGATTCTTGTGAGGTCCCCAAAAAATGGAAAATGGAAGTGGGTTTAAAAACCCTAACCTAAGCCTAAATTCATGCCAATTTCTAACCCTAACTTAATAGATATATGATCAAGGACAAATCATGGCATTAGAGCTTTAGAACTGAAAAGGACTTTGTAGGCCAACCTCTTGTTTTAAAGATAAGAAACTTGGGGCCCAGAAAAGGTTAAGTAACTTATCTAAAGTTATTAGATTATAAGTGTCAGAATCAGGATTCAAAATAGATATTCTTTGCCTTCCATACTTAACATCTCTGTCCCTCAGTTTCCTCATATGTAAAATGGGGATAATAATACTTAGACTGCCTGCTTCACAGGGTTGTTATAAGGCTCAAGTAAAATAACCTGTGTGTATCAGGCTACAAACATTGAAGAGCTGTGTAAATGTCAGTTATGATTTCCATTAAATAACATAGAAAGACTAAGTAGGCAAAGGTCAAACGTTGGGTGTTTTCTAATGGTTTATTAAAAGTTCAAGGTTGCAAAAAATCTAAATCAAGCTGATTTACTTCCTTACTTTCCAGAACAGAATATACGTACGAGTTTGCTCAAAGTGACCTCATTTTTCAAGTGGGTTAGTTATAAAATTCAAACACAACTCCCCCCACCAAAAAAAGGAAACAAAACCTTTATGTTCATCTACTTAAAAGGAGAATGTTGAGGTTGCTTTGGTGGCAGTGAAAAGGGAAAGATAAGCTAGAAAAGACCTTAGAAATCATCTACTCCAATGGTGCCAAATTCACATAAAAATAAGGACCACTAATCCATAGATAAGTAACCCTGTATGCTGTATACTGCTTTAGTTTAAAAATGTAATATTATCTATGCTTGATTATACTCTTATTTATTTTGTTAATTATTAATTTATTTATAAATCATTTAAATAACATCATTTAATTAATTAATCTTTTATTTAATTATTAACCAGATTATTTTAATCTATTTTGGGTTGTACTTAGAATGTGTTCAACAACAACAATCTAGCACAAACTAATGATTTTACAAATGAGACTATGAAGGTGCAGAGAAATTAAGGGATTTGCCTAACTAAGATCATACAGTCTCCAAGGAGCAGATGAATTCAAACTCAAATGTCCTTACTCTAAGTCCAATGGCCTTTCTGACACATCTATTCCAAACAAAGGGGAGCTTTGATTCTTTTTGCTTTAGTTCCACATATCCAAAGAAGTCATGAAGAAGAGGAAACTTTTTATCTGTCCTTTTGGGAGAGGAGAAAACCAAATTTGCAAACCCAATCTTATAAATACAGGTTTAGGTCTTGGGTTTAAATTTAACTTCAGACACTTCCTGGCTGTATGACCCTAAGCAAGTCAAAGAACCCCTATTGCCTAAACCTTACCACTTCTCTGCCTTGGAACATTATTAATTCGAAGATGGAAAAAAACCAAATTTTTTTTAAAACTACAGTTTTATGCTACCTAGTCGCTCTTCAAAGGGAAAATGCTTCGCAGGGCAATCAGTCTTACTGTTCTCGTTTTCTAAGTCACATAATTTAGATCCACAGAGGTGAGACCATCTAAGCATAGAACTGAATATAATCTCCTTGAAATCGGGAATCCTTCCTCTTGTTTTTATATCTCTGGTACCTGTCACATAGGAGAAGTATAATAAATGCTTGTTGTATTGAATTCAGAGTGTTCTGACTTCTTATGGTAACTTCTATTGAATAATGCTGCATAGCCTGATACTCAGTTTTATTTGACACAACCTGAGATCATGGGATCATAGCTGTGTATGGGGTGATCAGGGAGGACTAGCACCTCTGCAATGAAGGCTTGCCAGAGCCCTTTTCAGGGTTGCTCACGCACCTTCCCTGTCTATCACCCAACACTCAATCTATGGCTACAAAAAGTTGCACCCTAGTAAAACCATTTTAGCAGAGAGGCTAAACAAGGTTGAGGATAGCATTTACCTGTTGGTGATCTAGGGAGATATCTACCTCAAGCACGTGGGGAATGAACAGACAAAAAGAATTTGTTCTGATTGCCAAGGAGGCAGCTGAAGCAAGCATTATGGAGTACTTAAACCTTAGAGCTCCCTGATTTCAAGGAGATTATAGCCAATTCTTTGCTTAGATGTGGTGTGCCCTTGAAGTGGTCTTACCTCTGTGGGTTTCAATTATATGACCTAGTACTAGAGAATGAGAACAGTAAGAATTACTGCCCTTCAAAGCATATATTTCCTTTGAAGAGAGTCTGGATGGCATAACACTAGATCAAAGAAGCCAAGATCATCCACAACATTCCAGGTCATCTCCAATTGTCCTGACTTTTGTCTTGCTGCTGGATTTCAATGCCCCTAGAAGAGAGGATGAGGCTGATGACTTTTTGCAGCTCTGCCTAACTTAAATCCAACCTGCTCACAAGTTAAGAGCTCAATCTCTGGTGTCATTAGTCTTCTTCAAATGAAAGACAAACAACAACAAATGAGAAAATGGAAAAATAGAGATGGGAAGTGACTTGTCCAAAATCATAAAGATAGTAAGTAGCTGAGCTGAGGGTTTTACTCAAATCCTCCAATTACAATGTTCCTTCCACTATTCTGGATTGTCTACACTTCACTGGGACAAATTAAAGACTAACTGTACTGATAAAGAGAAATAACCACAAAGCATTTTTGAGGAATGGGATTGACAACTTGGAAGGTACACATATTTAACAAAACCAAGTCCTGCTGATTCCTCCTTCATCCTGCCTTTGTCTATCCCTTCAGTTCCACACATGGCCATAAGTCCAGGTCTCAGCTCTACCAGCTCATGCCTTTATTATTGCAAGAGTCCTAGCTTGTCTCCTTGCATTCAATCTTCCTTTCCAAATCCAGCTTCACTCTGATTAATTAAAAAAATGCTTTATGTCCTTTGTATACCACAATACATATTCTTCCCCCAACTCAATAAAAAACACCTCAGTGGCTCCCAGCTACCTACAAAATAAAGTCAATGTTTAAGACCCTCCAATACAATCTGGCTTCTATTTATCCCAAGCTTTTCTCCTTTTCTACAAATCTTTCTGTTTTACCTCCGAATATCTCTTAAATTCTTCCAATGATATATATGTTCACTACAACCTGTCTAATACATATCCTTATTAATATCTACCTGAAATTTCTAACACTTAGAGACAAAATGTAAACTCCTTGAGGCCAGAGGCTGTCTGTCTTTCATTGAGGGTTTTTTTCAAGATTAACAAGGTCTTAGCCCAGGATGTTATACAAATTAGAGGTAAGAATAAGACCTGAACTTCTGATTTTGTCCAAAGTAGAGAAACTCCTCTATCATTTTAAAATGTCTTCTCTAAAACGTAGAGCATTGATACTGTTATAGAGAAGTTATAGAGTAAGCATAGATTTAAGTTAGGACAGAGAGCTGACAGCCTTGAAGCAAGCCCTGGACTCAATGCATGAGTCCATGAATGGAATGAAGCCAGAGGTTTGAAAAAGAGAGAGAGTTTCTTGGCTAAGCTGGAGAAGGAGGGCGTGTAATCTGTGGTTCAGCTTGCTAAGATCTAAGGAGCTGTGAAGTTGTGGGATTTACAGACGATTGGAAAGGAGAGATCATCAATCAACTCAGCCTACGTTTAGATAATATTCAGAACTACAGCTGGTGGATGGCTGATAGACTGCCTATACTCCCTAGTGCTTCCTTTGGACTTTACTGGCTGTGCAAGGATTTGGTTCTGGTTCCAGTTATCACCTTGGAGCAGCTTGTAACTGCAATGACATCCCAAACTTCAGCCTTCTCCAATATAGTTAGAGCTGTCTGTAGTAGAGTTAAGCCAGCTGACCTCTTACAATTTTAGGCAGTTGTAGAAACCTTCGTGGTAGAAACCCTTCACCCACTTTCCCAATTTACCAACAATAAAACCAGTTTTATTATATTTCTTGAGTCTCCTCTAAGCCATGAATGACCCACTATTGGAGTTACCTTAACATCACTGGTAACCCTGGCAGTTAGGTGGTCAGTTTAACTGTCAAACTGTCATTCCCCATTCCCCACATCCCTGTGTGATTATTCAGTGTTATCTTGTCAGTCTCTTCCTTTGTGGGGTGTGAGAGTGTCTCCAGTTTGTGTTATTCCCTGACTGGCACCCAATCTATCCCTTCTCCCCTACACAATTTTTTCAAAACCAAACTCAAATGGAAATGAGGCCATTAACTAAATCATATAAAAAAATCCCTTGAGGCTGTATATTGACTCAGAAAACCATATATAAAGGTGATCTATGTTTTCTTGTGTTTTTACGTTTTATTTTAAGTATTTTCCAATTATATTTTAATTTTATTCCAGTGAACTTCGGAGTATATGGACTTAATGCTACCCTCTAGCCCTGTGTTTTATGCTTCTGGCATCAAACACTGAGTTGTCCAGGGTCATGACAGCGATGTGTATCAGAGACAAGACTTAAATAAATCTAGGTCTTTCTGACTTTGAGGACATTTAGGTATAAACTATTCAGGTATTTCTGTATCTCTGTTATATCATTCCCCCTATTTCTGCCAAAAGAACACAAAGTAGGATCTTGATAGATGCTCCATGGATTGGAAAGTAATAGGTGCTTATTGCTTCCAAGTCAGTCATTTGGGTTTTTTTATTTTAATAAGACTACAATATGGTAGCACTATTTACCTCATTGGTTGTCATAACCCTTACCAAATTGTTCAGAAACTCCTGGATTCTGGACTAGAGCCAAGGAGAATGAATTGAACCCCTTTTCCATGTGTAAATTGAGAAGGGGTTAGAATTTCAAATTTTAGTAAAAGAACATTGAACTCAGAATCAGAAGATTTAGATTCAAATGAATGAATAAATGGGTGAATATAGCATGTATTTGTGAAGAGCACTACATTAAACATTAGGTTTGCAAATAAACAATAAGCTTTCAAGAACATCTAAATATAATGGGGAGACAACACATATGGTAAGTTTCAGTTGTAAGTCAGATGGAAAGGTTTCAGGTTATTTAGGGCTCATTGGCAAATCCCAGCCTTGCTTTTTACTACGTATGGGACCTTGAGAGACAGTTAAATAGTGAAGTGGATAAAGCATCGGGCCTTAAGTTGAAATCTTGTCTCTGATATATGCTATGTGACCCTGGGCAAGTCACTTAATCTCTGTTTGCCTCAGTTTCCTCATCTGTAAATGTAATAATAGGATCTAACTCAGGTTTATTGAGGATAAAATGTGATAACTGTAAAAATGTACTGGCACAGAAGACATTATATATATATAGATATATAAATGTGTATCTATATGTGTATATATGCAAGTATGAGTATAATATTTTACAAATATGTCATATATTTATATGAAGACAATAAATAAATAAATAAATGGTTTTGAATGGTATTCATGAATGAATCTTTCCCCTTTCCCCCTATTCCCTTCTCTTAGTCAGGGAATATGATTTCTGTGGATTTGTTTCCTCATTAATAAAATGAAAGAGGAAAAGGTATTCCTTAGAGTTCTTTCTAGCCCTAAATCCTACAAAAATATTTGAAGACAACTTTCGTGTCCTAAATTTTCTTCTCCAGACTAAACATCCCCAGTTCTTTCATCTAATCTTCTTGTTAGTCCATTGATACTTCCTCATTGTTTCTTCTTAGGTTCACCACAGGTCTCCAGTCTTACAGAAAGTCTTTCTGATTCCCTAAATTGTTAAAGTTCTCTACCTCTCCAAATTACCTTATATTTACTTAACTTTTTATATATTGCTTCTTAGTAAGAGTTCTTAATCATGATTTTTTAATCTTTAATAACTATTCAATATGCATTTTATTATGTATTTGAAATCCTATGCATTTTATCATATACATTTAAAAATATTAAGGTTCATGAGGAGGAACCAAGATGATATAGGGGCAAAGAATATCCAAAATCTCCCAATTTCACCTTCAAATGGTGCTAAAACAACTCCTCAAAATGAATGTTAAGGGGCAACGAGGCGGCATAGTGGATAGAGAGCCAGGCCTGGAGATAGAAAATCCTGGGTTTAGATCTGGTCTCAGATACTTCCTATCTACGAGATCTCAGGCAAGTAAAAGCCCTGGTTACCTAGCCCTTGCCAATCTTATGCTTTGGAACTGCTACTTGGGTTCAGTTCTAAAGAAAGAAGGCAAGAATTTCTTCTTTAATTTTAAACAATGTGGGAATGGCAGAATCCACAAAAGAATAGGGTAGGCAATTTTCCTGCTCAAGATGACTTGGAAAAACAGCAAGAAAGATCTGTTTCACTGAGATGAAAGGAAATCACAGTCTAGTACATACAACACCTAGCAAGCCTATAACAAGGGCTCCCCTACCCTCTTCTCCCTTGAGATGATGAACCTGGGTTTAAGTCAACAGTGAGTCCTGAGCCTCTTTATGAAGCAGCACACACAGCTGGTTCAGTGCAAGCCAACAGCAGACTTTGGGGGCAACTGAATTAGTGTATAAGGCAGCTTCCAGAGCTCTAAGTCCCCAAGAGTAAGGGGATAAGAAAACTTATCATGTTGTATGAAGATGCAAAGCATGGAATCCCTGCAGGGATAGCCTCACCCAGAATTCCAGGGGACCCCCCTGGAGAACTTTGGGTGAGGGGGCAATTGAGAAGGGTTTGAGTCAGTTATTTGGTGGAGGTTGAAGAGAGCAGACACCTTGTTTACTTCTCCAGACTTGGGGGTTCACTTGAGAGGCTATTGTAGCATAAGCCAGTGGTTTCTACTAATAGGGTTAGCCTGTTTGTTATCACTATTCTTCATTAATATCAATATGTAATTACTTAGTGATTAGAGAGTAAAGATATTCATTAATAGCAAGAGTGCCAGTTTCAGTTAAACGCTTCATCCCCTCCTGTGGGGAGGAGCAAGAGCAGCATCAACTTAACAGTTCAGGGTTTCCTCTCATTATCCTAAAACCCTCATTAACCCTTTCTAGTTTCACTTGTTAAATCCTAATATAACTTTATCTTCAAATCTGTGCCTGATAATTAATTATTTGGGGAAAATACTCACAACTCAGTCTGGACATCAAGTTTGAATCCTGTCTACTGCCAGTTTAAGAAGATCTTCTCTGTCTTCAACAGTTAGATAGTTAGCTTCAATATACACTTCTATCAGATCTGTGAGGAATATAATTAAAGAAAAAGGAACATCATTGGGGTTTCAGCCATAACTGAAACTTACCAGAAGAATCTCATTCCTGTCTTCATACCAACTGAAGCAGTAGCAGTTAGAGGGGGAGGGGTTTGAGATCCAGGAGTGTTTAGCCCCCTCCTTTCCTCACTGAAGCCTGTCAATCTCTGGCTCTTGACTTAAAGCTCTATTTGGCCCTGACACATTTATCTGCTTCTCCAAACTATCTGTTATTATCATCATAACAATCATAAGGAAATTACAGGTAACCCTTTGTTGGTTCTGGGTGAAGGACTCTTATATTGACCATATGGGATTCTGGGTCACAGTTCTGGGGAAAGAGGAAGGAGTAGCAGGAAAAGAGACCTTAGTCAAAATTCCAGGATAGAAAGGAGTGTTTATGGTCATTCATAGAGCAGAGCACAGGCCAAGAAAACACTGAGCCCTCCTCTTTTTAGGTTATACCACCTTAGAAGAACTGAAACTTTCAGACACCCAAAACTAGATCTAAGGGTACCAAGCTTGAAAACCTGAAGTGTAGAAGAGTGTCCCCTCCACCCCAGGAACAGAGTCCAATTTTAATATAAAGAGAAAAGGCTAGAAAAGTGAAAAAATATAAAAAAGAACCTAACCAGAACATATTATTATGATAGTAGGAAAGAGTAAGGCACAAACTGAAATAAAGACAATGAGACCAAAGCAGCTACATTCAAGTCTCAAAAATAATAAAATAAAATGAAATAAAAATTAGTCTTGGACCCTGGAGGAGCTCAAAAAGAATTTTAAAAATCAGAGAGACAGAGGAAAAAATTGTGAAGGGTGGGGTGGCAGGAGAGAGAATGAAAGCTATGGGAGATAAAGAGTCAGTAACTTATAGAAGGAAGCACAAAAATATTGGAGAAAGTAATATCTTAGAAAAAAAGAATATGTCAAATGTTGAGAGGCACAAAAATCCATGAATGAGAAGAATTACTTAAAAAGCAGAATTGATGAAATGGAAATGGAGGCACAAAAGCTCACTGAAGAAAATCATTTCTTAAAAATTAGAATTGGGCAAGTGGAAGCTAATGTCCCCATGAGACATAAACAAATAATAAAACAAATTCAAAACAATGAATAAAATCTGAAATGTCTCACTGGAAAAAAACTGACCTGGAAAATAAATCTAGGATAAATAATTCAAGAATTATTAGACTACCTCAAAGCCATCTTAAAAAAGCTTACGAATAATATTACAAGAAATTAACAAGGAAAACTGCCCTTACATTCTTGAACAAGAGGGTAAAATAGAAATTTAAAGAATCTAATGGTCATCCTCTGAAAGAAATGAAAACTCCCAGGGATATTATAACCAAATTCTCGCATCTCCAGGCAAGTGAGAAAATACTGCAAGCAACAGAAAGAAACAATTCAAAAATCATGGAATCATTGTGAGGATTACACAGGACTTAGTAGCTTCTACATTAAAGGAACATAGGGCTTACTATGTGATATTCCAGAAGGCAAAAGAACTATGATTGCAACCAAGAATTATCTAACCAGTGAAATTGGGTATAATCCTTGGGGAGGGTGGGATGAGTATTTAATGAAATAGAGGATTTCAAGCATTCTTGATGAACAGGTTTAAGATGAACAGAAAATCTGATTCTCATATATAAGATTCAAGAAAAGAATGAAAAGAACAGGAAAGAGAAAACAAAAGATCCCATAAGGGTAAACTTTTTACATTGCTACATGGGAAGATGATACTTGTAACTCCTAAGAATTTTATCATTATTAGGGAAGTCAGAAGAAGTATATAAAGAAAGAGCATTTGAGAGTAAGTTGACTATAATGACATAATATCAAAAGAAATTAAAGAATGAAAAAGAGGATTGCAGTGGAAGAAGGAAAGTAGAATGAGATAAATTGTCTCACATGAAGAGGTGCAAAAGTGAAGGGGAACAGAACAATCCAGAGGAACTTATGAGAAAGAATGCTATCCACATCCAGAGAAAAACTGTGGAAACAGAAATGCAGAAAAAAAAATATGATCAATCATGTAGTTCAATAGGAATATGATTAGGGTTTTGATGTTAAAAGATCACTCTATTGCAAATATGAATAACATGAAAATAGGTTTTGAACAATGATACATGTATAACCCAGTGGAATTGCTTGTCAGCTCCAAGAAAGGGGAGGGAAGAGGTAGAGGACCATGAATCATGTAACCATGGAAAAATGTTCTAAATCTTAAAAAGTGAAGGAGAAGATGGTGAGAATGATGGGCAATGATTGAACCTTACTTTCATCAGAATTGGTTGAAAGAAAGAGTAACTTCCATAATCAGTTAAGTTTAAATCTATC
The DNA here is from genome assembly GCF_016433145.1 of Gracilinanus agilis. Classification (NCBI taxonomy): domain Eukaryota; kingdom Metazoa; phylum Chordata; class Mammalia; order Didelphimorphia; family Didelphidae; genus Gracilinanus; species Gracilinanus agilis. The sequence continues at coordinate 200,862,966 of NC_058135.1, forward strand.
TTACCCTCTAAGGAAGTAGGAAGAAAGGGGGATAAGAGAATGGGGGGGGGGGGACTGGAAGAAAGGAGAATGGAAGAGAGACGTGGTGGTCAAAAGCAAAGCACTTATGAGTAGAGATATGATGAAAGGAGAAAACGAGAAAGACAAACAGAGAAAATTGGATGGAGGGAAATATATAATTAGTAATCATAACTGTGAATGTGAGGATGAACTAACTATAAAACACAAGTAGATTTGCAAGTAGATTAAAAATCAGAATCCTACATTATATTGTTTATAGGAATCACATTTAAAGCAGTGAAACAAACATAGAATTAAGGAAGGGACCAGAGCAGAAATTATTATGCTTCAGCTGAAAAACAAAAAGCTGGGTTTGCAATATTGATCCTAGAAAAAGCAAAAGCAAAACTAGATCTATGTAAAAGAGATAAAGAAGAAACTAACTCTTGCTAAAAGGTACCATAGAAAATGAAATAATATTAATCCAATATATATGTGCATATGTGTGAGTGTGTGTGTGTGTGTGTGTGTGTGTACACTAGATGATATAGCATCCAGGTTTTTAAAAGAGAAGTTAAATGAGCTACAAAAGGAAATAGACAGTAAAACTATACTAGTGGGGGAATTCAACTTTCCCCTCCCTGAACTAGATGAATCTAATAAAAAATAAACAAAAAGAATTTAAAGAGTTAAACAGAATTTTAGAAAAGTTAGATATTGTAGACCTCTGCAGAAAATTGGGAATAGAAGGAATATACATTTTTCTCAGTGGTATATGACACCTAAAAACAAAAATTTACAATGTATTAGGGCAAAATAAACCTCACAACCAAATGCAGAAAAGCAGAAATATTAAAGACATCCTTTTTGGATCATAATGCAAAATTATATTCAATGTTAATTTATGTTCAATAAAATGCTATGTTAAGAGAGATTGTGTTACTTGGAAATGAAATAATATAATCCTAAAGAATGAGTGGGTCAAAGAACAAAGAACAAAACAATTAACAATTTATTTAAAGAGATGACAATAATATCAAAATTTACAATGTTCAAGCAAAGCTATGCTTAAAGGAAATTTTATATCTCTAAATATTTTCATTAATAAAATAGAGAAAGAACAAGTCAATGAATTTGGCATGCACCTAAAAAAACTAGAAAAAGAACCAATTAAAAATCCCCAATTAAACACCAAATTGGAAATCCAGAAAATCAAGGAGAAATTAATAAAATAAAAAATAAAAAAACCAAGACTAAAAACTGGTTGTTTAAAAAAATAAGAATACAGCAGGCTATTGGTTAATTTGATTTTTTTAGAGAAAAAAGAAAACTAAATTACCATTATCAAAAGTGAAAAAGGTGAATGTACCACCAATGAAGAGGCAATTAAAGTAATTATTATAATTATATATACATACATAATACAATGCAATTATTTCAACTAGTCTGCCCAATTATATGCCAATAATGGATTAATATTTAAAAACATATAAATTGGGAAACAAGAAATTGGGAAATTTTTTTATAATAAAATTCTCTGGTAAAGGTATAATTTCTCAAATTTATAAAGAATTAAGTCAAATTTATAAGAATACAAGCCATTCCCCAATTGACAAATGGTCAAAGGATATGAACAAAAAATGAAAAAATAATCATAAGAAAATGCTCTAAATAATTCTTGATTAGAAAAATGCAAATTAAAACAATACTGAGGCCCCACTTTACACCTATAAGATTGGCCAAAATTACAGGAAAGGATAGTGATAAATATTGGACAGGGTGTATTCAAAATTGGGCACTAATGCATTGTTGGTGGAGTTGTGAACTTCAGAACCCATTCGGGGACTGCTAGGTGCTTCAGTAGATTGTGAACCATGCCTAGAGATGTGATATCCTGGTTTCCAATCTGGTCTCAGATATTTCCTAGCTGGGTGACACTGAGCAGGTCACTTAACCCCCATTTCCTAAGCTTACCATTCTTCTGCCTTAGAACCAAAACACAGTCTTGATTCCAAGGTAGAATGTAAGGGTTTCTTTAAAAAATGATTAGGATCTATCTAAAACTATGAGCAAGCATAATCCGTAATGGGGACAAGCTAGAAACTTTCCCAGTAAGATCAAGAATGAAGCAAGGAAGCCCATTATTATCACTATTAATCAATATTGTACTAGAAATGCTAGCTATAGCAATAAGAGAAGAAAAAGAAATTTAAGGAATTAGAATAGGCAATGAGAAAATATAACTATCACTCTTTGCAGATGATATGATGGTATTCTTAGAGAATCATAGAAAATCAACTAAGAAATCAGTTGAAATAATTAATAACTTTAGTAAAGTTGCAGGATACAAAATAAACCCACATATCATCAGCATTTCTATGTTACCAACAAAGCCCAGCAGCAAGAGATAGAGAGAGAAATATCATTTAAAATAATTCTAGACAATGTGAAATACCTGAGAGTCCGCCTGCAAAATAAATCCTGGAAGTATATGAACACAATTACAAAACACTTTTCACACAAAATCAGATCTAAACAATCATAAAAAAGTTATTTGTTCATGGTTAGGCTGAGCCAATATAATACAAATGACAATTCTACCTAAATTAATTTACTTATTCAGGGCAACTGCCAAAGAATTATTTTATACTGCTGGGGTGGGGGGGAGGATAACAAAATTCATCTGGAAGAGCATAAAGTCAAGAATATCAAGGGAATTAATGAAAAAATTTTAAAAGGAAAATGACCAAGCCAAACCAGATTTCAAATTCTATTAAAAAGCAATAATCATACAAAAAATCTGGTATTAGCTAAGAAATAGACTGGTGGATCAGTGGAATGAGTTAGAAATACAATATAGAGGGATAAGTGACCATAGCAATCCTGTGTTTGACAAACCCCAAAATCCAAACTTTAAAAACAAGAACTCACTATTTGAAAAAACTTGCTGGGAAAACAGTGAAATTACAGAAATTAGGTATATATCAACATCTCATACTGTATACCAAGATAAGGTGGAAATGGGTACATAATTTAGACATAAAGGATACCATAAGCAAATTAGGAGAGCATAGAATCATTTGCCTATCAGATCTATAGAGAAGGGATAGTTTTCTGATCAAATAGGAGATAAAGAACAAGATGTGGTATAAAATGGATAGTTTTGATCACATTAAATTAAAAGATTTTTGTACAAACAAAATCAACGCAGCCAAAATTTGAAGGAAAGCAGAAAATGTGCTCTAAATCACTTTTTAATTAGAGAAATGAACATTAAAAGAACTCTGATGAACCATCTCATGCCTATTACATTGACTACCAGGTCAGAAAAGAGAAATAATAAATGTTGTAGAGGATGTGGGAAAATTGGAACATTAATTTACTATTGGTGAAGTTGTAAACTGATCCAACCCTTCTGGAGAGTAATTTGGGGCTATGCTCAAAGGACTTATATGCCCAAAGGGCTATAAAACTGTTTATACCCTTTCACCCAGAAATACCAAAAGGACCTATTTGCACAAAAATATAGCAATTCTTTTCTGATGGCAAAGAATTAGAAATGTCCATCTATAGATATCTATCAATTGGGGAATGGCTGAACAAATTGTGGTATATAATTGTGATGAAATACTATTCTGCTATAAGAAATGACAAGTAGGATGATTTCAGAAAAAAACTGGAAAGATTTACATGAAATAATGAGAAGTGAAATGAGCAGAATCAGGAGAATACTGTACACAGGAACAACAATATTGTACAATGTTCAGCTGTGAATAACTCAGCTATTCTCAGCAATACGATGATTCAAAAAAACTCCAATGGAATCAGGATGAAAAATGCAATCCATTTCCAGAGAAACAACTGATGGACTGTAAATGAAGATCAAAGTATACTATTTTTCCAATTGTTTTCTTGGTGAGTATTTTTACATGTATTTTCTTGTATGACTAACATGGAAATGTTATACATATAACCTTTATCAAATTGCTTATTATCTCAGGGAAGGGTTTAAGGTGAGAGGGGGAGAGAAATTTTAGTTCTCAAAATTTTATAAAATAAATGTATACAATTGTTTTTACATGTAAATGGGAAAATTTTTTTAAATTTTAAAAACAAATAAATAGGTAAAGACAAAAGAATGGTTTTTTTCATGGTAAAAACATTCATTTCTTGAGGAGACTATAATTCTCTTCTACTCCAAAGGTACCAATTAATTCCTAAAAGAAACAACAACAAAAAAAGCATACATTTTCCCCAAATCTGGCTCATACACAAGGCCTTAGTTTAGCCTGTCATGATCCTAGCACCACTGGTAGAAAAGCTGACTTACAGTGAGCCCCTTGGAAGCCATACATTTATTCATCACAAAAAGACCGACTTCCCTTCTCAACAGGTAGCCTTGGTTATCTTGGTTATTGATGTAGAGATCATTCTGAGAGATATCTCTAGAGACTGCCCACGTTTTTCAGATTTTGAAAAATAATGATAACTATGTTGTGGAGGGGGAAAAGGATTCTATCACTCAGAGCCTAAGACTTAGTTACAAAAAGCATTTGAAAACATCAGCTATTAATTAGGATGAAGCTACAAACAATAGGAAAGCAGGAAGGAAGGAAATACAGTGTTGATGAAAAGAATGTGTTTTGGAGATCAGAGAAGTAAAAACTTCAGAATGCTATTTCCATAAAGAAAGCATTTTTGAGGGTCTAAGCATGGTCAACATCATGAGGTTGATGCGTGTGTATTTTTCTTGGTGAAACAAGAAAGACAAAATGGAATGTCATCCAGCTGCAAGGGCTTTAGAAATTGCAACTGAGCTTAAAGTGCTTTGGAGTGAATTTAAAGCAAGCATAACTTGGTGCTGGAAATTTAGCTGAAGGAGTAGCCACTCACATGGAGGCAAGACACCATGTGTAGGCACAGCATTTTACTTCAGAAAGATCCCAGGATCTAGAGTCAAAGAACCTGGGTTTTATGAATACTAACAGCACTACTTCCTTCTTGGATATCCTTGGGTAAACGATTGATTCTCTATGAATCCACAGGTACCTTCTACCTCAAAACCTGCGATTCTGTGATGAACTAAGCAATTGCTAGCCACATTTTTTGAAGAATCAATAAAATACCAACAGCCTTCCCTTAACGTCTTGAAAAGACACAACTATTATAAATATTGGAAACATACATGTTCTTATGTATGCCAAAACAAAATAACCATGGAATTCATGCTTGTCAAGACCACAGGAAATTATTTTTTAATTTCCATACTTGTAATTTGAGCTATGGCAGCTGATGTATCAAAAGATGCTGGAACACATTGCAGTTCCCTATCAGAATAATTTTGAGATGTTAAGAATTACCAAATTGATGACTGGCTGAATTTCAGTCACTTGGAATAAGAAATCCACATCTCCTCTTCCAAAAAGGTAATGCTAATCATGTGCATTTAGAAAGCACATGTATTATCTTTGTAGCTAAGAGGAAGATAGGACACAGAAATCAGTTCTAGTAGTGAGTCCAAGCAGAATGATATGCTACCTATATAAGTATTCAGTGTGGCCGTGATTAAAACTTTTAGAAGAACAGCTGACTCCATTTACTCAGACAACCTTTTCAATAAACTCCAGCAGCTTCCTACTACCTCTAGTGTTAAATATAAAATCCTCTGTTTAGTTTTTAAAGCTCTTCATAAATTAGTCCCTTTCTACTTTTTAGTCTCCTTACATATCCACCTACTTTATGATCCAGTGACATCAACCTCCTTGCTGTTTCATGGACACAACACTACTTCTCCCCACTCTATGCACCTTCACTGGTGGATTTTTCTCAGTGGAATACTATGCTTTCTCATTTCCATTTCATGGCTTTCCTAGATCCTTCAAGATTCAGCTAAAATTTCATCTTCCCAATTCCACTTAATGATACTGCCTTACTTCTGAGGAAGGAAGGAAGGAAGGAAGGAAGGAAGGAAGGAAGGAAGGAAGGAAGGAAGGAAGGAAGGAAGGAAGGAAGGAAGGAAGGAAG